>NW_028125767.1:0-327684 GCF_965194825.1 Balaenoptera physalus
TGGTCCTTATGTACAATGGAATATCACTCAGCCATGAAATCAATGTCATAAGGCTAGTGGCAGCATGATGAGTGGATTTAGGTACGACGATTCTAAGTGAAATAAGTCACACAGAAAAAGACACTTATCATAAGCTATCACTTATAGAGGGAATGTAAAAACCGCTACACTTGAACTGAATTACAAAACAGAACAGAGTCACACGTTTAGAAAACACACTATGACTGCTTAACGGGAAAGGTGAGGTGGGGTGATGCATAAAACAAGGGTTTCAAATGAGCTCACGTACCGTTCCATAAACCCAATATGTAATAGACAAGACCTACTCCTTGCTCAGTAAACTGGACTCAACACCCCCTATTCACCGCACAAGAATATATCTGAGTAGTAAGAATCTTAAAACCTATGTATTGATATCTCTCTGGAAGTGAGTCAAGTGGGTGTAAAGCTGCATAAACACAGCCGTGAAAAGCAGCTAAACCCCATTATAAAAATAAATTACTTTTAAAAACCCATGAAACAAAGACGGTGAAAGAGAGAGAAATTCTTACAAAATTCGTTCAGGGGCTGTGATGCAACCTGGATTGACCATATCTAGACCCACAGCTGGATGAGACATAAGGGTGGACACTCTCGGGGCTGAGAGGTTTGGTGAGGTTGGGGGAGCCAACACAGACCCTTTAAAGTAATACTGCGTGGTACCCATCCCATGGGTTCCAAATCTCCAGGTTCAAGGGCATCTTCGTACATCGAAAACATGCATGAGAAACCCAGAAGGTGGTACACCGTGTGATCGGTAAAGGTTTCTAAAACGTACCTCATTTCTCATCTCCTTGTGCTCAGGTTCAGTATTTAAGCTACTTTACTAGCAATCTCCCTACTTGGAGAATCAGCACCTTTAACCTCCTGTTCCGTACAGGTTGCAATTTGTCCTGAGGATGAACGGTAAGAGGGGCAACCAATGAGAGACTGGATCTAGGTGTTGGGACAGGCACAGGTCACCCTATTTTCCCATCAGGAAGAAGAATTAACCACAGGCTAAGCCTGCCGCCCAGAACCAGAAGAGGGCCTGAGGCAATCCCGCGCTTTTGCGGCCAGCTCCCAAAAAAGCAAGTTGAAAAATGGAGCTCAGGGGCACTGTAATTCACAAAACTGCAGAGTTATAAATGATAACTCTCGTCCACAAATATATTGAGGGAAGGCAAGGAAGAGGATTTGAAAGCAAGGTGGAATTGCAGGAAACAGATTTCCGGAGGAAGATTCGAATCGCCTTAAAAGCACATGAAAAGTGGCAAAATGTCTACAATGATGCCCTTGGCCAAAAAGGGCGTATGCGTTTTTTCCTGAATATATTCAGGAAAAAACGCATACGCCCTTTTTGGCCAACCAAGCAACCTGGAAAGGCAAATCAGCGCTACAAAGAAGTCTCGCTACCCATCGGTCAAAAGGGCTACGCTGAAAAAAGTGTCAAAACCAGAAATGCAGGACAGGCCATGGAGAAATGGGAGCCTTGCTACGCTGATGGGCGGGATGTAAATTGCCAACAGCCACTCTGGAGAAGTGTACGGTGGGTCCTGAAACATCTAAAAAACACGGCTTAGGGAGCAGAGGGCACTTCCACTCATGGGCGTATAAATTGGGAAAACTAAAAATCAGCAAGACACAGGCACCCCAAAGTTTAGGGCTGCTCTGTTGACAAGAACCTCCACTTCCTTACACCTTAAATATCCCAGGAAAGAGAAAAATGGATAAAGAAGTGGTGGTCCTTATGTACAATGGAATATCACTCAGCCATGAAATCAATGTCATAAGGCTAGTGGCAGCATGATGAGTGGATTTAGGTACGACGATTCTAAGTGAAATAAGTCACACAGAAAAAGACACTTATCATAAGCTATCACTTATAGAGGGAATGTAAAAACCGCTACACTTGAACTGAATTACAAAACAGAACAGAGTCACACGTTTAGAAAACACACTATGACTGCTTAACGGGAAAGGTGAGCTGGGGTGATGCATAAAACAAGGGTTTCAAATGAGCTCACGTACCGTTCCATAAACCCAATATGTAATAGACAAGACCTACTCCTTGCTCAGTATACTGGACTCAACACCCCCTATTCACCGCACAAGAATATATCTGAGTAGTAAGAATCTTAAAACCTATGTATTGATATCTCTCTGGAAGTGAGTCAAGTGGGTGTAAAGCCGCATAAACACAGCCGTGAAAAGCAGCTAAACCCCATTATAAAAATAAATTACTTTTAAAAACCCATGAAACAAAGACGGTGAAAGAGAGAGAAATTCTTACAAAATTCGTTCAGGGGCTGTGATGCAACCTGGATTGACCATATCTAGACCCACAGCTGGATGAGACATAAGGTGGACACTCTCGGGGCTGAGAGGTTTGGTGAGGTTGGGGGAGCCAACACAGACCCTTTAAAGTAATACTGCGTGGTACCCATCCCATGGGTTCCAAATCTCCAGGTTCAAGGGCATCTTCGTACATCGAAAACATGCATGAGAAACCCAGAAGGTGGTACACCGTGTGATCGGTAAAGGTTTCTAAAACGTACCTCATTTCTCATCTCCTTGTGCTCAGGTTCAGTATTTAAGCTACTTTACTAGCAATCTCCCTACTTGGAGAATCAGCACCTTTAACCTCCTGTTCCGTACAGGTTGCAATTTGTCCTGAGGATGAACGGTAAGAGGGGCAACCAATGAGAGACTGGATCTAGGTGTTGGGACAGGCACAGGTCACCCTATTTTCCCATCAGGAAGAAGAATTAACCACAGGCTAAGCCTGCCGCCCAGAACCAGAAGAGGGCCTGAGGCAATCCCGCGCTTTTGCGGCCAGCTCCCAAAAAAGCAAGTTGAAAAATGGAGCTCAGGGGCACTGTAATTCACAAAACAGCAGAGTTATAAATGATAACTCTCGTCCACAAATATATTGAGGGAAGGCAAGGAAGAGGATTTGAAAGCAAGGTGGAATTGCAGGAAACAGATTTCCGGAGGAAGATTCGAATCGCCTTAAAAGCACATGAAAAGTGGCAAAATGTCTACAATGATGCCCTTGGCCAAAAAGGGCGTATGCGTTTTTTCCTGAATATATTCAGGAAAAAACGCATACGCCCTTTTTGGCCAACCAAGCAACCTGGAAAGGCAAATCAGCGCTACAAAGAAGTCTCGCTACCCATCGGTCAAAAGGGCTACGCTGAAAAAAGTGTCAAAACCAGAAATGCAGGACAGGCCATGGAGAAATGGGAGCCTTGCTACGCTGATGGGCGGGATGTAAATTGCCAACAGCCACTCTGGAGAAGTGTACGGTGGGTCCTGAAACATCTAAAAAACACGGCTTAGGGAGCAGAGGGCACTTCCACTCATGGGCGTATAAATTGGGAAAACTAAAAATCAGCAAGACACAGGCACCCCAAAGTTTAGGGCTGCTCTGTTGACAAGAACCTCCACTTCCTTACACCTTAAATATCCCAGGAAAGAGAAAAATGGATAAAGAAGTGGTGGTCCTTATGTACAATGGAATATCACTCAGCCATGAAATCAATGTCATAAGGCTAGTGGCAGCATGATGAGTGGATTTAGGTACGACGATTCTAAGTGAAATAAGTCACACAGAAAAAGACACTTATCATAAGCTATCACTTATAGAGGGAATGTAAAAACCGCTACACTTGAACTGAATTACAAAACAGAACAGAGTCACACGTTTAGAAAACACACTATGACTGCTTAACGGGAAAGGTGAGCTGGGGTGATGCATAAAACAAGGGTTTCAAATGAGCTCACGTACCGTTCCATAAACCCAATATGTAATAGACAAGACCTACTCCTTGCTCAGTATACTGGACTCAACACCCCCTATTCACCGCACAAGAATATATCTGAGTAGTAAGAATCTTAAAACCTATGTATTGATATCTCTCTGGAAGTGAGTCAAGTGGGTGTAAAGCCGCATAAACACAGCCGTGAAAAGCAGCTAAACCCCATTATAAAAATAAATTACTTTTAAAAACCCATGAAACAAAGACGGTGAAAGAGAGAGAAATTCTTACAAAATTCGTTCAGGGGCTGTGATGCAACCTGGATTGACCATATCTAGACCCACAGCTGGATGAGACATAAGGGTGGACACTCTCGGGGCTGAGAGGTTTGGTGAGGTTGGGGGAGCCAACACAGACCCTTTAAAGTAATACTGCGTGGTACCCATCCCATGGGTTCCAAATCTCCAGGTTCAAGGGCATCTTCGTACATCGAAAACATGCATGAGAAACCCAGAAGGTGGTACACCGTGTGATCGGTAAAGGTTTCTAAAACGTACCTCATTTCTCATCTCCTTGTGCTCAGGTTCAGTATTTAAGCTACTTTACTAGCAATCTCCCTACTTGGAGAATCAGCACCTTTAACCTCCTGTTCCGTACAGGTTGCAATTTGTCCTGAGGATGAACGGTAAGAGGGGCAACCAATGAGAGACTGGATCTAGGTGTTGGGACAGGCACAGGTCACCCTATTTTCCCATCAGGAAGAAGAATTAACCACAGGCTAAGCCTGCCGCCCAGAACCAGAAGAGGGCCTGAGGCAATCCCGCGCTTTTGCGGCCAGCTCCCAAAAAAGCAAGTTGAAAAATGGAGCTCAGGGGCACTGTAATTCACAAAACTGCAGAGTTATAAATGATAACTCTCGTCCACAAATATATTGAGGGAAGGCAAGGAAGAGGATTTGAAAGCAAGGTGGAATTGCAGGAAACAGATTTCCGGAGGAAGATTCGAATCGCCTTAAAAGCACATGAAAAGTGGCAAAATGTCTACAATGATGCCCTTGGCCAAAAAGGGCGTATGCGTTTTTTCCTGAATATATTCAGGAAAAAACGCATACGCCCTTTTTGGCCAACCAAGCAACCTGGAAAGGCAAATCAGCGCTACAAAGAAGTCTCGCTACCCATCGGTCAAAAGGGCTACGCTGAAAAAAGTGTCAAAACCAGAAATGCAGGACAGGCCATGGAGAAATGGGAGCCTTGCTACGCTGATGGGCGGGATGTAAATTGCCAACAGCCACTCTGGAGAAGTGTACGGTGGGTCCTGAAACATCTAAAAAACACGGCTTAGGGAGCAGAGGGCACTTCCACTCATGGGCGTATAAATTGGGAAAACTAAAAATCAGCAAGACACAGGCACCCCAAAGTTTAGGGCTGCTCTGTTGACAAGAACCTCCACTTCCTTACACCTTAAATATCCCAGGAAAGAGAAAAATGGATAAAGAAGTGGTGGTCCTTATGTACAATGGAATATCACTCAGCCATGAAATCAATGTCATAAGGCTAGTGGCAGCATGATGAGTGGATTTAGGTACGACGATTCTAAGTGAAATAAGTCACACAGAAAAAGACACTTATCATAAGCTATCACTTATAGAGGGAATGTAAAAACCGCTACACTTGAACTGAATTACAAAACAGAACAGAGTCACACGTTTAGAAAACACACTATGACTGCTTAACGGGAAAGGTGAGCTGGGGTGATGCATAAAACAAGGGTTTCAAATGAGCTCACGTACCGTTCCATAAACCCAATATGTAATAGACAAGACCTACTCCTTGCTCAGTATACTGGACTCAACACCCCCTATTCACCGCACAAGAATATATCTGAGTAGTAAGAATCTTAAAACCTATGTATTGATATCTCTCTGGAAGTGAGTCAAGTGGGTGTAAAGCCGCATAAACACAGCCGTGAAAAGCAGCTAAACCCTATTATAAAAATAAATTACTTTTAAAAACCCATGAAACAAAGACGGTGAAAGAGAGAGAAATTCTTACAAAATTCGTTCAGGGGCTGTGATGCAACCTGGATTGACCATATCTAGACCCACAGCTGGATGAGATATAAGGGTGGACACTCTCGGGGCTGAGAGGTTTGGTGAGGTTGGGGGAGCCAACACAGACCCTTTAAAGTAATACTGCGTGGTACCCATCCCATGGGTTCCAAATCTCCAGGTTCAAGGGCATCTTCGTACATCGAAAACATGCATGAGAAACCCAGAAGGTGGTACACCGTGTGATCGGTAAAGGTTTCTAAAACGTACCTCATTTCTCATCTCCTTGTGCTCAGGTTCAGTATTTAAGCTACTTTACTAGCAATCTCCCTACTTGGAGAATCAGCACCTTTAACCTCCTGTTCCGTACAGGTTGCAATTTGTCCTGAGGATGAACGGTAAGAGGGGCAACCAATGAGAGACTGGATCTAGGTGTTGGGACAGGCACAGGTCACCCTATTTTCCCATCAGGAAGAAGAATTAACCACAGGCTAAGCCTGCCGCCCAGAACCAGAAGAGGGCCTGAGGCAATCCCGCGCTTTTGCGGCCAGCTCCCAAAAAAGCAAGTTGAAAAATGGAGCTCAGGGGCACTGTAATTCACAAAACTGCAGAGTTATAAATGATAACTCTCGTCCACAAATATATTGAGGGAAGGCAAGGAAGAGGATTTGAAAGCAAGGTGGAATTGCAGGAAACAGATTTCCGGAGGAAGATTCGAATCGCCTTAAAAGCACATGAAAAGTGGCAAAATGTCTACAATGATGCCCTTGGCCAAAAAGGGCGTATGCGTTTTTTCCTGAATATATTCAGGAAAAAACGCATACGCCCTTTTTGGCCAACCAAGCAACCTGGAAAGGCAAATCAGCGCTACAAAGAAGTCTCGCTACCCATCGGTCAAAAGGGCTACGCTGAAAAAAGTGTCGAAACCAGAAATGCAGGACAGGCCATGGAGAAATGGGAGCCTTGCTACGCTGATGGGCGGGATGTAAATTGCCAACAGCCACTCTGGAGAAGTGTACGGTGGGTCCTGAAACATCTAAAAAACACGGCTTAGGGAGCATAGGGCACTTCCACTCATGGGCGTATAAATTGGGAAAACTAAAAATCAGCAAGACACAGGCACCCCAAAGTTTAGGGCTGCTCTGTTGACAAGAACCTCCACTTCCTTACACCTTAAATATCCCAGGAAAGAGAAAAATGGATAAAGAAGTGGTGGTCCTTATGTACAATGGAATATCACTCAGCCATGAAATCAATGTCATAAGGCTAGTGGCAGCATGATGAGTGGATTTAGGTACGACGATTCTAAGTGAAATAAGTCACACAGAAAAAGACACTTATCATAAGCTATCACTTATAGAGGGAATGTAAAAACCGCTACACTTGAACTGAATTACAAAACAGAACAGAGTCACACGTTTAGAAAACACACTATGACTGCTTAACGGGAAAGGTGAGGTGGGGTGATGCATAAAACAAGGGTTTCAAATGAGCTCACGTACCGTTCCATAAACCCAATATGTAATAGACAAGACCTACTCCTTGCTCAGTAAACTGGACTCAACACCCCCTATTCACCGCACAAGAATATATCTGAGTAGTAAGAATCTTAAAACCTATGTATTGATATCTCTCTGGAAGTGAGTCAAGTGGGTGTAAAGCCGCATAAACACAGCCGTGAAAAGCAGCTAAACCCTATTATAAAAATAAATTACTTTTAAAAACCCATGAAACAAAGACGGTGAAAGAGAGAGAAATTCTTACAAAATTCGTTCAGGGGCTGTGATGCAACCTGGATTGACCATATCTAGACCCAAAGCTGGATGAGACATAAGGGTGGACACTCTCGGGGCTGAGAGGTTTGGTGAGATTGGGGGAGCCAACACAGACCCTTTAAAGCAATACTGCGTGGTACCCATCCCATGGGTCCCAAATCTCCAGCTTCAAGGGCATCTTCGTACATCGAAAACATGCATGAGAAACCCAGAAGGTGGTACACCGTGTGATCGGTAAAGGTTTCTAAAACGTACCTCATTTCTCATCTCCTTGTGCTCAGGTTCACTATTGAAGCTACTTTACTAGCAATCTCCCTACTTGGAGAATCAGCACCTTTAACCTCCTGTTCCGTACAGGTTGCAATTTGTCCTGAAGATGAACGGTAAGAGGGGCAACCAATGAGAGACTGGATCTAGGTGTTGGGACAGGCACAGGTCACCCTATTTTCCCTTCAGGAAGAAGAATTAACCACAGGCTAAGCCTGCCGCCCAGAACCAGAAGAGGGCCTGAGGCAATCCCGCGCTTTTGCGGCCAGCTCCCAAAAAAGCAAGTTGAAAAATGGAGCTCAGGGGCACTGTAATTCACAAAACTGCAGAGTTATAAATGATAACTCTCGTCCACAAATATATTGAGGGAAGGCAAGGAAGAGGATTTGAAAGCAAGGTGGAATTGCAGGAAACAGATTTCCGGAGGAAGATTCGAATCGCCTTAAAAGCACATGAAAAGTGGCAAAATGTCTACAATGATGCCCTTGGCCAAAAAGGGCGTATGCGTTTTTTCCTGAATATATTCAGGAAAAAACGCATACGCCCTTTTTGGCCAACCAAGCAACCTGGAAAGGCAAATCAGCGCTACAAAGAAGTCTCGCTACCCATCGGTCAAAAGGGCTACGCTGAAAAAAGTGTCAAAACCAGAAATGCAGGACAGGCCATGGAGAAATGGGAGCCTTGCTACACTGATGGGCGGGATGTAAATTGCCAACAGCCACTCTGGAGAAGTGTACGGTGGGTCCTGAAACATCTAAAAAACACGGCTTAGGGAGCATAGGGCACTTCCACTCATGGGCGTATAAATTGGGAAAACTAAAAATCAGCAAGACACAGGCACCCCAAAGTTTAGGGCTGCTCTGTTGACAAGAACCTCCACTTCCTTACACCTTAAATATCCCAGGAAAGAGAAAAATGGATAAAGAAGTGGTGGTCCTTATGTACAATGGAATATCACTCAGCCATGAAATCAATGTCATAAGGCTAGTGGCAGCATGATGAGTGGATTTAGGTACGACGATTCTAAGTGAAATAAGTCACACAGAAAAAGACACTTATCATAAGCTATCACTTATAGAGGGAATGTAAAAACCGCTACACTTGAACTGAATTACAAAACAGAACAGAGTCACACGTTTAGAAAACACACTATGACTGCTTAACGGGAAAGGTGAGGTGGGGTGATGCATAAAACAAGGGTTTCAAATGAGCTCACGTACCGTTCCATAAACCCAATATGTAATAGACAAGACCTACTCCTTGCTCAGTAAACTGGACTCAACACCCCCTATTCACCGCACAAGAATATATCTGAGTAGTAAGAATCTTAAAACCTATGTATTGATATCTCTCTGGAAGTGAGTCAAGTGGGTGTAAAGCCGCATAAACACAGCCGTGAAAAGCAGCTAAACCCTATTATAAAAATAAATTACTTTTAAAAACCCATGAAACAAAGACGGTGAAAGAGAGAGAAATTCTTACAAAATTCGTTCAGGGGCTGTGATGCAACCTGGATTGACCATATCTAGACCCACAGCTGGATGAGACATAAGGGTGGACACTCTCGGGGCTGAGAGGTTTGGTGAGGTTGGGGGAGCCAACACAGACCCTTTAAAGCAATACTGCGTGGTACCCATCCCATGGGTTCCAAATCTCCAGGTTCAAGGGCATCTTCGTACATCGAAAACATGCATGAGAAACCCAGAAGGTGGTACACCGTGTGTTCGGTAAAGGTTTCTAAAACGTACCTCATTTCTCATCTTCTTGTGCTCAGGTTCACTATTGAAGCTACTTTACTAGCAATCTCCCTACTTGGAGAATCAGCACCTTTAACCTCCTGTTCCGTACAGGTTGCAATTTGTCCTGAGGATGAACGGTAAGAGGGGCAACCAATGAGAGACTGGATCTAGGTGTTGGGACAGGCACAGGTCACCCTATTTTCCCATCAGGAAGAAGAATTAACCACAGGCTAAGCCTGCCGCCCAGAACCAGAAGAGGGCCTGAGGCAATCCCGCGCTTTTGCGGCCAGCTCCCAAAAAAGCAAGTTGAAAAATGGAGCTCAGGGGCACTGTAATTCACGAAACTGCAGAGTTATAAATGATAACTCTCGTCCACAAATATATTGAGGGAAGGCAAGGAAGAGGATTTGAAAGCAAGGTGGAATTGCAGGAAACAGATTTCCGGAGGAAAATTCGAATCGCCTTAAAAGCACATGAAAAGTGGCAAAATGTCTACAATGATGCCCTTGGCCAAACAGGGCGTATGCGTTTTTTCCTGAATATATTCAGGAAAAAACGCATACGCCCTGTTTGGCCAACCAAGCAACCTGGAAAGGCAAATCAGCGCTACAAAGAAGTCTCGCTACCCATCGGTCAAAAGGGCTACGCTGAAAAAAGTGTCAAAACCAGAAATGCAGGACAGGCCATGGAGAAATGGAAGCCTTGCTACGCTGATGGGCGGGATGTAAATTGCCAACAGCCACTCTGGAGAAGTGTACGGTGGGTCCTGAAACATCTAAAAAACACGGCTTAGGGAGCAGAGGGCACTTCCACTCATGGGCGTATAAATTGGGAAAACTAAAAATCAGCAAGACACAGGCACCCCAAAGTTTAGGGCTGCTCTGTTGACAAGAACCGCCACTTCCTTACACCTTAAATATCCCAGGAAAGAGAAAAATGGATAAAGAAGTGGTGGTCCTTATGTACAATGGAATATCACTCAGCCATGAAATCAATGTCATAAGGCTAGTGGCAGCATGATGAGTGGATTTAGGTACGACGATTCTAAGTGAAATAAGTCACACAGAAAAAGACACTTATCATAAGCTATCACTTATAGAGGGAATGTAAAAACCGCTACACTTGAACTGAATTACAAAACAGAACAGAGTCACACGTTTAGAAAACACACTATGACTGCTTAACGGGAAAGGTGAGCTGGGGTGATGCATAAAACAAGGGTTTCAAATGAGCTCACGTACCGTTCCATAAACCCAATATGTAATAGACAAGACCTACTCCTTGCTCAGTATACTGGACTCAACACCCCCTATTCACCGCACAAGAATATATCTGAGTAGTAAGAATCTTAAAACCTATGTATTGATATCTCTCTGGAAGTGAGTCAAGTGGGTGTAAAGCCGCATAAACACAGCCGTGAAAAGCAGCTAAACCCTATTATAAAAATAAATTACTTTTAAAAACCCATGAAACAAAGACGGTGAAAGAGAGAGAAATTCTTACAAAATTCGTTCAGGGGCTGTGATGCAACCTGGATTGACCATATCTAGACCCACAGCTGGATGAGATATAAGGGTGGACACTCTCGGGGCTGAGAGGTTTGGTGAGGTTGGGGGAGCCAACACAGACCCTTTAAAGTAATACTGCGTGGTACCCATCCCATGGGTTCCAAATCTCCAGGTTCAAGGGCATCTTCGTACATCGAAAACATGCATGAGAAACCCAGAAGGTGGTACACCGTGTGATCGGTAAAGGTTTCTAAAACGTACCTCATTTCTCATCTCCTTGTGCTCAGGTTCAGTATTTAAGCTACTTTACTAGCAATCTCCCTACTTGGAGAATCAGCACCTTTAACCTCCTGTTCCGTACAGGTTGCAATTTGTCCTGAGGATGAACGGTAAGAGGGGCAACCAATGAGAGACTGGATCTAGGTGTTGGGACAGGCACAGGTCACCCTATTTTCCCATCAGGAAGAAGAATTAACCACAGGCTAAGCCTGCCGCCCAGAACCAGAAGAGGGCCTGAGGCAATCCCGCGCTTTTGCGGCCAGCTCCCAAAAAAGCAAGTTGAAAAATGGAGCTCAGGGGCACTGTAATTCACAAAACTGCAGAGTTATAAATGATAACTCTCGTCCACAAATATATTGAGGGAAGGCAAGGAAGAGGATTTGAAAGCAAGGTGGAATTGCAGGAAACAGATTTCCAGAGGAAGATTCGAATCGCCTTAAAAGCACATGAAAAGTGGCAAAATGTCTACAATGATGCCCTTGGCCAAAAAGGGCGTATGCGTTTTTTCCTGAATATATTCAGGAAAAAACGCATATGCCCTTTTTGGCCAACCAAGCAACCTGGAAAGGCAAATCAGCGCTACAAAGAAGTCTCGCTACCCATCGGTCAAAAGGGCTACGCTGAAAAAAGTGTCGAAACCAGAAATGCAGGACAGGCCATGGAGAAATGGGAGCCTTGCTACGCTGATGGGCGGGATGTAAATTGCCAACAGCCACTCTGGAGAAGTGTACGGTGGGTCCTGAAACATCTAAAAAACACGGCTTAGGGAGCATAGGGCACTTCCACTCATGGGCGTATAAATTGGGAAAACTAAAAATCAGCAAGACACAGGCACCCCAAAGTTTAGGGCTGCTCTGTTGACAAGAACCTCCACTTCCTTACACCTTAAATATCCCAGGAAAGAGAAAAATGGATAAAGAAGTGGTGGTCCTTATGTACAATGGAATATCACTCAGCCATGAAATCAATGTCATAAGGCTAGTGGCAGCATGATGAGTGGATTTAGGTACGACGATTCTAAGTGAAATAAGTCACACAGAAAAAGACACTTATCATAAGCTATCACTTATAGAGGGAATGTAAAAACCGCTACACTTGAACTGAATTACAAAACAGAACAGAGTCACACGTTTAGAAAACACACTATGACTGCTTAACGGGAAAGGTGAGGTGGGGTGATGCATAAAACAAGGGTTTCAAATGAGCTCACGTACCGTTCCATAAACCCAATATGTAATAGACAAGACCTACTCCTTGCTCAGTAAACTGGACTCAACACCCCCTATTCACCGCACAAGAATATATCTGAGTAGTAAGAATCTTAAAACCTATGTATTGATATCTCTCTGGAAGTGAGTCAAGTGGGTGTAAAGCCGCATAAACACAGCCGTGAAAAGCAGCTAAACCCTATTATAAAAATAAATTACTTTTAAAAACCCATGAAACAAAGACGGTGAAAGAGAGAGAAATTCTTACAAAATTCGTTCAGGGGCTGTGATGCAACCTGGATTGACCATATCTAGACCCAAAGCTGGATGAGACATAAGGGTGGACACTCTCGGGGCTGAGAGGTTTGGTGAGATTGGGGGAGCCAACACAGACCCTTTAAAGCAATACTGCGTGGTACCCATCCCATGGGTCCCAAATCTCCAGCTTCAAGGGCATCTTCGTACATCGAAAACATGCATGAGAAACCCAGAAGGTGGTACACCGTGTGATCGGTAAAGGTTTCTAAAACGTACCTCATTTCTCATCTCCTTGTGCTCAGGTTCACTATTGAAGCTACTTTACTAGCAATCTCCCTACTTGGAGAATCAGCACCTTTAACCTCCTGTTCCGTACAGGTTGCAATTTGTCCTGAAGATGAACGGTAAGAGGGGCAACCAATGAGAGACTGGATCTAGGTGTTGGGACAGGCACAGGTCACCCTATTTTCCCATCAGGAAGAAGAATTAACCACAGGCTAAGCCTGCCGCCCAGAACCAGAAGAGGGCCTGAGGCAATCCCGCGCTTTTGCGGCCAGCTCCCAAAAAAGCAAGTTGAAAAATGGAGCTCAGGGGCACTGTAATTCACAAAACTGCAGAGTTATAAATGATAACTCTCGTCCACAAATATATTGAGGGAAGGCAAGGAAGAGGATTTGAAAGCAAGGTGGAATTGCAGGAAACAGATTTCCGGAGGAAGATTCGAATCGCCTTAAAAGCACATGAAAAGTGGCAAAATGTCTACAATGATGCCCTTGGCCAAAAAGGGCGTATGCGTTTTTTCCTGAATATATTCAGGAAAAAACGCATACGCCCTTTTTGGCCAACCAAGCAACCTGGAAAGGCAAATCAGCGCTACAAAGAAGTCTCGCTACCCATCGGTCAAAAGGGCTACGCTGAAAAAAGTGTCAAAACCAGAAATGCAGGACAGGCCATGGAGAAATGGGAGCCTTGCTACGCTGATGGGCGGGATGTAAATTGCCAACAGCCACTCTGGAGAAGTGTACGGTGGGTCCTGAAACATCTAAAAAACACGGCTTAGGGAGCAGAGGGCACTTCCACTCATGGGCGTATAAATTGGGAAAACTAAAAATCAGCAAGACACAGGCACCCCAAAGTTTAGGGCTGCTCTGTTGACAAGAACCTCCACTTCCTTACACCTTAAATATCCCAGGAAAGAGAAAAATGGATAAAGAAGTGGTGGTCCTTATGTACAATGGAATATCACTCAGCCATGAAATCAATGTCATAAGGCTAGTGGCAGCATGATGAGTGGATTTAGGTACGACGATTCTAAGTGAAATAAGTCACACAGAAAAAGACACTTATCATAAGCTATCACTTATAGAGGGAATGTAAAAACCGCTACACTTGAACTGAATTACAAAACAGAACAGAGTCACACGTTTAGAAAACACACTATGACTGCTTAACGGGAAAGGTGAGGTGGGCTGATGCATAAAACAAGGGTTTCAAATGAGCTCACGTACCGTTCCATAAACCCAATATGTAATAGACAAGACCTACTCCTTGCTCAGTAAACTGGACTCAACACCCCCTATTCACCGCACAAGAATATATCTGAGTAGTAAGAATCTTAAAACCTATGTATTGATATCTCTCTGGAAGTGAGTCAAGTGGGTGTAAAGCCGCATAAACACAGCCGTGAAAAGCAGCTAAACCCTATTATAAAAATAAATTACTTTTAAAAACCCATGAAACAAAGACGGTGAAAGAGAGAGAAATTCTTACAAAATTCGTTCAGGGGCTGTGATGCAACCTGGATTGACCATATCTAGACCCACAGCTGGATGAGACATAAGGGTGGACACTCTCGGGGCTGAGAGGTTTGGTGAGGTTGGGGGAGCCAACACAGACCCTTTAAAGCAATACTGCGTGGTACCCATCCCATGGGTTCCAAATCTCCAGGTTCAAGGGCATCTTCGTACATCGAAAACATGCATGAGAAACCCAGAAGGTGGTACACCGTGTGTTCGGTAAAGGTTTCTAAAACGTACCTCATTTCTCATCTTCTTGTGCTCAGGTTCACTATTGAAGCTACTTTACTAGCAATCTCCCTACTTGGAGAATCAGCACCTTTAACCTCCTGTTCCGTACAGGTTGCAATTTGTCCTGAGGATGAACGGTAAGAGGGGCAACCAATGAGAGACTGGATCTAGGTGTTGGGACAGGCACAGGTCACCCTATTTTCCCATCAGGAAGAAGAATTAACCACAGGCTAAGCCTGCCGCCCAGAACCAGAAGAGGGCCTGAGGCAATCCCGCGCTTTTGCGGCCAGCTCCCAAAAAAGCAAGTTGAAAAATGGAGCTCAGGGGCACTGTAATTCACGAAACTGCAGAGTTATAAATGATAACTCTCGTCCACAAATATATTGAGGGAAGGCAAGGAAGAGGATTTGAAAGCAAGGTGGAATTGCAGGAAACAGATTTCCGGAGGAAAATTCGAATCGCCTTAAAAGCACATGAAAAGTGGCAAAATGTCTACAATGATGCCCTTGGCCAAACAGGGCGTATGCGTTTTTTCCTGAATATATTCAGGAAAAAACGCATACGGCCTGTTTGGCCAACCAAGCAACCTGGAAAGGCAAATCAGCGCTACAAAGAAGTCTCGCTACCCATCGGTCAAAAGGGCTACGCTGAAAAAAGTGTCAAAACCAGAAATGCAGGACAGGCCATGGAGAAATGGAAGCCTTGCTACGCTGATGGGCGGGATGTAAATTGCCAACAGCCACTCTGGAGAAGTGTACGGTGGGTCCTGAAACATCTAAAAAACACGGCTTAGGGAGCAGAGGGCATTTCCACTCATGGGCGTATAAATTGGGAAAACTAAAAATCAGCAAGACACAGGCACCCCAAAGTTTAGGGCTGCTCTGTTGACAAGAACCGCCACTTCCTTACACCTTAAATATCCCAGGAAAGAGAAAAATGGATAAAGAAGTGGTGGTCCTTATGTACAATGGAATATCACTCAGCCATGAAATCAATGTCATAAGGCTAGTGGCAGCATGATGAGTGGATTTAGGTACGACGATTCTAAGTGAAATAAGTCACACAGAAAAAGACACTTATCATAAGCTATCACTTATAGAGGGAATGTAAAAACCGCTACACTTGAACTGAATTACAAAACAGAACAGAGTCACACGTTTAGAAAACACACTATGACTGCTTAACGGGAAAGGTGAGGTGGGGTGATGCATAAAACAAGGGTTTCAAATGAGCTCACGTACCGTTCCATAAACCCAATATGTAATAGACAAGACCTACTCCTTGCTCAGTAAACTGGACTCAACACCCCCTATTCACCGCACAAGAATATATCTGAGTAGTAAGAATCTTAAAACCTATGTATTGATATCTCTCTGGAAGTGAGTCAAGTGGGTGTAAAGCCGCATAAACACAGCCGTGAAAAGCAGCTAAACCCCATTATAAAAATAAATTACTTTTAAAAACCCATGAAACAAAGACGGTGAAAGAGAGAGAAATTCTTACAAAATTCGTTCAGGGGCTGTGATGCAACCTGGATTGACCATATCTAGACCCACAGCTGGATGAGACATAAGGGTGGACACTCTCGGGGCTGAGAGGTTTGGTGAGGTTGGCGGAGCAAACACAGACCCTTTAAAGTAATACTGCGTGGTACCCATCCCATGGGTTCCAAATCTCCAGGTTCAAGGGCATCTTCGTACATCGAAAACATGCATGAGAAACCCAGAAGGTGGTACACCGTGTGATCGGTAAAGGTTTCTAAAACGTACCTCATTTCTCATCTCCTTGTGCTCAGGTTCAGTATTTAAGCTACTTTACTAGCAATCTCCCTACTTGGAGAATCAGCACCTTTAACCTCCTGTTCCGTACAGGTTGCAATTTGTCCTGAGAATGAACGGTAAGAGGGGCAACCAATGAGAGACTGGATCTAGGTGTTGGGACAGGCACAGGTCACCCTATTTTCCCATCAGGAAGAAGAATTAACCACAGGCTAAGCCTGCCACCCAGAACCAGAAGAGGGCCTGAGGCAATCCCGCGCTTTTGCGGCCAGCTCCCAAAAAAGCAAGTTGAAAAATGGAGCTCAGGGGCACTGTAATTCACAAAACTGCAGAGTTATAAATGATAACTCTCGTCCACAAATATATTGAGGGAAGGCAAGGAAGAGGATTTGAAAGCAAGGTGGAATTGCAGGAAACAGATTTCCGGAGGAAGATTCGAATCGCCTTAAAAGCACATGGAAAGTGGCAAAATGTCTACAATGATGCCCTTGGCCAAAAAGGGCGTATGCGTTTTTTCCTGAATATATTCAGGAAAAAACGCATACGCCCTTTTTGGCCAACCAAGCAACCTGGAAAGGCAAATCAGCGCTACAAAGAAGTCTCGCTACCCATCGGTCAAAAGGGCTACGCTGAAAAAAGTGTCGAAACCAGAAATGCAGGACAGGCCATGGAGAAATGGGAGCCTTGCTACGCTGATGGGCGGGATGTAAATTGCCAACTGCCACTCTGGAGAAGTGTACGGTGGGTCCTGAAACATCTAAAAAACACGGCTTAGGGAGCATAGGGCACTTCCACTCATGGGCGTATAAATTGGGAAAACTAAAAATCAGCAAGACACAGGCACCCCAAAGTTTAGGGCTGCTCTGTTGACAAGAACCTCCACTTCCTTACACCTTAAATATCCCAGGAAAGAGAAAAATGGATAAAGAAGTGGTGGTCCTTATGTACAATGGAATATCACTCAGCCATGAAATCAATGTCATAAGGCTAGTGGCAGCATGATGAGTGGATTTAGGTACGACGATTCTAAGTGAAATAAGTCACACAGAAAAAGACACTTATCATAAGCTATCACTTATAGAGGGAATGTAAAAACCGCTACACTTGAACTGAATTACAAAACAGAACAGAGTCACACGTTTAGAAAACACACTATGACTGCTTAACGGGAAAGGTGAGGTGGGGTGATGCATAAAACAAGGGTTTCAAATGAGCTCACGTACCGTTCCATAAATCCAATATGTAATAGACAAGACCTACTCCTTGCTCAGTAAACTGGACTCAGCACCCCCTATTCACCGCACAAGAATATATCTGAGTAGTAAGAATCTTAAAACCTATGTATTGATATCTCTCTGGAAGTGAGTCAAGTGGGTGTAAAGCCGCATAAACACAGCCGTGAAAAGCAGCTAAACCCCATTATAAAAATAAATTACTTTTAAAAACCCATGAAACAAAGACGGTGAAAGAGAGAGAAATTCTTACAAAATTCGTTCAGGGGCTGTGATGCAACCTGGATTGACCATATCTAGACCCACAGCTGGATGAGACATAAGGGTGGACACTCTCGGGGCTGAGAGGTTTGGTGAGGTTGGGGGAGCAAACACAGACCCTTTAAAGTAATACTGCGTGGTACCCATCCCATGGGTTCCAAATCTCCAGGTTCAAGGGCATCTTCGTACATCGAAAACATGCATGAGAAACCCAGAAGGTGGTACACCGTGTGATCGGTAAAGGTTTCTAAAACGTACCTCATTTCTCATCTCCTTGTGCTCAGGTTCAGTATTTAAGCTACTTTACTAGCAATCTCCCTACTTGGAGAATCAGCACCTTTAACCTCCTGTTCCGTACAGGTTGCAATTTGTCCTGAGGATGAACGGTAAGAGGGGCAACCAATGAGAGACTGGATCTAGGTGTTGGGACAGGCACAGGTCACCCTATTTTCCCATCAGGAAGAAGAATTAACCACAGGCTAAGCCTGCCGCCCAGAACCAGAAGAGGGCCTGAGGCAATCCCGCGCTTTTGCGGCCAGCTCCCAAAAAAGCAAGTTGAAAAATGGAGCTCAGGGGCACTGTAATTCACAAAACTGCAGAGTTATAAATGATAACTCTCGTCCACAAATATATTGAGGGAAGGCAAGGAAGAGGATTTGAAAGCAAGGCGGAATTGCAGGAAACAGATTTCCGGAGGAAGATTCGAATCGCCTTAAAAGCACATGAAAAGTGGCAAAATGTCTACAATGATGCCCTTGGCCAAAAAGGGCGTATGCGTTTTTTCCTGAATATATTCAGGAAAAAACGCATACGCCCTTTTTGGCCAACCAAGCAACCTGGAAAGGCAAATCAGCGCTACAAAGAAGTCTCGCTACCCATCGGTCAAAAGGGCTACGCTGAAAAAAGTGTCAAAACCAGAAATGCAGGACAGGCCATGGAGAAATGGGAGCCTTGCTACGCTGATGGGCGGGATGTAAATTGCCAACAGCCACTCTGGAGAAGTGTACGGTGGGTGCTGAAACATCTAAAAAACGGCTTAGGGAGCATAGGGCACTTCCACTCATGGGCGTATAAATTGGGAAAACTAAAAATCAGCAAGACACAGGCACCCCAAAGTTTAGGGCTGCTCTGTTGACAAGAACCTCCACTTCCTTACACCTTAAATATCCCAGGAAAGAGAAAAATGGATAAAGAAGTGGTGGTCCTTATGTACAATGGAATATCACTCAGCCATGAAATCAATGTCATAAGGCTAGTGGCAGCATGATGAGTGGATTTAGGTACGACGATTCTAAGTGAAATAAGTCACACAGAAAAAGGCACTTATCATAAGCTATCACTTATAGAGGGAATGTAAAAACCGCTACACTTGAACTGAATTACAAAACAGAACAGAGTCACACGTTTAGAAAACACACTATGACTGCTTAACGGGAAAGGTGAGGTGGGGTGATGCATAAAACAAGGGTTTCAAATGAGGTCACGTACCGTTCCATAAACCCAATATGTAATACACAAGACCTACTCCTTGCTCAGTAAACTGGACTCAACACCCCCTATTCACCGCACAAGAATATATCTGAGTAGTAAGAATCTTAAAACCTATGTATTGATATCTCTCTGGAAGTGAGTCAAGTGGGTGTAAAGCCGCATAAACACAGCCGTGAAAAGCAGCTAAACCCTATTATAAAAATAAATTACTTTTAAAAACCCATGAAACAAAGACGGTGAAAGAGAGAGAAATTCTTACAAAATTCGTTCAGGGGCTGTGATGCAACCTGGATTGACCATATCTAGACCCACAGCTGGATGAGACATAAGGGTGGACACTCTCGGGGCTGAGAGGTTTGGTGAGGTTGGGGGAGCCAACACAGACCCTTTAAAGCAATACTGCGTGGTACCCATCCCATGGGTTCCAAATCTCCAGGTTCAAGGGCATCTTCGTACATCGAAAACATGCATGAGAAACCCAGAAGGTGGTACACCGTGTGTTCGGTAAAGGTTTCTAAAACGTACCTCATTTCTCATCTTCTTGTGCTCAGGTTCAGTATTTAAGCTACTTTACTAGCAATCTCCCTACTTGGAGAATCAGCACCTTTAACCTCCTGTTCCGTACAGGTTGCAATTTGTCCTGAGGATGAACGGTAAGAGGGGCTACCAATGAGAGACTGGATCTAGGTGTTGGGACAGGCACAGGTCACCCTATTTTCCCATCAGGAAGAAGAATTAACCACAGGCTAAGCCTGCCGCCCAGAACCAGAAGAGGGCCTGAGGCAATCCCGCGCTTTTGCGGCCAGCTCCCAAAAAAGCAAGTTGAAAAATGGAGCTCAGGGGCACTGTAATTCACAAAACTGCAGAGTTATAAATGATAACTCTCGTCCACAAATATATTGAGGGAAGGCAAGGAAGAGGATTTGAAAGCAAGGTGGAATTGCAGGAAACAGATTTCCGGAGGAAGATTCGAATCGCCTTAAAAGCACATGAAAAGTGGCAAAATGTCTACAATGATGCCCTTGGCCAAAAAGGGCGTATGCGTTTTTTCCTGAATATATTCAGGAAAAAACGCATACGCCCTTTTTGGCCAACCAAGCAACCTGGAAAGGCAAATCAGCGCTACAAAGAAGTCTCGCTACCCATCGGTCAAAAGGGCTACGCTGAAAAAAGTGTCGAAACCAGAAATGCAGGACAGGCCATGGAGAAATGGGAGCCTTGCTACGCTGATGGGCGGGATGTAAATTGCCAACAGCCACTCTGGAGAAGTGTACGGTGGGTCCTGAAACATCTAAAAAACACGGCTTAGGGAGCATAGGGCACTTCCACTCATGGGCGTATAAATTGGGAAAACTAAAAATCAGCAAGACACAGGCACCCCAAAGTTTAGGGCTGCTCTGTTGACAAGAACCTCCACTTCCTTACACCTTAAATATCCCAGGAAAGAGAAAAATGGATAAAGAAGTGGTGGTCCTTATGTACAATGGAATATCACTCAGCCATGAAATCAATGTCATAAGGCTAGTGGCAGCATGATGAGTGGATTTAGGTACGACGATTCTAAGTGAAATAAGTCACACAGAAAAAGACACTTATCATAAGCTATCACTTATAGAGGGAATGTAAAAACCGCTACACTTGAACTGAATTACAAAACAGAACAGAGTCACACGTTTAGAAAACACACTATGACTGCTTAACGGGAAAGGTGAGGCGGGGTGATGCATAAAACAAGGGTTTCAAATGAGCTCACGTACCGTTCCATAAACCCAATATGTAATAGACAAGACCTACTCCTTGCTCAGTAAACTGGACTCAACACCCCCTATTCACCGCACAAGAATATATCTGAGTAGTAAGAATCTTAAAACCTATGTATTGATATCTCTCTGGAAGTGAGTCAAGTGGGTGTAAAGCCGCATAAACACAGCCGTGAAAAGCAGCTAAACCCCATTATAAAAATAAATTACTTTTAAAAACCCATGAAACAAAGACGGTGAAAGAGAGAGAAATTCTTACAAAATTCGTTCAGGGGCTGTGATGCAACCTGGATTGACCATATCTAGACCCACAGCTGGATGAGACATAAGGGTGGACACTCTCGGGGCTGAGAGGTTTGGTGAGGTTGGGGGAGCAAACACAGACCCTTTAAAGTAATACTGCGTGGTACCCATCCCATGGGTTCCAAATCTCCAGGTTCAAGGGCATCTTCGTACATCGAAAACATGCATGAGAAACCCAGAAGGTGGTACACCGTGTGATCGGTAAAGGTTTCTAAAACGTACCTCATTTCTCATCTCCTTGTGCTCAGGTTCAGTATTTAAGCTACTTTACTAGCAATCTCCCTACTTGGAGAATCAGCACCTTTAACCTCCTGTTCCGTACAGGTTGCAATTTGTCCTGAGGATGAACGGTAAGAGGGGCAACCAATGAGAGACTGGATCTAGGTGTTGGGACAGGCACAGGTCACCCTATTTTCCCATCAGGAAGAAGAATTAACCACAGGCTAAGCCTGCCGCCCAGAACCAGAAGAGGGCCTGAGGCAATCCCGCGCTTTTGCGGCCAGCTCCCAAAAAAGCAAGTTGAAAAATGGAGCTCAGGGGCACTGTAATTCACAAAACTGCAGAGTTATAAATGATAACTCTCGTCCACAAATATATTGAGGGAAGGCAAGGAAGAGGATTTGAAAGCAAGGTGGAATTGCAGGAAACAGATTTCCGGAGGAAGATTCGAATCGCCTTAAAAGCCCATGGAAAGTGGCAAAATGTCTACAATGATGCCCTTGGCCAAAAAGGGCGTATGCGTTTTTTCCTGAATATATTCAGGAAAAAACGCATACGCCCTTTTTGGCCAACCAAGCAACCTGGAAAGGCAAATCAGCGCTACAAAGAAGTCTCGCTACCCATCGGTCAAAAGGGCTACGCTGAAAAATGTGTCGAAACCAGAAATGCAGGACAGGCCATGGAGAAATGGGAGCCTTGCTACGCTGATGGGCGGGATGTAAATTGCCAACAGCCACTCTGGAGAAGTGTACGGTGGGTCCTGAAACATCTAAAAAACACGGCTTAGGGAGCATAGGGCACTTCCACTCATGGGCGTATAAATTGGGAAAACTAAAAATCAGCAAGACACAGGCACCCCAAAGTTTAGGGCTGCTCTGTTGACAAGAACCTCCACTTCCTTACACCTTAAATATCCCAGGAAAGAGAAAAATGGATAAAGAAGTGGTGGTCCTTATGTACAATGGAATATCACTCAGCCATGAAATCAATGTCATAAGGCTAGTGGCAGCATGATGAGTGGATTTAGGTACGACGATTCTAAGTGAAATAAGTCACACAGAAAAAGACACTTATCATAAGCTATCACTTATAGAGGGAATGTAAAAACCGCTACACTTGAACTGAATTACAAAACAGAACAGAGTCACACGTTTAGAAAACACACTATGACTGCTTAACGGGAAAGGTGAGGTGGGGTGATGCATAAAACAAGGGTTTCAAATGAGCTCACGTACCGTTCCATAAACCCAATATGTAATAGACAAGACCTACTCCTTGCTCAGTAAACTGGACTCAACACCCCCTATTCACCGCACAAGAATATATCTGAGTAGTAAGAATCTTAAAACCTATGTATTGATATCTCTCTGGAAGTGAGTCAAGTGGGTGTAAAGCCGCATAAACACAGCCGTGAAAAGCAGCTAAACCCCATTATAAAAATAAATTACTTTTAAAAACCCATGAAACAAAGACGGTGAAAGAGAGAGAAATTCTTACAAAATTCGTTCAGGGGCTGTGATGCAACCTGGATTGACCATATCTAGACCCACAGCTGGATGAGACATAAGGGTGGACACTCTCGGGGCTGAGAGGTTTGGTGAGGTTGGGGGAGCAAACACAGACCCTTTAAAGTAATACTGCGTGGTACCCATCCCATGGGTTCCAAATCTCCAGGTTCAAGGGCATCTTCGTACATCGAAAACATGCATGAGAAACCCAGAAGGTGGTACACCGTGTGATCGGTAAAGGTTTCTAAAACGTACCTCATTTCTCATCTCCTTGTGCTCAGGTTCAGTATTTAAGCTACTTTACTAGCAATCTCCCTACTTGGAGAATCAGCACCTTTAACCTCCTGTTCCGTACAGGTTGCAATTTGTCCTGAGGATGAACGGTAAGAGGGGCAACCAATGAGAGACTGGATCTAGGTGTTGGGACAGGCACAGGTCACCCTATTTTCCCATCAGGAAGAAGAATTAACCACAGGCTAAGCCTGCCGCCCAGAACCAGAAGAGGGCCTGAGGCAATCCCGCGCTTTTGCGGCCAGCTCCCAAAAAAGCAAGTTGAAAAATGGAGCTCAGGGGCACTGTAATTCACAAAACTGCAGAGTTATAAATGATAACTCTCGTCCACAAATATATTGAGGGAAGGCAAGGAAGAGGATTTGAAAGCAAGGCGGAATTGCAGGAAACAGATTTCCGGAGGAAGATTCGAATCGCCTTAAAAGCACATGAAAAGTGGCAAAATGTCTACAATGATGCCCTTGGCCAAAAAGGGCGTATGCGTTTTTTCCTGAATATATTCAGGAAAAAACGCATACGCCCTTTTTGGCCAACCAAGCAACCTGGAAAGGCAAATCAGCGCTACAAAGAAGTCTCGCTACCCATCGGTCAAAAGGGCTACGCTGAAAAAAGTGTCAAAACCAGAAATGCAGGACAGGCCATGGAGAAATGGGAGCCTTGCTACGCTGATGGGCGGGATGTAAATTGCCAACAGCCACTCTGGAGAAGTGTACGGTGGGTGCTGAAACATCTAAAAAACGGCTTAGGGAGCATAGGGCACTTCCACTCATGGGCGTATAAATTGGGAAAACTAAAAATCAGCAAGACACAGGCACCCCAAAGTTTAGGGCTGCTCTGTTGACAAGAACCTCCACTTCCTTACACCTTAAATATCCCAGGAAAGAGAAAAATGGATAAAGAAGTGGTGGTCCTTATGTACAATGGAATATCACTCAGCCATGAAATCAATGTCATAAGGCTAGTGGCAGCATGATGAGTGGATTTAGGTACGACGATTCTAAGTGAAATAAGTCACACAGAAAAAGACACTTATCATAAGCTATCACTTATAGAGGGAATGTAAAAACCGCTACACTTGAACTGAATTACAAAACAGAACAGAGTCACACGTTTAGAAAACACACTATGACTGCTTAACGGGAAAGGTGAGGTGGGGTGATGCATAAAACAAGGGTTTCAAATGAGGTCACGTACCGTTCCATAAACCCAATATGTAATACACAAGACCTACTCCTTGCTCAGTAAACTGGACTCAACACCCCCTATTCACCGCACAAGAATATATCTGAGTAGTAAGAATCTTAAAACCTATGTATTGATATCTCTCTGGAAGTGAGTCAAGTGGGTGTAAAGCCGCATAAACACAGCCGTGAAAAGCAGCTAAACCCTATTATAAAAATAAATTACTTTTAAAAACCCATGAAACAAAGACGGTGAAAGAGAGAGAAATTCTTACAAAATTCGTTCAGGGGCTGTGATGCAACCTGGATTGACCATATCTAGACCCACAGCTGGATGAGACATAAGGGTGGACACTCTCGGGGCTGAGAGGTTTGGTGAGGTTGGGGGAGCCAACACAGACCCTTTAAAGCAATACTGCGTGGTACCCATCCCATGGGTTCCAAATCTCCAGGTTCAAGGGCATCTTCGTACATCGAAAACATGCATGAGAAACCCAGAAGGTGGTACACCGTGTGTTCGGTAAAGGTTTCTAAAACGTACCTCATTTCTCATCTTCTTGTGCTCAGGTTCAGTATTTAAGCTACTTTACTAGCAATCTCCCTACTTGGAGAATCAGCACCTTTAACCTCCTGTTCCGTACAGGTTGCAATTTGTCCTGAGGATGAACGGTAAGAGGGGCTACCAATGAGAGACTGGATCTAGGTGTTGGGACAGGCACAGGTCACCCTATTTTCCCATCAGGAAGAAGAATTAACCACAGGCTAAGCCTGCCGCCCAGAACCAGAAGAGGGCCTGAGGCAATCCCGCGCTTTTGCGGCCAGCTCCCAAAAAAGCAAGTTGAAAAATGGAGCTCAGGGGCACTGTAATTCACAAAACTGCAGAGTTATAAATGATAACTCTCGTCCACAAATATATTGAGGGAAGGCAAGGAAGAGGATTTGAAAGCAAGGTGGAATTGCAGGAAACAGATTTCCGGAGGAAGATTCGAATCGCCTTAAAAGCACATGAAAAGTGGCAAAATGTCTACAATGATGCCCTTGGCCAAAAAGGGCGTATGCGTTTTTTCCTGAATATATTCAGGAAAAAACGCATACGCCCTTTTTGGCCAACCAAGCAACCTGGAAAGGCAAATCAGCGCTACAAAGAAGTCTCGCTACCCATCGGTCAAAAGGGCTACGCTGAAAAAAGTGTCGAAACCAGAAATGCAGGACAGGCCATGGAGAAATGGGAGCCTTGCTACGCTGATGGGCGGGATGTAAATTGCCAACAGCCACTCTGGAGAAGTGTACGGTGGGTCCTGAAACATCTAAAAAACACGGCTTAGGGAGCATAGGGCACTTCCACTCATGGGCGTATAAATTGGGAAAACTAAAAATCAGCAAGACACAGGCACCCCAAAGTTTAGGGCTGCTCTGTTGACAAGAACCTCCACTTCCTTACACCTTAAATATCCCAGGAAAGAGAAAAATGGATAAAGAAGTGGTGGTCCTTATGTACAATGGAATATCACTCAGCCATGAAATCAATGTCATAAGGCTAGTGGCAGCATGATGAGTGGATTTAGGTACGACGATTCTAAGTGAAATAAGTCACACAGAAAAAGACACTTATCATAAGCTATCACTTATAGAGGGAATGTAAAAACCGCTACACTTGAACTGAATTACAAAACAGAACAGAGTCACACGTTTAGAAAACACACTATGACTGCTTAACGGGAAAGGTGAGGCGGGGTGATGCATAAAACAAGGGTTTCAAATGAGCTCACGTACCGTTCCATAAACCCAATATGTAATAGACAAGACCTACTCCTTGCTCAGTAAACTGGACTCAACACCCCCTATTCACCGCACAAGAATATATCTGAGTAGTAAGAATCTTAAAACCTATGTATTGATATCTCTCTGGAAGTGAGTCAAGTGGGTGTAAAGCCGCATAAACACAGCCGTGAAAAGCAGCTAAACCCCATTATAAAAATAAATTACTTTTAAAAACCCATGAAACAAAGACGGTGAAAGAGAGAGAAATTCTTACAAAATTCGTTCAGGGGCTGTGATGCAACCTGGATTGACCATATCTAGACCCACAGCTGGATGAGACATAAGGGTGGACACTCTCGGGGCTGAGAGGTTTGGTGAGGTTGGGGGAGCAAACACAGACCCTTTAAAGTAATACTGCGTGGTACCCATCCCATGGGTTCCAAATCTCCAGGTTCAAGGGCATCTTCGTACATCGAAAACATGCATGAGAAACCCAGAAGGTGGTACACCGTGTGATCGGTAAAGGTTTCTAAAACGTACCTCATTTCTCATCTCCTTGTGCTCAGGTTCAGTATTTAAGCTACTTTACTAGCAATCTCCCTACTTGGAGAATCAGCACCTTTAACCTCCTGTTCCGTACAGGTTGCAATTTGTCCTGAGGATGAACGGTAAGAGGGGCAACCAATGAGAGACTGGATCTAGGTGTTGGGACAGGCACAGGTCACCCTATTTTCCCATCAGGAAGAAGAATTAACCACAGGCTAAGCCTGCCGCCCAGAACCAGAAGAGGGCCTGAGGCAATCCCGCGCTTTTGCGGCCAGCTCCCAAAAAAGCAAGTTGAAAAATGGAGCTCAGGGGCACTGTAATTCACAAAACTGCAGAGTTATAAATGATAACTCTCGTCCACAAATATATTGAGGGAAGGCAAGGAAGAGGATTTGAAAGCAAGGTGGAATTGCAGGAAACAGATTTCCGGAGGAAGATTCGAATCGCCTTAAAAGCCCATGGAAAGTGGCAAAATGTCTACAATGATGCCCTTGGCCAAAAAGGGCGTATGCGTTTTTTCCTGAATATATTCAGGAAAAAACGCATACGCCCTTTTTGGCCAACCAAGCAACCTGGAAAGGCAAATCAGCGCTACAAAGAAGTCTCGCTACCCATCGGTCAAAAGGGCTACGCTGAAAAATGTGTCGAAACCAGAAATGCAGGACAGGCCATGGAGAAATGGGAGCCTTGCTAAGCTGATGGGCGGGATGTAAATTGCCAACAGCCACTCTGGAGAAGTGTACGGTGGGTCCTGAAACATCTAAAAAACACGGCTTAGGGAGCATAGGGCACTTCCACTCATGGGCGTATAAATTGGGAAAACTAAAAATCAGCAAGACACAGGCACCCCAAAGTTTAGGGCTGCTCTGTTGACAAGAACCTCCACTTCCTTACACCTTAAATATCCCAGGAAAGAGAAAAATGGATAAAGAAGTGGTGGTCCTTATGTACAATGGAATATCACTCAGCCATGAAATCAATGTCATAAGGCTAGTGGCAGCATGATGAGTGGATTTAGGTACGACGATTCTAAGTGAAATAAGTCACACAGAAAAAGACACTTATCATAAGCTATCACTTATAGAGGGAATGTAAAAACCGCTACACTTGAACTGAATTACAAAACAGAACAGAGTCACACGTTTAGAAAACACACTATGACTGCTTAACGGGAAAGGTGAGCTGGGGTGATGCATAAAACAAGGGTTTCAAATGAGCTCACGTACCGTTCCATAAACCCAATATGTAATAGACAAGACCTACTCCTTGCTCAGTAAACTGGACTCAACACCCCCTATTCACCGCACAAGAATATATCTGAGTAGTAAGAATCTTAAAACCTATGTATTGATATCTCTCTGGAAGTGAGTCAAGTGGGTGTAAAGCCGCATAAACACAGCCGTGAAAAGCAGCTAAACCCCATTATAAAAATAAATTACTTTTAAAAACCCATGAAACAAAGACGGTGAAAGAGAGAGAAATTCTTACAAAATTCGTTCAGGGGCTGTGATGCAACCTGGATTGACCATATCTAGACCCACAGCTGGATGAGACATAAGGGTGGACACTCTCGGGGCTGAGAGGTTTGGTGAGGTTGGGGGAGCAAACACAGACCCTTTAAAGTAATACTGCGTGGTACCCATCCCATGGGTTCCAAATCTCCAGGTTCAAGGGCATCTTCGTACATCGAAAACATGCATGAGAAACCCAGAAGGTGGTACACCGTGTGATCGGTAAAGGTTTCTAAAACGTACCTCATTTCTCATCTCCTTGTGCTCAGGTTCAGTATTTAAGCTACTTTACTAGCAATCTCCCTACTTGGAGAATCAGCACCTTTAACCTCCTGTTCCGTACAGGTTGCAATTTGTCCTGAGGATGAACGGTAAGAGGGGCAACCAATGAGAGACTGGATCTAGGTGTTGGGACAGGCACAGGTCACCCTATTTTCCCATCAGGAAGAAGAATTAACCACAGGCTAAGCCTGCCGCCCAGAACCAGAAGAGGGCCTGAGGCAATCCCGCGCTTTTGCGGCCAGCTCCCAAAAAAGCAAGTTGAAAAATGGAGCTCAGGGGCACTGTAATTCACAAAACTGCAGAGTTATAAATGATAACTCTCGTCCACAAATATATTGAGGGAAGGCAAGGAAGAGGATTTGAAAGCAAGGCGGAATTGCAGGAAACAGATTTCCGGAGGAAGATTCGAATCGCCTTAAAAGCACATGAAAAGTGGCAAAATGTCTACAATGATGCCCTTGGCCAAAAAGGGCGTATGCGTTTTTTCCTGAATATATTCAGGAAAAAACGCATACGCCCTTTTTGGCCAACCAAGCAACCTGGAAAGGCAAATCAGCGCTACAAAGAAGTCTCGCTATCCATCGGTCAAAAGGGCTACGCTGAAAAAAGTGTCAAAACCAGAAATGCAGGACAGGCCATGGAGAAATGGGAGCCTTGCTACGCTGATGGGCGGGATGTAAATTGCCAACAGCCACTCTGGAGAAGTGTACGGTGGGTCCTGAAACATCTAAAAAACACGGCTTAGGGAGCATAGGGCACTTCCACTCATGGGCGTATAAATTGGGAAAACTAAAAATCAGCAAGACACAGGCACCCCAAAGTTTAGGGCTGCTCTGTTGACAAGAACTTCCACTTCCTTACACCTTAAATATCCCAGGAAAGAGAAAAATGGATAAAGAAGTGGTGGTCCTTATGTACAATGGAATATCACTCAGCCATGAAATCAATGTCATAAGGCTAGTGGCAGCATGATGAGTGGATTTAGGTACGACGATTCTAAGTGAAATAAGTCACACAGAAAAAGACACTTATCATAAGCTATCACTTATAGAGGGAATGTAAAAACCGCTACACTTGAACTGAATTACAAAACAGAACAGAGTCACACGTTTAGAAAACACACTATGACTGCTTAACGGGAAAGGTGAGGTGGGGTGATGCATAAAACAAGGGTTTCAAATGAGGTCACGTACCGTTCCATAAACCCAATATGTAATACACAAGACCTACTCCTTGCTCAGTAAACTGGACTCAACACCCCCTATTCACCGCACAAGAATATATCTGAGTAGTAAGAATCTTAAAACCTATGTATTGATATCTCTCTGGAAGTGAGTCAAGTGGGTGTAAAGCCGCATAAACACAGCCGTGAAAAGCAGCTAAACCCTATTATAAAAATAAATTACTTTTAAAAACCCATGAAACAAAGACGGTGAAAGAGAGAGAAATTCTTACAAAATTCGTTCAGGGGCTGTGATGCAACCTGGATTGACCATATCTAGACCCACAGCTGGATGAGACATAAGGGTGGACACTCTCGGGGCTGAGAGGTTTGGTGAGGTTGGGGGAGCCAACACAGACCCTTTAAAGCAATACTGCGTGGTACCCATCCCATGGGTTCCAAATCTCCAGGTTCAAGGGCATCTTCGTACATCGAAAACATGCATGAGAAACCCAGAAGGTGGTACACCGTGTGTTCGGTAAAGGTTTCTAAAACGTACCTCATTTCTCATCTTCTTGTGCTCAGGTTCAGTATTTAAGCTACTTTACTAGCAATCTCCCTACTTGGAGAATCAGCACCTTTAACCTCCTGTTCCGTACAGGTTGCAATTTGTCCTGAGGATGAACGGTAAGAGGGGCAACCAATGAGAGACTGGATCTAGGTGTTGGGACAGGCACAGGTCACCCTATTTTCCCATCAGGAAGAAGAATTAACCACAGGCTAAGCCTGCCGCCCAGAACCAGAAGAGGGCCTGAGGCAATCCCGCGCTTTTGCGGCCAGCTCCCAAAAAAGCAAGTTGAAAAATGGAGCTCAGGGGCACTGTAATTCACAAAACTGCAGAGTTATAAATGATAACTCTCGTCCACAAATATATTGAGGGAAGGCAAGGAAGAGGATTTGAAAGCAAGGTGGAATTGCAGGAAACAGATTTCCGGAGGAAGATTCGAATCGCCTTAAAAGCACATGGAAAGTGGCAAAATGTCTACAATGATGCCCTTGGCCAAAAAGGGCGTATGCGTTTTTTCCTGAATATATTCAGGAAAAAACGCATACGCCCTTTTTGGCCAACCAAGCAACCTGGAAAGGCAAATCAGCGCTACAAAGAAGTCTCGCTACCCATCGGTCAAAAGGGCTACGCTGAAAAAAGTGTCGAAACCAGAAATGCAGGACAGGCCATGGAGAAATGGGAGCCTTGCTACGCTGATGGGCGGGATGTAAATTGCCAACAGCCACTCTGGAGAAGTGTACGGTGGGTCCTGAAACATCTAAAAAACACGGCTTAGGGAGCATAGGGCACTTCCACTCATGGGCGTATAAATTGGGAAAACTAAAAATCAGCAAGACACAGGCACCCCAAAGTTTAGGGCTGCTCTGTTGACAAGAACCTCCACTTCCTTACACCTTAAATATCCCAGGAAAGAGAAAAATGGATAAAGAAGTGGTGGTCCTTATGTACAATGGAATATCACTCAGCCATGAAATCAATGTCATAAGGCTAGTGGCAGCATGATGAGTGGATTTAGGTACGACGATTCTAAGTGAAATAAGTCACACAGAAAAAGACACTTATCATAAGCTATCACTTATAGAGGGAATGTAAAAACCGCTACACTTGAACTGAATTACAAAACAGAACAGAGTCACACGTTTAGAAAACACACTATGACTGCTTAACGGGAAAGGTGAGGTGGGGTGATGCATAAAACAAGGGTTTCAAATGAGCTCACGTACCGTTCCATAAACCCAATATGTAATAGACAAGACCTACTCCTTGCTCAGTAAACTGGACTCAACACCCCCTATTCACCGCACAAGAATATATCTGAGTAGTAAGAATCTTAAAACCTATGTATTGATATCTCTCTGGAAGTGAGTCAAGTGGGTGTAAAGCCGCATAAACACAGCCGTGAAAAGCAGCTAAACCCCATTATAAAAATAAATTACTTTTAAAAACCCATGAAACAAAGACGGTGAAAGAGAGAGAAATTCTTACAAAATTCGTTCAGGGGCTGTGATGCAACCTGGATTGACCATATCTAGACCCACAGCTGGATGAGACATAAGGGTGGACACTCTCGGGGCTGAGAGGTTTGGTGAGGTTGGGGGAGCAAACACAGACCCTTTAAAGTAATACTGCGTGGTACCCATCCCATGGGTTCCAAATCTCCAGGTTCAAGGGCATCTTCGTACATCGAAAACATGCATGAGAAACCCAGAAGGTGGTACACCGTGTGATCGGTAAAGGTTTCTAAAACGTACCTCATTTCTCATCTCCTTGTGCTCAGGTTCAGTATTTAAGCTACTTTACTAGCAATCTCCCTACTTGGAGAATCAGCACCTTTAACCTCCTGTTCCGTACAGGTTGCAATTTGTCCTGAGGATGAACGGTAAGAGGGGCAACCAATGAGAGACTGGATCTAGGTGTTGGGACAGGCACAGGTCACCCTATTTTCCCATCAGGAAGAAGAATTAACCACAGGCTAAGCCTGCCGCCCAGAACCAGAAGAGGGCCTGAGGCAATCCCGCGCTTTTGCGGCCAGCTCCCAAAAAAGCAAGTTGAAAAATGGAGCTCAGGGGCACTGTAATTCACAAAACTGCAGAGTTATAAATGATAACTCTCGTCCACAAATATATTGAGGGAAGGCAAGGAAGAGGATTTGAAAGCAAGGTGGAATTGCAGGAAACAGATTTCCGGAGGAAGATTCGAATCACCTTAAAAGCACATGAAAAGTGGCAAAATGTCTACAATGATGCCCTTGGCCAAAATGGGCGTATGCGTTTTTTCCTGAATATATTCAGGAAAAAACGCATAAGTCCTTTTTGGCCAACCAAGCAACCTGGAAAGGCAAATCAGCGCTACAAAGAAGTCTCGCTACCCATCGGTCAAAAGGGCTACGCTGAAAAAAGTGTCGAAACCAGAAATGCAGGACAGGCCATGGAGAAATGGGAGCCTTGCTACGCTGATGGGCGGGATGTAAATTGCCAACAGCCACTCTGGAGAAGTGTACGGTGGGTCCTGAAACATCTAAAAAACACGGCTTAGGGAGCATAGGGCACTTCCACTCATGGGCGTATAAATTGGGAAAACTAAAAATCAGCAAGACACAGGCACCCCAAAGTTTAGGGCTGCTCTGTTGACAAGAACCTCCACTTCCTTACACCTTAAATATCCCAGGAAAGAGAAAAATGGATAAAGAAGTGGTGGTCCTTATGTACAATGGAATATCACTCAGCCATGAAATCAATGTCATAAGGCTAGTGGCAGCATGATGAGTGGATTTAGGTACGACGATTCTAAGTGAAATAAGTCACACAGAAAAAGACACTTATCATAAGCTATCACTTATAGAGGGAATGTAAAAACCGCTACACTTGAACTGAATTACAAAACAGAACAGAGTCACACGTTTAGAAAACACACTATGACTGCTTAACGGGAAAGGTGAGGTGGGGTGATGCATAAAACAAGGGTTTCAAATGAGCTCACGTACCGTTCCATAAATCCAATATGTAATAGACAAGACCTACTCCTTGCTCAGTAAACTGGACTCAACACCCCCTATTCACCGCACAAGAATATATCTGAGTAGTAAGAATCTTAAAACCTATGTATTGATATCTCTCTGGAAGTGAGTCAAGTGGGTGTAAAGCCGCATAAACACAGCCGTGAAAAGCAGCTAAACCCCATTATAAAAATAAATTACTTTTAAAAACCCATGAAACAAAGACGGTGAAAGAGAGAGAAATTCTTACAAAATTCGTTCAGGGGCTGTGATGCAACCTGGATTGACCATATCTAGACCCACAGCTGGATGAGACATAAGGGTGGACACTCTCGGGGCTGAGAGGTTTGGTGAGGTTGGGGGAGCAAACACAGACCCTTTAAAGTAATACTGCGTGGTACCCATCCCATGGGTTCCAAATCTCCAGGTTCAAGGGCATCTTCGTACATCGAAAACATGCATGAGAAACCCAGAAGGTGGTACACCGTGTGATCGGTAAAGGTTTCTAAAACGTACCTCATTTCTCATCTCCTTGTGCTCAGGTTCAGTATTTAAGCTACTTTACTAGCAATCTCCCTACTTGGAGAATCAGCACCTTTAACCTCCTGTTCCGTACAGGTTGCAATTTGTCCTGAGGATGAACGGTAAGAGGGGCAACCAATGAGAGACTGGATCTAGGTGTTGGGACAGGCACAGGTCACCCTATTTTCCCATCAGGAAGAAGAATTAACCACAGGCTAAGCCTGCCGCCCAGAACCAGAAGAGGGCCTGAGGCAATCCCGCGCTTTTGCGGCCAGCTCCCAAAAAAGCAAGTTGAAAAATGGAGCTCAGGGGCACTGTAATTCACAAAACTGCAGAGTTATAAATGATAACTCTCGTCCACAAATATATTGAGGGAAGGCAAGGAAGAGGATTTGAAAGCAAGGCGGAATTGCAGGAAACAGATTTCCGGAGGAAGATTCGAATCGCCTTAAAAGCACATGAAAAGTGGCAAAATGTCTACAATGATGCCCTTGGCCAAAAAGGGCGTATGCGTTTTTTCCTGAATATATTCAGGAAAAAACGCATACGCCCTTTTTGGCCAACCAAGCAACCTGGAAAGGCAAATCAGCGCTACAAAGAAGTCTCGCTACCCATCGGTCAAAAGGGCTACGCTGAAAAAAGTGTCAAAACCAGAAATGCAGGACAGGCCATGGAGAAATGGGAGCCTTGCTACGCTGATGGGCGGGATGTAAATTGCCAACAGCCACTCTGGAGAAGTGTACGGTGGGTGCTGAAACATCTAAAAAACGGCTTAGGGAGCATAGGGCACTTCCACTCATGGGCGTATAAATTGGGAAAACTAAAAATCAGCAAGACACAGGCACCCCAAAGTTTAGGGCTGCTCTGTTGACAAGAACCTCCACTTCCTTACACCTTAAATATCCCAGGAAAGAGAAAAATGGATAAAGAAGTGGTGGTCCTTATGTACAATGGAATATCACTCAGCCATGAAATCAATGTCATAAGGCTAGTGGCAGCATGATGAGTGGATTTAGGTACGACGATTCTAAGTGAAATAAGTCACACAGAAAAAGGCACTTATCATAAGCTATCACTTATAGAGGGAATGTAAAAACCGCTACACTTGAACTGAATTACAAAACAGAACAGAGTCACACGTTTAGAAAACACACTATGACTGCTTAACGGGAAAGGTGAGGTGGGGTGATGCATAAAACAAGGGTTTCAAATGAGGTCACGTACCGTTCCATAAACCCAATATGTAATACACAAGACCTACTCCTTGCTCAGTAAACTGGACTCAACACCCCCTATTCACCGCACAAGAATATATCTGAGTAGTAAGAATCTTAAAACCTATGTATTGATATCTCTCTGGAAGTGAGTCAAGTGGGTGTAAAGCCGCATAAACACAGCCGTGAAAAGCAGCTAAACCCTATTATAAAAATAAATTACTTTTAAAAACCCATGAAACAAAGACGGTGAAAGAGAGAGAAATTCTTACAAAATTCGTTCAGGGGCTGTGATGCAACCTGGATTGACCATATCTAGACCCACAGCTGGATGAGACATAAGGGTGGACACTCTCGGGGCTGAGAGGTTTGGTGAGGTTGGGGGAGCCAACACAGACCCTTTAAAGCAATACTGCGTGGTACCCATCCCATGGGTTCCAAATCTCCAGGTTCAAGGGCATCTTCGTACATCGAAAACATGCATGAGAAACCCAGAAGGTGGTACACCGTGTGTTCGGTAAAGGTTTCTAAAACGTACCTCATTTCTCATCTTCTTGTGCTCAGGTTCAGTATTTAAGCTACTTTACTAGCAATCTCCCTACTTGGAGAATCAGCACCTTTAACCTCCTGTTCCGTACAGGTTGCAATTTGTCCTGAGGATGAACGGTAAGAGGGGCTACCAATGAGAGACTGGATCTAGGTGTTGGGACAGGCACAGGTCACCCTATTTTCCCATCAGGAAGAAGAATTAACCACAGGCTAAGCCTGCCGCCCAGAACCAGAAGAGGGCCTGAGGCAATCCCGCGCTTTTGCGGCCAGCTCCCAAAAAAGCAAGTTGAAAAATGGAGCTCAGGGGCACTGTAATTCACAAAACTGCAGAGTTATAAATGATAACTCTCGTCCACAAATATATTGAGGGAAGGCAAGGAAGAGGATTTGAAAGCAAGGTGGAATTGCAGGAAACAGATTTCCGGAGGAAGATTCGAATCGCCTTAAAAGCACATGAAAAGTGGCAAAATGTCTACAATGATGCCCTTGGCCAAAAAGGGCGTATGCGTTTTTTCCTGAATATATTCAGGAAAAAACGCATACGCCCTTTTTGGCCAACCAAGCAACCTGGAAAGGCAAATCAGCGCTACAAAGAAGTCTCGCTACCCATCGGTCAAAAGGGCTACGCTGAAAAAAGTGTCGAAACCAGAAATGCAGGACAGGCCATGGAGAAATGGGAGCCTTGCTACGCTGATGGGCGGGATGTAAATTGCCAACAGCCACTCTGGAGAAGTGTACGGTGGGTCCTGAAACATCTAAAAAACACGGCTTAGGGAGCATAGGGCACTTCCACTCATGGGCGTATAAATTGGGAAAACTAAAAATCAGCAAGACACAGGCACCCCAAAGTTTAGGGCTGCTCTGTTGACAAGAACCTCCACTTCCTTACACCTTAAATATCCCAGGAAAGAGAAAAATGGATAAAGAAGTGGTGGTCCTTATGTACAATGGAATATCACTCAGCCATGAAATCAATGTCATAAGGCTAGTGGCAGCATGATGAGTGGATTTAGGTACGACGATTCTAAGTGAAATAAGTCACACAGAAAAAGACACTTATCATAAGCTATCACTTATAGAGGGAATGTAAAAACCGCTACACTTGAACTGAATTACAAAACAGAACAGAGTCACACGTTTAGAAAACACACTATGACTGCTTAACGGGAAAGGTGAGGTGGGGTGATGCATAAAACAAGGGTTTCAAATGAGCTCACGTACCGTTCCATAAATCCAATATGTAATAGACAAGACCTACTCCTTGCTCAGTAAACTGGACTCAACACCCCCTATTCACCGCACAAGAATATATCTGAGTAGTAAGAATCTTAAAACCTATGTATTGATATCTCTCTGGAAGTGAGTCAAGTGGGTGTAAAGCCGCATAAACACAGCCGTGAAAAGCAGCTAAACCCCATTATAAAAATAAATTACTTTTAAAAACCCATGAAACAAAGACGGTGAAAGAGAGAGAAATTCTTACAAAATTCGTTCAGGGGCTGTGATGCAACCTGGATTGACCATATCTAGACCCACAGCTGGATGAGACATAAGGGTGGACACTCTCGGGGCTGAGAGGTTTGGTGAGGTTGGGGGAGCAAACACAGACCCTTTAAAGTAATACTGCGTGGTACCCATCCCATGGGTTCCAAATCTCCAGGTTCAAGGGCATCTTCGTACATCGAAAACATGCATGAGAAACCCAGAAGGTGGTACACCGTGTGATCGGTAAAGGTTTCTAAAACGTACCTCATTTCTCATCTCCTTGTGCTCAGGTTCAGTATTTAAGCTACTTTACTAGCAATCTCCCTACTTGGAGAATCAGCACCTTTAACCTCCTGTTCCGTACAGGTTGCAATTTGTCCTGAGGATGAACGGTAAGAGGGGCAACCAATGAGAGACTGGATCTAGGTGTTGGGACAGGCACAGGTCACCCTATTTTCCCATCAGGAAGAAGAATTAACCACAGGCTAAGCCTGCCGCCCAGAACCAGAAGAGGGCCTGAGGCAATCCCGCGCTTTTGCGGCCAGCTCCCAAAAAAGCAAGTTGAAAAATGGAGCTCAGGGGCACTGTAATTCACAAAACTGCAGAGTTATAAATGATAACTCTCGTCCACAAATATATTGAGGGAAGGCAAGGAAGAGGATTTGAAAGCAAGGCGGAATTGCAGGAAACAGATTTCCGGAGGAAGATTCGAATCGCCTTAAAAGCACATGAAAAGTGGCAAAATGTCTACAATGATGCCCTTGGCCAAAAAGGGCGTATGCGTTTTTTCCTGAATATATTCAGGAAAAAACGCATACGCCCTTTTTGGCCAACCAAGCAACCTGGAAAGGCAAATCAGCGCTACAAAGAAGTCTCGCTACCCATCGGTCAAAAGGGCTACGCTGAAAAAAGTGTCAAAACCAGAAATGCAGGACAGGCCATGGAGAAATGGGAGCCTTGCTACGCTGATGGGCGGGATGTAAATTGCCAACAGCCACTCTGGAGAAGTGTACGGTGGGTGCTGAAACATCTAAAAAACGGCTTAGGGAGCATAGGGCACTTCCACTCATGGGCGTATAAATTGGGAAAACTAAAAATCAGCAAGACACAGGCACCCCAAAGTTTAGGGCTGCTCTGTTGACAAGAACCTCCACTTCCTTACACCTTAAATATCCCAGGAAAGAGAAAAATGGATAAAGAAGTGGTGGTCCTTATGTACAATGGAATATCACTCAGCCATGAAATCAATGTCATAAGGCTAGTGGCAGCATGATGAGTGGATTTAGGTACGACGATTCTAAGTGAAATAAGTCACACAGAAAAAGGCACTTATCATAAGCTATCACTTATAGAGGGAATGTAAAAACCGCTACACTTGAACTGAATTACAAAACAGAACAGAGTCACACGTTTAGAAAACACACTATGACTGCTTAACGGGAAAGGTGAGGTGGGGTGATGCATAAAACAAGGGTTTCAAATGAGGTCACGTACCGTTCCATAAACCCAATATGTAATACACAAGACCTACTCCTTGCTCAGTAAACTGGACTCAACACCCCCTATTCACCGCACAAGAATATATCTGAGTAGTAAGAATCTTAAAACCTATGTATTGATATCTCTCTGGAAGTGAGTCAAGTGGGTGTAAAGCCGCATAAACACAGCCGTGAAAAGCAGCTAAACCCTATTATAAAAATAAATTACTTTTAAAAACCCATGAAACAAAGACGGTGAAAGAGAGAGAAATTCTTACAAAATTCGTTCAGGGGCTGTGATGCAACCTGGATTGACCATATCTAGACCCACAGCTGGATGAGACATAAGGGTGGACACTCTCGGGGCTGAGAGGTTTGGTGAGGTTGGGGGAGCCAACACAGACCCTTTAAAGCAATACTGCGTGGTACCCATCCCATGGGTTCCAAATCTCCAGGTTCAAGGGCATCTTCGTACATCGAAAACATGCATGAGAAACCCAGAAGGTGGTACACCGTGTGTTCGGTAAAGGTTTCTAAAACGTACCTCATTTCTCATCTTCTTGTGCTCAGGTTCAGTATTTAAGCTACTTTACTAGCAATCTCCCTACTTGGAGAATCAGCACCTTTAACCTCCTGTTCCGTACAGGTTGCAATTTGTCCTGAGGATGAACGGTAAGAGGGGCTACCAATGAGAGACTGGATCTAGGTGTTGGGACAGGCACAGGTCACCCTATTTTCCCATCAGGAAGAAGAATTAACCACAGGCTAAGCCTGCCGCCCAGAACCAGAAGAGGGCCTGAGGCAATCCCGCGCTTTTGCGGCCAGCTCCCAAAAAAGCAAGTTGAAAAATGGAGCTCAGGGGCACTGTAATTCACAAAACTGCAGAGTTATAAATGATAACTCTCGTCCACAAATATATTGAGGGAAGGCAAGGAAGAGGATTTGAAAGCAAGGTGGAATTGCAGGAAACAGATTTCCGGAGGAAGATTCGAATCGCCTTAAAAGCACATGAAAAGTGGCAAAATGTCTACAATGATGCCCTTGGCCAAAAAGGGCGTATGCGTTTTTTCCTGAATATATTCAGGAAAAAACGCATACGCCCTTTTTGGCCAACCAAGCAACCTGGAAAGGCAAATCAGCGCTACAAAGAAGTCTCGCTACCCATCGGTCAAAAGGGCTACGCTGAAAAAAGTGTCGAAACCAGAAATGCAGGACAGGCCATGGAGAAATGGGAGCCTTGCTACGCTGATGGGCGGGATGTAAATTGCCAACAGCCACTCTGGAGAAGTGTACGGTGGGTCCTGAAACATCTAAAAAACACGGCTTAGGGAGCATAGGGCACTTCCACTCATGGGCGTATAAATTGGGAAAACTAAAAATCAGCAAGACACAGGCACCCCAAAGTTTAGGGCTGCTCTGTTGACAAGAACCTCCACTTCCTTACACCTTAAATATCCCAGGAAAGAGAAAAATGGATAAAGAAGTGGTGGTCCTTATGTACAATGGAATATCACTCAGCCATGAAATCAATGTCATAAGGCTAGTGGCAGCATGATGAGTGGATTTAGGTACGACGATTCTAAGTGAAATAAGTCACACAGAAAAAGACACTTATCATAAGCTATCACTTATAGAGGGAATGTAAAAACCGCTACACTTGAACTGAATTACAAAACAGAACAGAGTCACACGTTTAGAAAACACACTATGACTGCTTAACGGGAAAGGTGAGGTGGGGTGATGCATAAAACAAGGGTTTCAAATGAGCTCACGTACCGTTCCATAAATCCAATATGTAATAGACAAGACCTACTCCTTGCTCAGTAAACTGGACTCAACACCCCCTATTCACCGCACAAGAATATATCTGAGTAGTAAGAATCTTAAAACCTATGTATTGATATCTCTCTGGAAGTGAGTCAAGTGGGTGTAAAGCCGCATAAACACAGCCGTGAAAAGCAGCTAAACCCCATTATAAAAATAAATTACTTTTAAAAACCCATGAAACAAAGACGGTGAAAGAGAGAGAAATTCTTACAAAATTCGTTCAGGGGCTGTGATGCAACCTGGATTGACCATATCTAGACCCACAGCTGGATGAGACATAAGGGTGGACACTCTCGGGGCTGAGAGGTTTGGTGAGGTTGGGGGAGCAAACACAGACCCTTTAAAGTAATACTGCGTGGTACCCATCCCATGGGTTCCAAATCTCCAGGTTCAAGGGCATCTTCGTACATCGAAAACATGCATGAGAAACCCAGAAGGTGGTACACCGTGTGATCGGTAAAGGTTTCTAAAACGTACCTCATTTCTCATCTCCTTGTGCTCAGGTTCAGTATTTAAGCTACTTTACTAGCAATCTCCCTACTTGGAGAATCAGCACCTTTAACCTCCTGTTCCGTACAGGTTGCAATTTGTCCTGAGGATGAACGGTAAGAGGGGCAACCAATGAGAGACTGGATCTAGGTGTTGGGACAGGCACAGGTCACCCTATTTTCCCATCAGGAAGAAGAATTAACCACAGGCTAAGCCTGCCGCCCAGAACCAGAAGAGGGCCTGAGGCAATCCCGCGCTTTTGCGGCCAGCTCCCAAAAAAGCAAGTTGAAAAATGGAGCTCAGGGGCACTGTAATTCACAAAACTGCAGAGTTATAAATGATAACTCTCGTCCACAAATATATTGAGGGAAGGCAAGGAAGAGGATTTGAAAGCAAGGTGGAATTGCAGGAAACAGATTTCCGGAGGAAGATTCGAATCACCTTAAAAGCACATGAAAAGTGGCAAAATGTCTACAATGATGCCCTTGGCCAAAATGGGCGTATGCGTTTTTTCCTGAATATATTCAGGAAAAAACGCATAAGTCCTTTTTGGCCAACCAAGCAACCTGGAAAGGCAAATCAGCGCTACAAAGAAGTCTCGCTACCCATCGGTCAAAAGGGCTACGCTGAAAAAAGTGTCGAAACCAGAAATGCAGGACAGGCCATGGAGAAATGGGAGCCTTGCTACGCTGATGGGCGGGATGTAAATTGCCAACAGCCACTCTGGAGAAGTGTACGGTGGGTCCTGAAACATCTAAAAAACACGGCTTAGGGAGCATAGGGCACTTCCACTCATGGGCGTATAAATTGGGAAAACTAAAAATCAGCAAGACACAGGCACCCCAAAGTTTAGGGCTGCTCTGTTGACAAGAACCTCCACTTCCTTACACCTTAAATATCCCAGGAAAGAGAAAAATGGATAAAGAAGTGGTGGTCCTTATGTACAATGGAATATCACTCAGCCATGAAATCAATGTCATAAGGCTAGTGGCAGCATGATGAGTGGATTTAGGTACGACGATTCTAAGTGAAATAAGTCACACAGAAAAAGACACTTATCATAAGCTATCACTTATAGAGGGAATGTAAAAACCGCTACACTTGAACTGAATTACAAAACAGAACAGAGTCACACGTTTAGAAAACACACTATGACTGCTTAACGGGAAAGGTGAGGTGGGGTGATGCATAAAACAAGGGTTTCAAATGAGCTCACGTACCGTTCCATAAATCCAATATGTAATAGACAAGACCTACTCCTTGCTCAGTAAACTGGACTCAACACCCCCTATTCACCGCACAAGAATATATCTGAGTAGTAAGAATCTTAAAACCTATGTATTGATATCTCTCTGGAAGTGAGTCAAGTGGGTGTAAAGCCGCATAAACACAGCCGTGAAAAGCAGCTAAACCCCATTATAAAAATAAATTACTTTTAAAAACCCATGAAACAAAGACGGTGAAAGAGAGAGAAATTCTTACAAAATTCGTTCAGGGGCTGTGATGCAACCTGGATTGACCATATCTAGACCCACAGCTGGATGAGACATAAGGGTGGACACTCTCGGGGCTGAGAGGTTTGGTGAGGTTGGGGGAGCCAACACAGACCCTTTAAAGCAATACTGCGTGGTACCCATCCCATGGGTTCCAAATCTCCAGGTTCAAGGGCATCTTCGTACATCGAAAACATGCATGAGAAACCCAGAAGGTGGTACACCGTGTGTTCGGTAAAGGTTTCTAAAACGTACCTCATTTCTCATCTTCTTGTGCTCAGGTTCAGTATTTAAGCTACTTTACTAGCAATCTCCCTACTTGGAGAATCAGCACCTTTAACCTCCTGTTCCGTACAGGTTGCAATTTGTCCTGAGGATGAACGGTAAGAGGGGCTACCAATGAGAGACTGGATCTAGGTGTTGGGACAGGCACAGGTCACCCTATTTTCCCATCAGGAAGAAGAATTAACCACAGGCTAAGCCTGCCGCCCAGAACCAGAAGAGGGCCTGAGGCAATCCCGCGCTTTTGCGGCCAGCTCCCAAAAAAGCAAGTTGAAAAATGGAGCTCAGGGGCACTGTAATTCACAAAACTGCAGAGTTATAAATGATAACTCTCGTCCACAAATATATTGAGGGAAGGCAAGGAAGAGGATTTGAAAGCAAGGTGGAATTGCAGGAAACAGATTTCCGGAGGAAGATTCGAATCGCCTTAAAAGCACATGAAAAGTGGCAAAATGTCTACAATGATGCCCTTGGCCAAAAAGGGCGTATGCGTTTTTTCCTGAATATATTCAGGAAAAAACGCATACGCCCTTTTTGGCCAACCAAGCAACCTGGAAAGGCAAATCAGCGCTACAAAGAAGTCTCGCTACCCATCGGTCAAAAGGGCTACGCTGAAAAAAGTGTCGAAACCAGAAATGCAGGACAGGCCATGGAGAAATGGGAGCCTTGCTACGCTGATGGGCGGGATGTAAATTGCCAACAGCCACTCTGGAGAAGTGTACGGTGGGTCCTGAAACATCTAAAAAACACGGCTTAGGGAGCATAGGGCACTTCCACTCATGGGCGTATAAATTGGGAAAACTAAAAATCAGCAAGACACAGGCACCCCAAAGTTTAGGGCTGCTCTGTTGACAAGAACCTCCACTTCCTTACACCTTAAATATCCCAGGAAAGAGAAAAATGGATAAAGAAGTGGTGGTCCTTATGTACAATGGAATATCACTCAGCCATGAAATCAATGTCATAAGGCTAGTGGCAGCATGATGAGTGGATTTAGGTACGACGATTCTAAGTGAAATAAGTCACACAGAAAAAGACACTTATCATAAGCTATCACTTATAGAGGGAATGTAAAAACCGCTACACTTGAACTGAATTACAAAACAGAACAGAGTCACACGTTTAGAAAACACACTATGACTGCTTAACGGGAAAGGTGAGGCGGGGTGATGCATAAAACAAGGGTTTCAAATGAGCTCACGTACCGTTCCATAAACCCAATATGTAATAGACAAGACCTACTCCTTGCTCAGTAAACTGGACTCAACACCCCCTATTCACCGCACAAGAATATATCTGAGTAGTAAGAATCTTAAAACCTATGTATTGATATCTCTCTGGAAGTGAGTCAAGTGGGTGTAAAGCCGCATAAACACAGCCGTGAAAAGCAGCTAAACCCCATTATAAAAATAAATTACTTTTAAAAACCCATGAAACAAAGACGGTGAAAGAGAGAGAAATTCTTACAAAATTCGTTCAGGGGCTGTGATGCAACCTGGATTGACCATATCTAGACCCACAGCTGGATGAGACATAAGGGTGGACACTCTCGGGGCTGAGAGGTTTGGTGAGGTTGGGGGAGCAAACACAGACCCTTTAAAGTAATACTGCGTGGTACCCATCCCATGGGTTCCAAATCTCCAGGTTCAAGGGCATCTTCGTACATCGAAAACATGCATGAGAAACCCAGAAGGTGGTACACCGTGTGATCGGTAAAGGTTTCTAAAACGTACCTCATTTCTCATCTCCTTGTGCTCAGGTTCAGTATTTAAGCTACTTTACTAGCAATCTCCCTACTTGGAGAATCAGCACCTTTAACCTCCTGTTCCGTACAGGTTGCAATTTGTCCTGAGGATGAACGGTAAGAGGGGCAACCAATGAGAGACTGGATCTAGGTGTTGGGACAGGCACAGGTCACCCTATTTTCCCATCAGGAAGAAGAATTAACCACAGGCTAAGCCTGCCGCCCAGAACCAGAAGAGGGCCTGAGGCAATCCCGCGCTTTTGCGGCCAGCTCCCAAAAAAGCAAGTTGAAAAATGGAGCTCAGGGGCACTGTAATTCACAAAACTGCAGAGTTATAAATGATAACTCTCGTCCACAAATATATTGAGGGAAGGCAAGGAAGAGGATTTGAAAGCAAGGTGGAATTGCAGGAAACAGATTTCCGGAGGAAGATTCGAATCGCCTTAAAAGCCCATGGAAAGTGGCAAAATGTCTACAATGATGCCCTTGGCCAAAAAGGGCGTATGCGATTTTTCCTGAATATATTCAGGAAAAAACGCATACGCCCTTTTTGGCCAACCAAGCAACCTGGAAAGGCAAATCAGCGCTACAAAGAAGTCTCGCTACCCATCGGTCAAAAGGGCTACGCTGAAAAATGTGTCGAAACCAGAAATGCAGGACAGGCCATGGAGAAATGGGAGCCTTGCTACGCTGATGGGCGGGATGTAAATTGCCAACAGCCACTCTGGAGAAGTGTACGGTGGGTCCTGAAACATCTAAAAAACACGGCTTAGGGAGCATAGGGCACTTCCACTCATGGGCGTATAAATTGGGAAAACTAAAAATCAGCAAGACACAGGCACCCCAAAGTTTAGGGCTGCTCTGTTGACAAGAACCTCCACTTCCTTACACCTTAAATATCCCAGGAAAGAGAAAAATGGATAAAGAAGTGGTGGTCCTTATGTACAATGGAATATCACTCAGCCATGAAATCAATGTCATAAGGCTAGTGGCAGCATGATGAGTGGATTTAGGTACGACGATTCTAAGTGAAATAAGTCACACAGAAAAAGACACTTATCATAAGCTATCACTTATAGAGGGAATGTAAAAACCGCTACACTTGAACTGAATTACAAAACAGAACAGAGTCACACGTTTAGAAAACACACTATGACTGCTTAACGGGAAAGGTGAGGTGGGGTGATGCATAAAACAAGGGTTTCAAATGAGCTCACGTACCGTTCCATAAACCCAATATGTAATAGACAAGACCTACTCCTTGCTCAGTAAACTGGACTCAACACCCCCTATTCACCGCACAAGAATATATCTGAGTAGTAAGAATCTTAAAACCTATGTATTGATATCTCTCTGGAAGTGAGTCAAGTGGGTGTAAAGCCGCATAAACACAGCCGTGAAAAGCAGCTAAACCCCATTATAAAAATAAATTACTTTTAAAAACCCATGAAACAAAGACGGTGAAAGAGAGAGAAATTCTTACAAAATTCGTTCAGGGGCTGTGATGCAACCTGGATTGACCATATCTAGACCCACAGCTGGATGAGACATAAGGGTGGACACTCTCGGGGCTGAGAGGTTTGGTGAGGTTGGGGGAGCAAACACAGACCCTTTAAAGTAATACTGCGTGGTACCCATCCCATGGGTTCCAAATCTCCAGGTTCAAGGGCATCTTCGTACATCGAAAACATGCATGAGAAACCCAGAAGGTGGTACACCGTGTGATCGGTAAAGGTTTCTAAAACGTACCTCATTTCTCATCTCCTTGTGCTCAGGTTCAGTATTTAAGCTACTTTACTAGCAATCTCCCTACTTGGAGAATCAGCACCTTTAACCTCCTGTTCCGTACAGGTTGCAATTTGTCCTGAGGATGAACGGTAAGAGGGGCAACCAATGAGAGACTGGATCTAGGTGTTGGGACAGGCACAGGTCACCCTATTTTCCCATCAGGAAGAAGAATTAACCACAGGCTAAGCCTGCCGCCCAGAACCAGAAGAGGGCCTGAGGCAATCCCGCGCTTTTGCGGCCAGCTCCCAAAAAAGCAAGTTGAAAAATGGAGCTCAGGGGCACTGTAATTCACAAAACTGCAGAGTTATAAATGATAACTCTCGTCCACAAATATATTGAGGGAAGGCAAGGAAGAGGATTTGAAAGCAAGGCGGAATTGCAGGAAACAGATTTCCGGAGGAAGATTCGAATCGCCTTAAAAGCACATGAAAAGTGGCAAAATGTCTACAATGATGCCCTTGGCCAAAAAGGGCGTATGCGTTTTTTCCTGAATATATTCAGGAAAAAACGCATACGCCCTTTTTGGCCAACCAAGCAACCTGGAAAGGCAAATCAGCGCTACAAAGAAGTCTCGCTATCCATCGGTCAAAAGGGCTACGCTGAAAAAAGTGTCAAAACCAGAAATGCAGGACAGGCCATGGAGAAATGGGAGCCTTGCTACGCTGATGGGCGGGATGTAAATTGCCAACAGCCACTCTGGAGAAGTGTACGGTGGGTCCTGAAACATCTAAAAAACACGGCTTAGGGAGCATAGGGCACTTCCACTCATGGGCGTATAAATTGGGAAAACTAAAAATCAGCAAGACACAGGCACCCCAAAGTTTAGGGCTGCTCTGTTGACAAGAACTTCCACTTCCTTACACCTTAAATATCCCAGGAAAGAGAAAAATGGATAAAGAAGTGGTGGTCCTTATGTACAATGGAATATCACTCAGCCATGAAATCAATGTCATAAGGCTAGTGGCAGCATGATGAGTGGATTTAGGTACGACGATTCTAAGTGAAATAAGTCACACAGAAAAAGACACTTATCATAAGCTATCACTTATAGAGGGAATGTAAAAACCGCTACACTTGAACTGAATTACAAAACAGAACAGAGTCACACGTTTAGAAAACACACTATGACTGCTTAACGGGAAAGGTGAGGTGGGGTGATGCATAAAACAAGGGTTTCAAATGAGGTCACGTACCGTTCCATAAACCCAATATGTAATACACAAGACCTACTCCTTGCTCAGTAAACTGGACTCAACACCCCCTATTCACCGCACAAGAATATATCTGAGTAGTAAGAATCTTAAAACCTATGTATTGATATCTCTCTGGAAGTGAGTCAAGTGGGTGTAAAGCCGCATAAACACAGCCGTGAAAAGCAGCTAAACCCTATTATAAAAATAAATTACTTTTAAAAACCCATGAAACAAAGACGGTGAAAGAGAGAGAAATTCTTACAAAATTCGTTCAGGGGCTGTGATGCAACCTGGATTGACCATATCTAGACCCACAGCTGGATGAGACATAAGGGTGGACACTCTCGGGGCTGAGAGGTTTGGTGAGGTTGGGGGAGCCAACACAGACCCTTTAAAGCAATACTGCGTGGTACCCATCCCATGGGTTCCAAATCTCCAGGTTCAAGGGCATCTTCGTACATCGAAAACATGCATGAGAAACCCAGAAGGTGGTACACCGTGTGTTCGGTAAAGGTTTCTAAAACGTACCTCATTTCTCATCTTCTTGTGCTCAGGTTCAGTATTTAAGCTACTTTACTAGCAATCTCCCTACTTGGAGAATCAGCACCTTTAACCTCCTGTTCCGTACAGGTTGCAATTTGTCCTGAGGATGAACGGTAAGAGGGGCTACCAATGAGAGACTGGATCTAGGTGTTGGGACAGGCACAGGTCACCCTATTTTCCCATCAGGAAGAAGAATTAACCACAGGCTAAGCCTGCCGCCCAGAACCAGAAGAGGGCCTGAGGCAATCCCGCGCTTTTGCGGCCAGCTCCCAAAAAAGCAAGTTGAAAAATGGAGCTCAGGGGCACTGTAATTCACAAAACTGCAGAGTTATAAATGATAACTCTCGTCCACAAATATATTGAGGGAAGGCAAGGAAGAGGATTTGAAAGCAAGGTGGAATTGCAGGAAACAGATTTCCGGAGGAAGATTCGAATCGCCTTAAAAGCACATGAAAAGTGGCAAAATGTCTACAATGATGCCCTTGGCCAAAAAGGGCGTATGCGTTTTTTCCTGAATATATTCAGGAAAAAACGCATACGCCCTTTTTGGCCAACCAAGCAACCTGGAAAGGCAAATCAGCGCTACAAAGAAGTCTCGCTACCCATCGGTCAAAAGGGCTACGCTGAAAAAAGTGTCGAAACCAGAAATGCAGGACAGGCCATGGAGAAATGGGAGCCTTGCTACGCTGATGGGCGGGATGTAAATTGCCAACAGCCACTCTGGAGAAGTGTACGGTGGGTCCTGAAACATCTAAAAAACACGGCTTAGGGAGCATAGGGCACTTCCACTCATGGGCGTATAAATTGGGAAAACTAAAAATCAGCAAGACACAGGCACCCCAAAGTTTAGGGCTGCTCTGTTGACAAGAACCTCCACTTCCTTACACCTTAAATATCCCAGGAAAGAGAAAAATGGATAAAGAAGTGGTGGTCCTTATGTACAATGGAATATCACTCAGCCATGAAATCAATGTCATAAGGCTAGTGGCAGCATGATGAGTGGATTTAGGTACGACGATTCTAAGTGAAATAAGTCACACAGAAAAAGACACTTATCATAAGCTATCACTTATAGAGGGAATGTAAAAACCGCTACACTTGAACTGAATTACAAAACAGAACAGAGTCACACGTTTAGAAAACACACTATGACTGCTTAACGGGAAAGGTGAGGCGGGGTGATGCATAAAACAAGGGTTTCAAATGAGCTCACGTACCGTTCCATAAACCCAATATGTAATAGACAAGACCTACTCCTTGCTCAGTAAACTGGACTCAACACCCCCTATTCACCGCACAAGAATATATCTGAGTAGTAAGAATCTTAAAACCTATGTATTGATATCTCTCTGGAAGTGAGTCAAGTGGGTGTAAAGCCGCATAAACACAGCCGTGAAAAGCAGCTAAACCCCATTATAAAAATAAATTACTTTTAAAAACCCATGAAACAAAGACGGTGAAAGAGAGAGAAATTCTTACAAAATTCGTTCAGGGGCTGTGATGCAACCTGGATTGACCATATCTAGACCCACAGCTGGATGAGACATAAGGGTGGACACTCTCGGGGCTGAGAGGTTTGGTGAGGTTGGGGGAGCAAACACAGACCCTTTAAAGTAATACTGCGTGGTACCCATCCCATGGGTTCCAAATCTCCAGGTTCAAGGGCATCTTCGTACATCGAAAACATGCATGAGAAACCCAGAAGGTGGTACACCGTGTGATCGGTAAAGGTTTCTAAAACGTACCTCATTTCTCATCTCCTTGTGCTCAGGTTCAGTATTTAAGCTACTTTACTAGCAATCTCCCTACTTGGAGAATCAGCACCTTTAACCTCCTGTTCCGTACAGGTTGCAATTTGTCCTGAGGATGAACGGTAAGAGGGGCAACCAATGAGAGACTGGATCTAGGTGTTGGGACAGGCACAGGTCACCCTATTTTCCCATCAGGAAGAAGAATTAACCACAGGCTAAGCCTGCCGCCCAGAACCAGAAGAGGGCCTGAGGCAATCCCGCGCTTTTGCGGCCAGCTCCCAAAAAAGCAAGTTGAAAAATGGAGCTCAGGGGCACTGTAATTCACAAAACTGCAGAGTTATAAATGATAACTCTCGTCCACAAATATATTGAGGGAAGGCAAGGAAGAGGATTTGAAAGCAAGGTGGAATTGCAGGAAACAGATTTCCGGAGGAAGATTCGAATCGCCTTAAAAGCCCATGGAAAGTGGCAAAATGTCTACAATGATGCCCTTGGCCAAAAAGGGCGTATGCGTTTTTTCCTGAATATATTCAGGAAAAAACGCATACGCCCTTTTTGGCCAACCAAGCAACCTGGAAAGGCAAATCAGCGCTACAAAGAAGTCTCGCTACCCATCGGTCAAAAGGGCTACGCTGAAAAATGTGTCGAAACCAGAAATGCAGGACAGGCCATGGAGAAATGGGAGCCTTGCTACGCTGATGGGCGGGATGTAAATTGCCAACAGCCACTCTGGAGAAGTGTACGGTGGGTCCTGAAACATCTAAAAAACACGGCTTAGGGAGCATAGGGCACTTCCACTCATGGGCGTATAAATTGGGAAAACTAAAAATCAGCAAGACACAGGCACCCCAAAGTTTAGGGCTGCTCTGTTGACAAGAACCTCCACTTCCTTACACCTTAAATATCCCAGGAAAGAGAAAAATGGATAAAGAAGTGGTGGTCCTTATGTACAATGGAATATCACTCAGCCATGAAATCAATGTCATAAGGCTAGTGGCAGCATGATGAGTGGATTTAGGTACGACGATTCTAAGTGAAATAAGTCACACAGAAAAAGACACTTATCATAAGCTATCACTTATAGAGGGAATGTAAAAACCGCTACACTTGAACTGAATTACAAAACAGAACAGAGTCACACGTTTAGAAAACACACTATGACTGCTTAACGGGAAAGGTGAGGTGGGGTGATGCATAAAACAAGGGTTTCAAATGAGCTCACGTACCGTTCCATAAACCCAATATGTAATAGACAAGACCTACTCCTTGCTCAGTAAACTGGACTCAACACCCCCTATTCACCGCACAAGAATATATCTGAGTAGTAAGAATCTTAAAACCTATGTATTGATATCTCTCTGGAAGTGAGTCAAGTGGGTGTAAAGCCGCATAAACACAGCCGTGAAAAGCAGCTAAACCCCATTATAAAAATAAATTACTTTTAAAAACCCATGAAACAAAGACGGTGAAAGAGAGAGAAATTCTTACAAAATTCGTTCAGGGGCTGTGATGCAACCTGGATTGACCATATCTAGACCCACAGCTGGATGAGACATAAGGGTGGACACTCTCGGGGCTGAGAGGTTTGGTGAGGTTGGGGGAGCAAACACAGACCCTTTAAAGTAATACTGCGTGGTACCCATCCCATGGGTTCCAAATCTCCAGGTTCAAGGGCATCTTCGTACATCGAAAACATGCATGAGAAACCCAGAAGGTGGTACACCGTGTGATCGGTAAAGGTTTCTAAAACGTACCTCATTTCTCATCTCCTTGTGCTCAGGTTCAGTATTTAAGCTACTTTACTAGCAATCTCCCTACTTGGAGAATCAGCACCTTTAACCTCCTGTTCCGTACAGGTTGCAATTTGTCCTGAGGATGAACGGTAAGAGGGGCAACCAATGAGAGACTGGATCTAGGTGTTGGGACAGGCACAGGTCACCCTATTTTCCCATCAGGAAGAAGAATTAACCACAGGCTAAGCCTGCCGCCCAGAACCAGAAGAGGGCCTGAGGCAATCCCGCGCTTTTGCGGCCAGCTCCCAAAAAAGCAAGTTGAAAAATGGAGCTCAGGGGCACTGTAATTCACAAAACTGCAGAGTTATAAATGATAACTCTCGTCCACAAATATATTGAGGGAAGGCAAGGAAGAGGATTTGAAAGCAAGGCGGAATTGCAGGAAACAGATTTCCGGAGGAAGATTCGAATCGCCTTAAAAGCACATGAAAAGTGGCAAAATGTCTACAATGATGCCCTTGGCCAAAAAGGGCGTATGCGTTTTTTCCTGAATATATTCAGGAAAAAACGCATACGCCCTTTTTGGCCAACCAAGCAACCTGGAAAGGCAAATCAGCGCTACAAAGAAGTCTCGCTATCCATCGGTCAAAAGGGCTACGCTGAAAAAAGTGTCAAAACCAGAAATGCAGGACAGGCCATGGAGAAATGGGAGCCTTGCTACGCTGATGGGCGGGATGTAAATTGCCAACAGCCACTCTGGAGAAGTGTACGGTGGGTCCTGAAACATCTAAAAAACACGGCTTAGGGAGCATAGGGCACTTCCACTCATGGGCGTATAAATTGGGAAAACTAAAAATCAGCAAGACACAGGCACCCCAAAGTTTAGGGCTGCTCTGTTGACAAGAACTTCCACTTCCTTACACCTTAAATATCCCAGGAAAGAGAAAAATGGATAAAGAAGTGGTGGTCCTTATGTACAATGGAATATCACTCAGCCATGAAATCAATGTCATAAGGCTAGTGGCAGCATGATGAGTGGATTTAGGTACGACGATTCTAAGTGAAATAAGTCACACAGAAAAAGACACTTATCATAAGCTATCACTTATAGAGGGAATGTAAAAACCGCTACACTTGAACTGAATTACAAAACAGAACAGAGTCACACGTTTAGAAAACACACTATGACTGCTTAACGGGAAAGGTGAGGTGGGGTGATGCATAAAACAAGGGTTTCAAATGAGGTCACGTACCGTTCCATAAACCCAATATGTAATACACAAGACCTACTCCTTGCTCAGTAAACTGGACTCAACACCCCCTATTCACCGCACAAGAATATATCTGAGTAGTAAGAATCTTAAAACCTATGTATTGATATCTCTCTGGAAGTGAGTCAAGTGGGTGTAAAGCCGCATAAACACAGCCGTGAAAAGCAGCTAAACCCTATTATAAAAATAAATTACTTTTAAAAACCCATGAAACAAAGACGGTGAAAGAGAGAGAAATTCTTACAAAATTCGTTCAGGGGCTGTGATGCAACCTGGATTGACCATATCTAGACCCACAGCTGGATGAGACATAAGGGTGGACACTCTCGGGGCTGAGAGGTTTGGTGAGGTTGGGGGAGCCAACACAGACCCTTTAAAGCAATACTGCGTGGTACCCATCCCATGGGTTCCAAATCTCCAGGTTCAAGGGCATCTTCGTACATCGAAAACATGCATGAGAAACCCAGAAGGTGGTACACCGTGTGTTCGGTAAAGGTTTCTAAAACGTACCTCATTTCTCATCTTCTTGTGCTCAGGTTCAGTATTTAAGCTACTTTACTAGCAATCTCCCTACTTGGAGAATCAGCACCTTTAACCTCCTGTTCCGTACAGGTTGCAATTTGTCCTGAGGATGAACGGTAAGAGGGGCAACCAATGAGAGACTGGATCTAGGTGTTGGGACAGGCACAGGTCACCCTATTTTCCCATCAGGAAGAAGAATTAACCACAGGCTAAGCCTGCCGCCCAGAACCAGAAGAGGGCCTGAGGCAATCCCGCGCTTTTGCGGCCAGCTCCCAAAAAAGCAAGTTGAAAAATGGAGCTCAGGGGCACTGTAATTCACAAAACTGCAGAGTTATAAATGATAACTCTCGTCCACAAATATATTGAGGGAAGGCAAGGAAGAGGATTTGAAAGCAAGGTGGAATTGCAGGAAACAGATTTCCGGAGGAAGATTCGAATCGCCTTAAAAGCACATGGAAAGTGGCAAAATGTCTACAATGATGCCCTTGGCCAAAAAGGGCGTATGCGTTTTTTCCTGAATATATTCAGGAAAAAACGCATACGCCCTTTTTGGCCAACCAAGCAACCTGGAAAGGCAAATCAGCGCTACAAAGAAGTCTCGCTACCCATCGGTCAAAAGGGCTACGCTGAAAAAAGTGTCGAAACCAGAAATGCAGGACAGGCCATGGAGAAATGGGAGCCTTGCTACGCTGATGGGCGGGATGTAAATTGCCAACAGCCACTCTGGAGAAGTGTACGGTGGGTCCTGAAACATCTAAAAAACACGGCTTAGGGAGCATAGGGCACTTCCACTCATGGGCGTATAAATTGGGAAAACTAAAAATCAGCAAGACACAGGCACCCCAAAGTTTAGGGCTGCTCTGTTGACAAGAACCTCCACTTCCTTACACCTTAAATATCCCAGGAAAGAGAAAAATGGATAAAGAAGTGGTGGTCCTTATGTACAATGGAATATCACTCAGCCATGAAATCAATGTCATAAGGCTAGTGGCAGCATGATGAGTGGATTTAGGTACGACGATTCTAAGTGAAATAAGTCACACAGAAAAAGACACTTATCATAAGCTATCACTTATAGAGGGAATGTAAAAACCGCTACACTTGAACTGAATTACAAAACAGAACAGAGTCACACGTTTAGAAAACACACTATGACTGCTTAACGGGAAAGGTGAGGTGGGGTGATGCATAAAACAAGGGTTTCAAATGAGCTCACGTACCGTTCCATAAACCCAATATGTAATAGACAAGACCTACTCCTTGCTCAGTAAACTGGACTCAACACCCCCTATTCACCGCACAAGAATATATCTGAGTAGTAAGAATCTTAAAACCTATGTATTGATATCTCTCTGGAAGTGAGTCAAGTGGGTGTAAAGCCGCATAAACACAGCCGTGAAAAGCAGCTAAACCCCATTATAAAAATAAATTACTTTTAAAAACCCATGAAACAAAGACGGTGAAAGAGAGAGAAATTCTTACAAAATTCGTTCAGGGGCTGTGATGCAACCTGGATTGACCATATCTAGACCCACAGCTGGATGAGACATAAGGGTGGACACTCTCGGGGCTGAGAGGTTTGGTGAGGTTGGGGGAGCAAACACAGACCCTTTAAAGTAATACTGCGTGGTACCCATCCCATGGGTTCCAAATCTCCAGGTTCAAGGGCATCTTCGTACATCGAAAACATGCATGAGAAACCCAGAAGGTGGTACACCGTGTGTTCGGTAAAGGTTTCTAAAACGTACCTCATTTCTCATCTTCTTGTGCTCAGGTTCAGTATTTAAGCTACTTTACTAGCAATCTCCCTACTTGGAGAATCAGCACCTTTAACCTCCTGTTCCGTACAGGTTGCAATTTGTCCTGAGGATGAACGGTAAGAGGGGCAACCAATGAGAGACTGGATCTAGGTGTTGGGACAGGCACAGGTCACCCTATTTTCCCATCAGGAAGAAGAATTAACCACAGGCTAAGCCTGCCGCCCAGAACCAGAAGAGGGCCTGAGGCAATCCCGCGCTTTTGCGGCCAGCTCCCAAAAAAGCAAGTTGAAAAATGGAGCTCAGGGGCACTGTAATTCACAAAACTGCAGAGTTATAAATGATAACTCTCGTCCACAAATATATTGAGGGAAGGCAAGGAAGAGGATTTGAAAGCAAGGTGGAATTGCAGGAAACAGATTTCCGGAGGAAGATTCGAATCGCCTTAAAAGCACATGGAAAGTGGCAAAATGTCTACAATGATGCCCTTGGCCAAAAAGGGCGTATGCGTTTTTTCCTGAATATATTCAGGAAAAAACGCATACGCCCTTTTTGGCCAACCAAGCAACCTGGAAAGGCAAATCAGCGCTACAAAGAAGTCTCGCTACCCATCGGTCAAAAGGGCTACGCTGAAAAAAGTGTCGAAACCAGAAATGCAGGACAGGCCATGGAGAAATGGGAGCCTTGCTACGCTGATGGGCGGGATGTAAATTGCCAACAGCCACTCTGGAGAAGTGTACGGTGGGTCCTGAAACATCTAAAAAACACGGCTTAGGGAGCATAGGGCACTTCCACTCATGGGCGTATAAATTGGGAAAACTAAAAATCAGCAAGACACAGGCACCCCAAAGTTTAGGGCTGCTCTGTTGACAAGAACCTCCACTTCCTTACACCTTAAATATCCCAGGAAAGAGAAAAATGGATAAAGAAGTGGTGGTCCTTATGTACAATGGAATATCACTCAGCCATGAAATCAATGTCATAAGGCTAGTGGCAGCATGATGAGTGGATTTAGGTACGACGATTCTAAGTGAAATAAGTCACACAGAAAAAGACACTTATCATAAGCTATCACTTATAGAGGGAATGTAAAAACCGCTACACTTGAACTGAATTACAAAACAGAACAGAGTCACACGTTTAGAAAACACACTATGACTGCTTAACGGGAAAGGTGAGGTGGGGTGATGCATAAAACAAGGGTTTCAAATGAGCTCACGTACCGTTCCATAAACCCAATATGTAATAGACAAGACCTACTCCTTGCTCAGTAAACTGGACTCAACACCCCCTATTCACCGCACAAGAATATATCTGAGTAGTAAGAATCTTAAAACCTATGTATTGATATCTCTCTGGAAGTGAGTCAAGTGGGTGTAAAGCCGCATAAACACAGCCGTGAAAAGCAGCTAAACCCCATTATAAAAATAAATTACTTTTAAAAACCCATGAAACAAAGACGGTGAAAGAGAGAGAAATTCTTACAAAATTCGTTCAGGGGCTGTGATGCAACCTGGATTGACCATATCTAGACCCACAGCTGGATGAGACATAAGGGTGGACACTCTCGGGGCTGAGAGGTTTGGTGAGGTTGGGGGAGCAAACACAGACCCTTTAAAGTAATACTGCGTGGTACCCATCCCATGGGTTCCAAATCTCCAGGTTCAAGGGCATCTTCGTACATCGAAAACATGCATGAGAAACCCAGAAGGTGGTACACCGTGTGATCGGTAAAGGTTTCTAAAACGTACCTCATTTCTCATCTCCTTGTGCTCAGGTTCAGTATTTAAGCTACTTTACTAGCAATCTCCCTACTTGGAGAATCAGCACCTTTAACCTCCTGTTCCGTACAGGTTGCAATTTGTCCTGAGGATGAACGGTAAGAGGGGCAACCAATGAGAGACTGGATCTAGGTGTTGGGACAGGCACAGGTCACCCTATTTTCCCATCAGGAAGAAGAATTAACCACAGGCTAAGCCTGCCGCCCAGAACCAGAAGAGGGCCTGAGGCAATCCCGCGCTTTTGCGGCCAGCTCCCAAAAAAGCAAGTTGAAAAATGGAGCTCAGGGGCACTGTAATTCACAAAACTGCAGAGTTATAAATGATAACTCTCGTCCACAAATATATTGAGGGAAGGCAAGGAAGAGGATTTGAAAGCAAGGTGGAATTGCAGGAAACAGATTTCCGGAGGAAGATTCGAATCACCTTAAAAGCACATGAAAAGTGGCAAAATGTCTACAATGATGCCCTTGGCCAAAATGGGCGTATGCGTTTTTTCCTGAATATATTCAGGAAAAAACGCATAAGTCCTTTTTGGCCAACCAAGCAACCTGGAAAGGCAAATCAGCGCTACAAAGAAGTCTCGCTACCCATCGGTCAAAAGGGCTACGCTGAAAAAAGTGTCGAAACCAGAAATGCAGGACAGGCCATGGAGAAATGGGAGCCTTGCTACGCTGATGGGCGGGATGTAAATTGCCAACAGCCACTCTGGAGAAGTGTACGGTGGGTCCTGAAACATCTAAAAAACACGGCTTAGGGAGCATAGGGCACTTCCACTCATGGGCGTATAAATTGGGAAAACTAAAAATCAGCAAGACACAGGCACCCCAAAGTTTAGGGCTGCTCTGTTGACAAGAACCTCCACTTCCTTACACCTTAAATATCCCAGGAAAGAGAAAAATGGATAAAGAAGTGGTGGTCCTTATGTACAATGGAATATCACTCAGCCATGAAATCAATGTCATAAGGCTAGTGGCAGCATGATGAGTGGATTTAGGTACGACGATTCTAAGTGAAATAAGTCACACAGAAAAAGACACTTATCATAAGCTATCACTTATAGAGGGAATGTAAAAACCGCTACACTTGAACTGAATTACAAAACAGAACAGAGTCACACGTTTATAAAACACACTATGACTGCTTAACGGGAAAGGTGAGGTGGGGTGATGCATAAAACAAGGGTTTCAAATGAGCTCACGTACCGTTCCATAAACCCAATATGTAATAGACAAGACCTACTCCTTGCTCAGTAAACTGGACTCAACACCCCCTATTCACCGCACAAGAATATATCTGAGTAGTAAGAATCTTAAAACCTATGTATTGATATCTCTCTGGAAGTGAGCCAAGTGGGTGTAAAGCCGCATAAACACAGCCGTGAAAAGCAGCTAAACCCCATTATAAAAATAAATTACTTTTAAAAACCCATGAAACAAAGACGGTGAAAGAGAGAGAAATTCTTACAAAATTCGTTCAGGGGCTGTGATGCAACCTGGATTGACCATATCTAGACCCACAGCTGGATGAGACATAAGGGTGGACACTCTCGGGGCTGAGAGGTTTGGTGAGGTTGGGGGAGCAAACACAGACCCTTTAAAGTATTACTGCGTGGTACCCATCCCATGGGTTCCAAATCTCCAGGTTCAAGGGCATCTTCGTACATCGAAAACATGCATGAGAAACCCAGAAGGTGGTACACCGTGTGATCGGTAAAGGTTTCTAAAACGTACCTCATTTCTCATCTCCTTGTGCTCAGGTTCAGTATTTAAGCTACTTTACTAGCAATCTCCCTACTTGGAGAATCAGCACCTTTAACCTCCTGTTCCGTACAGGTTGCAATTTGTCCTGAGGATGAACGGTAAGAGGGGCAACCAATGAGAGACTGGATCTAGGTGTTGGGACAGGCACAGGTCACCCTATTTTCCCATCAGGAAGAAGAATTAACCACAGGCTAAGCCTGCCGCCCAGAACCAGAAGAGGGCCTGAGGCAATCCCGCGCTTTTGCGGCCAGCTCCCAAAAAAGCAAGTTGAAAAATGGAGCTCAGGGGCACTGTAATTCACAAAACTGCAGAGTTATAAATGATAACTCTCGTCCACAAATATATTGAGGGAAGGCAAGGAAGAGGATTTGAAAGCAAGGTGGAATTGCAGGAAACAGATTTCCGGAGGAAGATTCGAATCGCCTTAAAAGCACATGGAAAGTGGCAAAATGTCTACAATGATGCCCTTGGCCAAAAAGGGCGTATGCGTTTTTTCCTGAATATATTCAGGAAAAAACGCATACGCCCTTTTTGGCCAACCAAGCAACCTGGAAAGGCAAATCAGCGCTACAAAGAAGTCTCGCTACCCATCGGTCAAAAGGGCTACGCTGAAAAAAGTGTCGAAACCAGAAATGCAGGACAGGCCATGGAGAAATGGGAGCCTTGCTACGCTGATGGGCGGGATGTAAATTGCCAACAGCCACTCTGGAGAAGTGTACGGTGGGTCCTGAAACATCTAAAAAACACGGCTTAGGGAGCATAGGGCACTTCCACTCATGGGCGTATAAATTGGGAAAACTAAAAATCAGCAAGACACAGGCACCCCAAAGTTTAGGGCTGCTCTGTTGACAAGAACCTCCACTTCCTTACACCTTAAATATCCCAGGAAAGAGAAAAATGGATAAAGAAGTGGTGGTCCTTATGTACAATGGAATATCACTCAGCCATGAAATCAATGTCATAAGGCTAGTGGCAGCATGATGAGTGGATTTAGGTACGACGATTCTAAGTGAAATAAGTCACACAGAAAAAGACACTTATCATAAGCTATCACTTATAGAGGGAATGTAAAAACCGCTACACTTGAACTGAATTACAAAACAGAACAGAGTCACACGTTTAGAAAACACACTATGACTGCTTAACGGGAAAGGTGAGGTGGGGTGATGCATAAAACAAGGGTTTCAAATGAACTCACGTACCGTTCCATAAACCCAATATGTAATAGACAAGACCTACTCCTTGCTCAGTAAACTGGACTCAACACCCCCTATTCACCGCACAAGAATATATCTGAGTAGTAAGAATCTTAAAACCTATGTATTGATATCTCTCTGGAAGTGAGTCAAGTGGGTGTAAAGCCGCATAAACACAGCCGTGAAAAGCAGCTAAACCCCATTATAAAAATAAATTACTTTTAAAAACCCATGAAACAAAGACGGTGAAAGAGAGAGAAATTCTTACAAAATTCGTTCAGGGGCTGTGATGCAACCTGGATTGACCATATCTAGACCCACAGCTGGATGAGACATAAGGGTGGACACTCTCGGGGCTGAGAGGTTTGGTGAGGTTGGGGGAGCAAACACAGACCCTTTAAAGTAATACTGCGTGGTACCCATCCCATGGGTTCCAAATCTCCAGGTTCAAGGGCATCTTCGTACATCGAAAACATGCATGAGAAACCCAGAAGGTGGTACACCGTGTGATCGGTAAAGGTTTCTAAAACGTACCTCATTTCTCATCTCCTTGTGCTCAGGTTCAGTATTTAAGCTACTTTACTAGCAATCTCCCTACTTGGAGAATCAGCACCTTTAACCTCCTGTTCCGTACAGGTTGCAATTTGTCCTGAGGATGAACGGTAAGAGGGGCAACCAATGAGAGACTGGATCTAGGTGTTGGGACAGGCACAGGTCACCCTATTTTCCCATCAGGAAGAAGAATTAACCACAGGCTAAGCCTGCCACCCAGAACCAGAAGAGGGCCTGAGGCAATCCCGCGCTTTTGCGGCCAGCTCCCAAAAAAGCAAGTTGAAAAATGGAGCTCAGGGGCACTGTAATTCACAAAACTGCAGAGTTATAAATGATAACTCTCGTCCACAAATATATTGAGGGAAGGCAAGGAAGAGGATTTGAAAGCAAGGCGGAATTGCAGGAAACAGATTTCCGGAGGAAGATTCGAATCGCCTTAGAAGCACATGAAAAGTGGCAAAATGTCTACAATGATGCCCTTGGCCAAAAAGGGCGTATGCGTTTTTTCCTCAATATATTCAGGAAAAAACGCATACGCCCTTTTTGGCCAACCAAGCAACCTGGAAAGGCAAATCAGCGCTACAAAGAAGTCTCGCTACCCATCGGTCAAAAGGGCTACGCTGAAAAAAGTGTCAAAACCAGAAATGCAGGACAGGCCATGGAGAAATGGGAGCCTTGCTACGCTGATGGGCGGGATGTAAATTGCCAACAGCCACTCTGGAGAAGTGTACGGTGGGTGCTGAAACATCTAAAAAACGGCTTAGGGAGCATAGGGCACTTCCACTCATGGGCGTATAAATTGGGAAAACTAAAAATCAGCAAGACACAGGCACCCCAAAGTTTAGGGCTGCTCTGTTGACAAGAACCTCCACTTCCTTACACCTTAAATATCCCAGGAAAGAGAAAAATGGATAAAGAAGTGGTGGTCCTTATGTACAATGGAATATCACTCAGCCATGAAATCAATGTCATAAGGCTAGTGGCAGCATGATGAGTGGATTTAGGTACGACGATTCTAAGTGAAATAAGTCACACAGAAAAAGGCACTTATCATAAGCTATCACTTATAGAGGGAATGTAAAAACCGCTACACTTGAACTGAATTACAAAACAGAACAGAGTCACACGTTTATAAAACACACTATGACTGCTTAACCGGAAAGGTGAGGTGGCGTGATGCATAAAACAAGGGTTTCAAATGAGGTCACGTACCGTTCCATAAACCCAATATGTAATAGACAAGACCTACTCCTTGCTCAGTAAACTGGACTCAACACCCCCTATTCACCGCACAAGAATATATCTGAGTAGTAAGAATCTTAAAACCTATGTATTGATATCTCTCTGGAAGTGAGTCAAGTGGGTGTAAAGCCGCATAAACACAGCCGTGAAAAGCAGCTAAACCCTATTATAAAAATAAATTACTTTTAAAAACCCATGAAACAAAGACGGTGAAAGAGAGAGAAATTCTTACAAAATTCGTTCAGGGGCTGTGATGCAACCTGGATTGACCATATCTAGACCCACAGCTGGATGAGACATAAGGGTGGACACTCTCGGGGCTGAGAGGTTTGGTGAGGTTGTGGGAGCCAACACAGACCCTTTAAAGTAATACTGGGTGGTACCCATCCCATGGGTCCCAAATCTCCAGCTTCAAGGGCATCTTCGTACATCGAAAACATGCATGAGAAACCCAGAAGGTGGTACACCTTGTGATCGGTAAAGGTTTCTAAAACGTACCTCATTTCTCATCTCCTTGTGCTCAGGTTCACTATTTAAGCTACTTTACTAGCAATCTCCCTACTTGGAGAATCAGCACCTTTAACCTCCTGTTCCGTACAGGTTGCAATTTGTCCTGAGGATGAACGGTAAGAGGGGCAACCAATGAGAGACTGGATCTAGGTGTTGGGACAGGCACAGGTCACCCTATTTTCCCATCAGGAAGAAGAATTAACCACAGGCTAAGCCTGCCGCCCAGAACCAGAAGAGGGCCTGAGGCAATCCCGCGCTTTTGCGGCCAGCTCCCAAAAAAGCAAGTTGAAAAATGGAGCTCAGGGGCACTGTAATTCACAAAACTGCAGAGTTATAAATGATAACTCTCGTCCACAAATATATTGAGGGAAGGCAAGGAAGAGGATTTGAAAGCAAGGCGGAATTGCAGGAAACAGATTTCCGGAGGAAGATTCGAATCGCCTTAAAAGCACATGAAAAGTGGCAAAATGTCTACAATGATGCCCTTGGCCAAAAAGGGCGTATGCGTTTTTTCCTGAATATATTCAGGAAAAAACGCATACGCCCTTTTTGGCCAACCAAGCAACCTGGAAAGGCAAATCAGCGCTACAAAGAAGTCTCGCTACCCATCGGTCAAAAGGGCTACGCTGAAAAAAGTGTCGAAACCAGAAATGCAGGACAGGCCATGGAGAAATGGGAGCCTTGCTACGCTGATGGGCGGGATGTAAATTGCCAACAGCCACTCTGGAGAAGTGTACGGTGGGTCCTGAAACATCTAAAAAACACGGCTTAGGGAGCATAGGGCACTTCCACTCATGGGCGTATAAATTGGGAAAACTAAAAATCAGCAAGACACAGGCACCCCAAAGTTTAGGGCTGCTCTGTTGACAAGAACCTCCACTTCCTTACACCTTAAATATCCCAGGAAAGAGAAAAATGGATAAAGAAGTGGTGGTCCTTATGTACAATGGAATATCACTCAGCCATGAAATCAATGTCATAAGGCTAGTGGCAGCATGATGAGTGGATTTAGGTACGACGATTCTAAGTGAAATAAGTCACACAGAAAAAGACACTTATCATAAGCTATCACTTATAGAGGGAATGTAAAAACCGCTACACTTGAACTGAATTACAAAACAGAACAGAGTCACACGTTTAGAAAACACACTATGACTGCTTAACGGGAAAGGTGAGGTGGGGTGATGCATAAAACAAGGGTTTCAAATGAGCTCACGTACCGTTCCATAAACCCAATATGTAATAGACAAGACCTACTCCTTGCTCAGTAAACTGGACTCAACACCCCCTATTCACCGCACAAGAATATATCTGAGTAGTAAGAATCTTAAAACCTATGTATTGATATCTCTCTGGAAGTGAGTCAAGTGGGTGTAAAGCCGCATAAACACAGCCGTGAAAAGCAGCTAAACCCCATTATAAAAATAAATTACTTTTAAAAACCCATGAAACAAAGACGGTGAAAGAGAGAGAAATTCTTACAAAATTCGTTCAGGGGCTGTGATGCAACCTGGATTGACCATATCTAGACCCAAAGCTGGATGAGACATAAGGGTGGACACTCTCGGGGCTGAGAGGTTTGGTGAGATTGGGGGAGCCAACACAGACCCTTTAAAGCAATACTGCGTGGTACCCATCCCATGGGTCCCAAATCTCCAGCTTCAAGGGCATCTTCGTACATCGAAAACATGCATGAGAAACCCAGAAGGTGGTACACCGTGTGATCGGTAAAGGTTTCTAAAACGTACCTCATTTCTCATCTCCTTGTGCTCAGGTTCACTATTGAAGCTACTTTACTAGCAATCTCCCTACTTGGAGAATCAGCACCTTTAACCTCCTGTTCTGTACAGGTTGCAATTTGTCCTGAGGATGAACGGTAAGAGGGGCAACCAATGAGAGACTGGATCTAGGTGTTGGGACAGGCACAGGTCACCCTATTTTCCCATCAGGAAGAAGAATTAACCACAGGCTAAGCCTGCCGCCCAGAACCAGAAGAGGGCCTGAGGCAATCCCGCGCTTTTGCGGCCAGCTCCCAAAAAAGCAAGTTGAAAAATGGAGCTCAGGGGCACTGTAATTCACAAAACTGCAGAGTTATAAATGATAACTCTCGTCCACAAATATATTGAGGGAAGGCAAGGAAGAGGATTTGAAAGCAAGGTGGAATTGCAGGAAACAGATTTCCGGAGGAAGATTCGAATCGCCTTAAAAGCACATGAAAAGTGGCAAAATGTCTACAATGATGCCCTTGGCCAAAAAGGGCGTATGCGTTTTTTCCTGAATATATTCAGGAAAAGACGCATACGCCCTTTTTGGCCAACCAAGCAACCTGGAAAGGCAAATCAGCGCTACAAAGAAGTCTCGCTACCCATCGGTCAAAAGGGCTACGCTGAAAAAAGTGTCAAAACCAGAAATGCAGGACAGGCCATGGAGAAATGGGAGCCTTGCTACACTGATGGGCGGGATGTAAATTGCCAACAGCCACTCTGGAGAAGTGTACGGTGGGTCCTGAAACATCTAAAAAACACGGCTTAGGGAGCATAGGGCACTTCCACTCATGGGCGTATAAATTGGGAAAACTAAAAATCAGCAAGACACAGGCACCCCAAAGTTTAGGGCTGCTCTGTTGACAAGAACCTCCACTTCCTTACACCTTAAATATCCCAGGAAAGAGAAAAATGGATAAAGAAGTGGTGGTCCTTATGTACAATGGAATATCACTCAGCCATGAAATCAATGTCATAAGGCTAGTGGCAGCATGATGAGTGGATTTAGGTACGACGATTCTAAGTGAAATAAGTCACACAGAAAAAGACACTTATCATAAGCTATCACTTATAGAGGGAATGTAAAAACCGCTACACTTGAACTGAATTACAAAACAGAACAGAGTCACACGTTTAGAAAACACACTATGACTGCTTAACGGGAAAGGTGAGGTGGGGTGATGCATAAAACAAGGGTTTCAAATGAGCTCACGTACCGTTCCATAAACCCAATATGTAATAGACAAGACCTACTCCTTGCTCAGTAAACTGGACTCAACACCCCCTATTCACCGCACAAGAATATATCTGAGTAGTAAGAATCTTAAAACCTATGTATTGATATCTCTCTGGAAGTGAGTCAAGTGGGTGTAAAGCCGCATAAACACAGCCGTGAAAAGCAGCTAAACCCTATTATAAAAATAAATTACTTTTAAAAACCCATGAAACAAAGACGGTGAAAGAGAGAGAAATTCTTACAAAATTCGTTCAGGGGCTGTGATGCAACCTGGATTGACCATATCTAGACCCACAGCTGGATGAGACATAAGGGTGGACACTCTCGGGGCTGAGAGGTTTGGTGAGGTTGGGGGAGCCAACACAGACCCTTTAAAGCAATACTGCGTGGTACCCATCCCATGGGTTCCAAATCTCCAGGTTCAAGGGCATCTTCGTACATCGAAAACATGCATGAGAAACCCAGAAGGTGGTACACCGTGTGTTCGGTAAAGGTTTCTAAAACGTACCTCATTTCTCATCTTCTTGTGCTCAGGTTCACTATTGAAGCTACTTTACTAGCAATCTCCCTACTTGGAGAATCAGCACCTTTAACCTCCTGTTCCGTACAGGTTGCAATTTGTCCTGAGGATGAACGGTAAGAGGGGCAACCAATGAGAGACTGGATCTAGGTGTTGGGACAGGCACAGGTCACCCTATTTTCCCATCAGGAAGAAGAATTAACCACAGGCTAAGCCTGCCGCCCAGAACCAGAAGAGGGCCTGAGGCAATCCCGCGCTTTTGCGGCCAGCTCCCAAAAAAGCAAGTTGAAAAATGGAGCTCAGGGGCACTGTAATTCACGAAACTGCAGAGTTATAAATGATAACTCTCGTCCACAAATATATTGAGGGAAGGCAAGGAAGAGGATTTGAAAGCAAGGTGGAATTGCAGGAAACAGATTTCCGGAGGAAAATTCGAATCGCCTTAAAAGCACATGAAAAGTGGCAAAATGTCTACAATGATGCCCTTGGCCAAACAGGGCGTATGCGTTTTTTCCTGAATATATTCAGGAAAAAACGCATACGCCCTTTTTGGCCAACCAAGCAACCTGGAAAGGCAAATCAGCGCTACAAAGAAGTCTCGCTACCCATCGGTCAAAAGGGCTACGCTGAAAAAAGTGTCAAAACCAGAAATGCAGGACAGGCCATGGAGAAATGGAAGCCTTGCTACGCTGATGGGCGGGATGTAAATTGCCAACAGCCACTCTGGAGAAGTGTACGGTGGGTCCTGAAACATCTAAAAAACACGGCTTAGGGAGCAGAGGGCATTTACACTCATGGGCGTATAAATTGGGAAAACTAAAAATCAGCAAGACACAGGCACCCCAAAGTTTAGGGCTGCTCTGTTGACAAGAACCGCCACTTCCTTACACCTTAAATATCCCAGGAAAGAGAAAAATGGATAAAGAAGTGGTGGTCCTTATGTAAAATGGAATATCACTCAGCCATGAAATCAATGTCATAAGGCTAGTGGCAGCATGATGAGTGGATTTAGGTACGACGATTCTAAGTGAAATAAGTCACACAGAAAAAGACACTTATCATAAGCTATCACTTATAGAGGGAATGTAAAAACCGCTACACTTGAACTGAATTACAAAACAGAACAGAGTCACACGTTTAGAAAACACACTATGACTGCTTAACGGGAAAGGTGAGGTGGGGTGATGCATAAAACAAGGGTTTCAAATGAGCTCACGTACCGTTCCATAAACCCAATATGTAATAGACAAGACCTACTCCTTGCTCAGTAAACTGGACTCAACACCCCCTATTCACCGCACAAGAATATATCTGAGTAGTAAGAATCTTAAAACCTATGTATTGATATCTCTCTGGAAGTGAGTCAAGTGGGTGTAAAGCCGCATAAACACAGCCGTGAAAAGCAGCTAAACCCTATTATAAAAATAAATTACTTTTAAAAACCCATGAAACAAAGACGGTGAAAGAGAGAGAAATTCTTACAAAATTCGTTCAGGGGCTGTGATGCAACCTGGATTGACCATATCTAGACCCAAAGCTGGATGAGACATAAGGGTGGACACTCTCGGGGCTGAGAGGTTTGGTGAGATTGGGGGAGCCAACACAGACCCTTTAAAGCAATACTGCGTGGTACCCATCCCATGGGTCCCAAATCTCCAGCTTCAAGGGCATCTTCGTACATCGAAAACATGCATGAGAAACCCAGAAGGTGGTACACCGTGTGATCGGTAAAGGTTTCTAAAACGTACCTCATTTCTCATCTCCTTGTGCTCAGGTTCACTATTGAAGCTACTTTACTAGCAATCTCCCTACTTGGAGAATCAGCACCTTTAACCTCCTGTTCCGTACAGGTTGCAATTTGTCCTGAGGATGAACGGTAAGAGGGGCAACCAATGAGAGACTGGATCTAGGTGTTGGGACAGGCACAGGTCACCCTATTTTCCCATCAGGAAGAAGAATTAACCACAGGCTAAGCCTGCCGCCCAGAACCAGAAGAGGGCCTGAGGCAATCCCGCGCTTTTGCGGCCAGCTCCCAAAAAAGCAAGTTGAAAAATGGAGCTCAGGGGCACTGTAATTCACAAAACTGCAGAGTTATAAATGATAACTCTCGTCCACAAATATATTGAGGGAAGGCAAGGAAGAGGATTTGAAAGCAAGGTGGAATTGCAGGAAACAGATTTCCGGAGGAAGATTCGAATCGCCTTAAAAGCACATGAAAAGTGGCAAAATGTCTACAATGATGCCCTTGGCCAAAAAGGGCGTATGCGTTTTTTCCTGAATATATTCAGGAAAAAACGCATACGCCCTTTTTGGCCAACCAAGCAACCTGGAAAGGCAAATCAGCGCTACAAAGAAGTCTCGCTACCCATCGGTCAAAAGGGCTACGCTGAAAAAAGTGTCAAAACCAGAAATGCAGGACAGGCCATGGAGAAATGGGAGCCTTGCTACACTGATGGGCGGGATGTAAATTGCCAACAGCCACTCTGGAGAAGTGTACGGTGGGTCCTGAAACATCTAAAAAACACGGCTTAGGGAGCATAGGGCACTTCCACTCATGGGCGTATAAATTGGGAAAACTAAAAATCAGCAAGACACAGGCACCCCAAAGTTTAGGGCTGCTCTGTTGACAAGAACCTCCACTTCCTTACACCTTAAATATCCCAGGAAAGAGAAAAATGGATAAAGAAGTGGTGGTCCTTATGTACAATGCAATATCACTCAGCCATGAAATCAATGTCATAAGGCTAGTGGCAGCATGATGAGTGGATTTAGGTACGACGATTCTAAGTGAAATAAGTCACACAGAAAAAGACACTTATCATAAGCTATCACTTATAGAGGGAATGTAAAAACCGCTACACTTGAACTGAATTACAAAACAGAACAGAGTCACACGTTTAGAAAACACACTATGACTGCTTAACGGGAAAGGTGAGGTGGGGTGATGCATAAAACAAGGGTTTCAAATGAGCTCACGTACCGTTCCATAAACCCAATATGTAATAGACAAGACCTACTCCTTGCTCAGTAAACTGGACTCAACACCCCCTATTCACCGCACAAGAATATATCTGAGTAGTAAGAATCTTAAAACCTATGTATTGATATCTCTCTGGAAGTGAGTCAAGTGGGTGTAAAGCCGCATAAACACAGCCGTGAAAAGCAGCTAAACCCTATTATAAAAATAAATTACTTTTAAAAACCCATGAAACAAAGACGGTGAAAGAGAGAGAAATTCTTACAAAATTCGTTCAGGGGCTGTGATGCAACCTGGATTGACCATATCTAGACCCACAGCTGGATGAGACATAAGGGTGGACACTCTCGGGGCTGAGAGGTTTGGTGAGGTTGGGGGAGCCAACACAGACCCTTTAAAGCAATACTGCGTGGTACCCATCCCATGGGTTCCAAATCTCCAGGTTCAAGGGCATCTTCGTACATCGAAAACATGCATGAGAAACCCAGAAGGTGGTACACCGTGTGTTCGGTAAAGGTTTCTAAAACGTACCTCATTTCTCATCTTCTTGTGCTCAGGTTCACTATTGAAGCTACTTTACTAGCAATCTCCCTACTTGGAGAATCAGCACCTTTAACCTCCTGTTCCGTACAGGTTGCAATTTGTCCTGAGGATGAACGGTAAGAGGGGCAACCAATGAGAGACTGGATCTAGGTGTTGGGACAGGCACAGGTCACCCTATTTTCCCATCAGGAAGAAGAATTAACCACAGGCTAAGCCTGCCGCCCAGAACCAGAAGAGGGCCTGAGGCAATCCCGCGCTTTTGCGGCCAGCTCCCAAAAAAGCAAGTTGAAAAATGGAGCTCAGGGGCACTGTAATTCACGAAACTGCAGAGTTATAAATGATAACTCTCGTCCACAAATATATTGAGGGAAGGCAAGGAAGAGGATTTGAAAGCAAGGTGGAATTGCAGGAAACAGATTTCCGGAGGAAAATTCGAATCGCCTTAAAAGCACATGAAAAGTGGCAAAATGTCTACAATGATGCCCTTGGCCAAACAGGGCGTATGCGTTTTTTCCTGAATATATTCAGGAAAAAACGCATACGCCCTTTTTGGCCAACCAAGCAACCTGGAAAGGCAAATCAGCGCTACAAAGAAGTCTCGCTACCCATCGGTCAAAAGGGCTACGCTGAAAAAAGTGTCAAAACCAGAAATGCAGGACAGGCCATGGAGAAATGGAAGCCTTGCTACGCTGATGGGCGGGATGTAAATTGCCAACAGCCACTCTGGAGAAGTGTACGGTGGGTCCTGAAACATCTAAAAAACACGGCTTAGGGAGCAGAGGGCATTTCCACTCATGGGCGTATAAATTGGGAAAACTAAAAATCAGCAAGACACAGGCACCCCAAAGTTTAGGGCTGCTCTGTTGACAAGAACCGCCACTTCCTTACACCTTAAATATCCCAGGAAAGAGAAAAATGGATAAAGAAGTGGTGGTCCTTATGTAAAATGGAATATCACTCAGCCATGAAATCAATGTCATAAGGCTAGTGGCAGCATGATGAGTGGATTTAGGTACGACGATTCTAAGTGAAATAAGTCACACAGAAAAAGACACTTATCATAAGCTATCACTTATAGAGGGAATGTAAAAACCGCTACACTTGAACTGAATTACAAAACAGAACAGAGTCACACGTTTAGAAAACACACTATGACTGCTTAACGGGAAAGGTGAGGTGGGGTGATGCATAAAACAAGGGTTTCAAATGAGCTCACGTACCGTTCCATAAACCCAATATGTAATAGACAAGACCTACTCCTTGCTCAGTAAACTGGACTCAACACCCCCTATTCACCGCACAAGAATATATCTGAGTAGTAAGAATCTTAAAACCTATGTATTGATATCTCTCTGGAAGTGAGTCAAGTGGGTGTAAAGCCGCATAAACACAGCCGTGAAAAGCAGCTAAACCCCATTATAAAAATAAATTACTTTTAAAAACCCATGAAACAAAGACGGTGAAAGAGAGAGAAATTCTTACAAAATTCGTTCAGGGGCTGTGATGCAACCTGGATTGACCATATCTAGACCCACAGCTGGATGAGACATAAGGGTGGACACTCTCGGGGCTGAGAGGTTTGGTGAGGTTGGGGGAGCAAACACAGACCCTTTAAAGTAATACTGCGTGGTACCCATCCCATGGGTTCCAAATCTCCAGGTTCAAGGGCATCTTCGTACATCGAAAACATGCATGAGAAACCCAGAAGGTGGTCCACCGTGTGATCGGTAAAGGTTTCTAAAACGTACCTCATTTCTCATCTCCTTGTGCTCAGGTTCAGTATTTAAGCTACTTTACTAGCAATCTCCCTACTTGGAGAATCAGCACCTTTAACCTCCTGTTCCGTACAGGTTGCAATTTGTCCTGAGAATGAACGGTAAGAGGGGCAACCAATGAGAGACTGGATCTAGGTGTTGGGACAGGCACAGGTCACCCTATTTTCCCATCAGGAAGAAGAATTAACCACAGGCTAAGCCTGCCACCCAGAACCAGAAGAGGGCCTGAGGCAATCCCGCGCTTTTGCGGCCAGCTCCCATAAAAGCAAGTTGAAAAATGGAGCTCAGGGGCACTGTAATTCACAAAACTGCAGAGTTATAAATGATAACTCTCGTCCACAAATATATTGAGGGAAGGCAAGGAAGAGGATTTGAAAGCAAGGTGGAATTGCAGGAAACAGATTTCCGGAGGAAGATTCGAATCGCCTTAAAAGCACATGGAAAGTGGCAAAATGTCTACAATGATGCCCTTGGCCAAAAAGGGCGTATGCGTTTTTTCCTGAATATATTCAGGAAAAAACGCATACGCCCTTTTTGGCCAACCAAGCAACCTGGAAAGGCAAATCAGCGCTACAAAGAAGTCTCGCTACCCATCGGTCAAAAGGGCTACGCTGAAAAAAGTGTCGAAACCAGAAATGCAGGACAGGCCATGGAGAAATGGGAGCCTTGCTACGCTGATGGGCGGGATGTAAATTGCCAACAGCCACTCTGGAGAAGTGTACGGTGGGTCCTGAAACATCTAAAAAACACGGCTTAGGGAGCATAGGGCACTTCCACTCATGGGCGTATAAATTGGGAAAACTAAAAATCAGCAAGACACAGGCACCCCAAAGTTTAGGGCTGCTCTGTTGACAAGAACCTCCACTTCCTTACACCTTAAATATCCCAGGAAAGAGAAAAATGGATAAAGAAGTGGTGGTCCTTATGTACAATGGAATATCACTCAGCCATGAAATCAATGTCATAAGGCTAGTGGCAGCATGATGAGTGGATTTAGGTACGACGATTCTAAGTGAAATAAGTCACACAGAAAAAGACACTTATCATAAGCTATCACTTATAGAGGGAATGTAAAAACCGCTACACTTGAACTGAATTACAAAACAGAACAGAGTCACACGTTTAGAAAACACACTATGACTGCTTAACGGGAAAGGTGAGGTGGGGTGATGCATAAAACAAGGGTTTCAAATGAGCTCACGTACCGTTCCATAAATCCAATATGTAATAGACAAGACCTACTCCTTGCTCAGTAAACTGGACTCAACACCCCCTATTCACCGCACAAGAATATATCTGAGTAGTAAGAATCTTAAAACCTATGTATTGATATCTCTCTGGAAGTGAGTCAAGTGGGTGTAAAGCCGCATAAACACAGCCGTGAAAAGCAGCTAAACCCCATTATAAAAATAAATTACTTTTAAAAACCCATGAAACAAAGACGGTGAAAGAGAGAGAAATTCTTACAAAATTCGTTCAGGGGCTGTGATGCAACCTGGATTGACCATATCTAGACCCACAGCTGGATGAGACATAAGGGTGGACACTCTCGGGGCTGAGAGGTTTGGTGAGGTTGGGGGAGCAAACACAGACCCTTTAAAGTAATACTGCGTGGTACCCATCCCATGGGTTCCAAATCTCCAGGTTCAAGGGCATCTTCGTACATCGAAAACATGCATGAGAAACCCAGAAGGTGGTACACCGTGTGATCGGTAAAGGTTTCTAAAACGTACCTCATTTCTCATCTCCTTGTGCTCAGGTTCAGTATTTAAGCTACTTTACTAGCAATCTCCCTACTTGGAGAATCAGCACCTTTAACCTCCTGTTCCGTACAGGTTGCAATTTGTCCTGAGGATGAACGGTAAGAGGGGCAACCAATGAGAGACTGGATCTAGGTGTTGGGACAGGCACAGGTCACCCTATTTTCCCATCAGGAAGAAGAATTAACCACAGGCTAAGCCTGCCGCCCAGAACCAGAAGAGGGCCTGAGGCAATCCCGCGCTTTTGCGGCCAGCTCCCAAAAAAGCAAGTTGAAAAATGGAGCTCAGGGGCACTGTAATTCACAAAACTGCAGAGTAATAAATGATAACTCTCGTCCACAAATATATTGAGGGAAGGCAAGGAAGAGGATTTGAAAGCAAGGCGGAATTGCAGGAAACAGATTTCCGGAGGAAGATTCGAATCGCCTTAAAAGCACATGAAAAGTGGCAAAATGTCTACAATGATGCCCTTGGCCAAAAAGGGCGTATGCGTTTTTTCCTGAATATATTCAGGAAAAAACGCATACGCCCTTTTTGGCCAACCAAGCAACCTGGAAAGGCAAATCAGCGCTACAAAGAAGTCTCGCTACCCATCGGTCAAAAGGGCTACGCTGAAAAAAGTGTCAAAACCAGAAATGCAGGACAGGCCATGGAGAAATGGGAGCCTTGCTACGCTGATGGGCGGGATGTAAATTGCCAACAGCCACTCTGGAGAAGTGTACGGTGGGTGCTGAAACATCTAAAAAACGGCTTAGGGAGCATAGGGCACTTCCACTCATGGGCGTATAAATTGGGAAAACTAAAAATCAGCAAGACACAGGCACCCCAAAGTTTAGGGCTGCTCTGTTGACAAGAACCTCCACTTCCTTACACCTTAAATATCCCAGGAAAGAGAAAAATGGATAAAGAAGTGGTGGTCCTTATGTACAATGGAATATCACTCAGCCATGAAATCAATGTCATAAGGCTAGTGGCAGCATGATGAGTGGATTTAGGTACGACGATTCTAAGTGAAATAAGTCACACAGAAAAAGGCACTTATCATAAGCTATCACTTATAGAGGGAATGTAAAAACCGCTACACTTGAACTGAATTACAAAACAGAACAGAGTCACACGTTTAGAAAACACACTATGACTGCTTAACGGGAAAGGTGAGGTGGGGTGATGCATAAAACAAGGGTTTCAAATGAGGTCACGTACCGTTCCATAAACCCAATATGTAATACACAAGACCTACTCCTTGCTCAGTAAACTGGACTCAACACCCCCTAATCACCGCACAAGAATATATCTGAGTAGTAAGAATCTTAAAACCTATATATTGATATCTCTCTGGAAGTGAGTCAAGTGGGTGTAAAGCCGCATAAACACAGCCGTGAAAAGCAGCTAAACCCTATTATAAAAATAAATTACTTTTAAAAACCCATGAAACAAAGACGGTGAAAGAGAGAGAAATTCTTACAAAATTCGTTCAGGGGCTGTGATGCAACCTGGATTGACCATATCTAGACCCACAGCTGGATGAGACATAAGGGTGGACACTCTCGGGGCTGAGAGGTTTGGTGAGGTTGGGGGAGCCAACACAGACCCTTTAAAGCAATACTGCGTGGTACCCATCCCATGGGTTCCAAATCTCCAGGTTCAAGGGCATCTTCGTACATCGAAAACATGCATGAGAAACCCAGAAGGTGGTACACCGTGTGTTCGGTAAAGGTTTCTAAAACGTACCTCATTTCTCATCTTCTTGTGCTCAGGTTCAGTATTTAAGCTACTTTACTAGCAATCTCCCTACTTGGAGAATCAGCACCTTTAACCTCCTGTTCCGTACAGGTTGCAATTTGTCCTGAGGATGAACGGTAAGAGGGGCTACCAATGAGAGACTGGATCTAGGTGTTGGGACAGGCACAGGTCACCCTATTTTCCCATCAGGAAGAAGAATTAACCACAGGCTAAGCCTGCCGCCCAGAACCAGAAGAGGGCCTGAGGCAATCCCGCGCTTTTGCGGCCAGCTCCCAAAAAAGCAAGTTGAAAAATGGAGCTCAGGGGCACTGTAATTCACAAAACTGCAGAGTTATAAATGATAACTCTCGTCCACAAATATATTGAGGGAAGGCAAGGAAGAGGATTTGAAAGCAAGGTGGAATTGCAGGAAACAGATTTCCGGAGGAAGATTCGAATCGCCTTAAAAGCACATGGAAAGTGGCAAAATGTCTACAATGATGCCCTTGGCCAAAAAGGGCGTATGCGTTTTTTCCTGAATATATTCAGGAAAAAACGCATACGCCCTTTTTGGCCAACCAAGCAACCTGGAAAGGCAAATCAGCGCTACAAAGAAGTCTCGCTACCCATCGGTCAAAAGGGCTACGCTGAAAAAAGTGTCGAAACCAGAAATGCAGGACAGGCCATGGAGAAATGGGAGCCTTGCTACGCTGATGGGCGGGATGTAAATTGCCAACAGCCACTCTGGAGAAGTGTACGGTGGGTCCTGAAACATCTAAAAAACACGGCTTAGGGAGCATAGGGCACTTCCACTCATGGGCGTATAAATTGGGAAAACTAAAAATCAGCAAGACACAGGCACCCCAAAGTTTAGGGCTGCTCTGTTGACAAGAACCTCCACTTCCTTACACCTTAAATATCCCAGGAAAGAGAAAAATGGATAAAGAAGTGGTGGTCCTTATGTACAATGGAATATCACTCAGCCATGAAATCAATGTCATAAGGCTAGTGGCAGCATGATGAGTGGATTTAGGTACGACGATTCTAAGTGAAATAAGTCACACAGAAAAAGACACTTATCATAAGCTATCACTTATAGAGGGAATGTAAAAACCGCTACACTTGAACTGAATTACAAAACAGAACAGAGTCACACGTTTAGAAAACACACTATGACTGCTTAACGGGAAAGGTGAGGTGGGGTGATGCATAAAACAAGGGTTTCAAATGAGCTCACGTACCGTTCCATAAATCCAATATGTAATAGACAAGACCTACTCCTTGCTCAGTAAACTGGACTCAACACCCCCTATTCACCGCACAAGAATATATCTGAGTAGTAAGAATCTTAAAACCTATGTATTGATATCTCTCTGGAAGTGAGTCAAGTGGGTGTAAAGCCGCATAAACACAGCCGTGAAAAGCAGCTAAACCCCATTATAAAAATAAATTACTTTTAAAAACCCATGAAACAAAGACGGTGAAAGAGAGAGAAATTCTTACAAAATTCGTTCAGGGGCTGTGATGCAACCTGGATTGACCATATCTAGACCCACAGCTGGATGAGACATAAGGGTGGACACTCTCGGGGCTGAGAGGTTTGGTGAGGTTGGGGGAGCAAACACAGACCCTTTAAAGTAATACTGCGTGGTACCCATCCCATGGGTTCCAAATCTCCAGGTTCAAGGGCATCTTCGTACATCGAAAACATGCATGAGAAACCCAGAAGGTGGTACACCGTGTGATCGGTAAAGGTTTCTAAAACGTACCTCATTTCTCATCTCCTTGTGCTCAGGTTCAGTATTTAAGCTACTTTACTAGCAATCTCCCTACTTGGAGAATCAGCACCTTTAACCTCCTGTTCCGTACAGGTTGCAATTTGTCCTGAGGATGAACGGTAAGAGGGGCAACCAATGAGAGACTGGATCTAGGTGTTGGGACAGGCACAGGTCACCCTATTTTCCCATCAGGAAGAAGAATTAACCACAGGCTAAGCCTGCCGCCCAGAACCAGAAGAGGGCCTGAGGCAATCCCGCGCTTTTGCGGCCAGCTCCCAAAAAAGCAAGTTGAAAAATGGAGCTCAGGGGCACTGTAATTCACAAAACTGCAGAGTAATAAATGATAACTCTCGTCCACAAATATATTGAGGGAAGGCAAGGAAGAGGATTTGAAAGCAAGGCAGAATTGCAGGAAACAGATTTCCGGAGGAAGATTCGAATCGCCTTAAAAGCACATGAAAAGTGGCAAAATGTCTACAATGATGCCCTTGGCCAAAAAGGGCGTATGCGTTTTTTCCTGAATATATTCAGGAAAAAACGCATACGCCCTTTTTGGCCAACCAAGCAACCTGGAAAGGCAAATCAGCGCTACAAAGAAGTCTCGCTACCCATCGGTCAAAAGGGCTACGCTGAAAAAAGTGTCAAAACCAGAAATGCAGGACAGGCCATGGAGAAATGGGAGCCTTGCTACGCTGATGGGCGGGATGTAAATTGCCAACAGCCACTCTGGAGAAGTGTACGGTGGGTGCTGAAACATCTAAAAAACGGCTTAGGGAGCATAGGGCACTTCCACTCATGGGCGTATAAATTGGGAAAACTAAAAATCAGCAAGACACAGGCACCCCAAAGTTTAGGGCTGCTCTGTTGACAAGAACCTCCACTTCCTTACACCTTAAATATCCCAGGAAAGAGAAAAATGGATAAAGAAGTGGTGGTCCTTATGTACAATGGAATATCACTCAGCCATGAAATCAATGTCATAAGGCTAGTGGCAGCATGATGAGTGGATTTAGGTACGACGATTCTAAGTGAAATAAGTCACACAGAAAAAGGCACTTATCATAAGCTATCACTTATAGAGGGAATGTAAAAACCGCTACACTTGAACTGAATTACAAAACAGAACAGAGTCACACGTTTAGAAAACACACTATGACTGCTTAACGGGAAAGGTGAGGTGGGGTGATGCATAAAACAAGGGTTTCAAATGAGGTCACGTACCGTTCCATAAACCCAATATGTAATACACAAGACCTACTCCTTGCTCAGTAAACTGGACTCAACACCCCCTAATCACCGCACAAGAATATATCTGAGTAGTAAGAATCTTAAAACCTATGTATTGATATCTCTCTGGAAGTGAGTCAAGTGGGTGTAAAGCCGCATAAACACAGCCGTGAAAAGCAGCTAAACCCTATTATAAAAATAAATTACTTTTAAAAACCCATGAAACAAAGACGGTGAAAGAGAGAGAAATTCTTACAAAATTCGTTCAGGGGCTGTGATGCAACCTGGATTGACCATATCTAGACCCACAGCTGGATGAGACATAAGGGTGGACACTCTCGGGGCTGAGAGGTTTGGTGAGGTTGGGGGAGCCAACACAGACCCTTTAAAGCAATACTGCGTGGTACCCATCCCATGGGTTCCAAATCTCCAGGTTCAAGGGCATCTTCGTACATCGAAAACATGCATGAGAAACCCAGAAGGTGGTACACCGTGTGTTCGGTAAAGGTTTCTAAAACGTACCTCATTTCTCATCTTCTTGTGCTCAGGTTCAGTATTTAAGCTACTTTACTAGCAATCTCCCTACTTGGAGAATCAGCACCTTTAACCTCCTGTTCCGTACAGGTTGCAATTTGTCCTGAGGATGAACGGTAAGAGGGGCTACCAATGAGAGACTGGATCTAGGTGTTGGGACAGGCACAGGTCACCCTATTTTCCCATCAGGAAGAAGAATTAACCACAGGCTAAGCCTGCCGCCCAGAACCAGAAGAGGGCCTGAGGCAATCCCGCGCTTTTGCGGCCAGCTCCCAAAAAAGCAAGTTGAAAAATGGAGCTCAGGGGCACTGTAATTCACAAAACTGCAGAGTTATAAATGATAACTCTCGTCCACAAATATATTGAGGGAAGGCAAGGAAGAGGATTTGAAAGCAAGGTGGAATTGCAGGAAACAGATTTCCGGAGGAAGATTCGAATCGCCTTAAAAGCACATGAAAAGTGGCAAAATGTCTACAATGATGCCCTTGGCCAAAAAGGGCGTATGCGTTTTTTCCTGAATATATTCAGGAAAAAACGCATACGCCCTTTTTGGCCAACCAAGCAACCTGGAAAGGCAAATCAGCGCTACAAAGAAGTCTCGCTACCCATCGGTCAAAAGGGCTACGCTGAAAAAAGTGTCGAAACCAGAAATGCAGGACAGGCCATGGAGAAATGGGAGCCTTGCTACGCTGATGGGCGGGATGTAAATTGCCAACAGCCACTCTGGAGAAGTGTACGGTGGGTCCTGAAACATCTAAAAAACACGGCTTAGGGAGCATAGGGCACTTCCACTCATGGGCGTATAAATTGGGAAAACTAAAAATCAGCAAGACACAGGCACCCCAAAGTTTAGGGCTGCTCTGTTGACAAGAACCTCCACTTCCTTACACCTTAAATATCCCAGGAAAGAGAAAAATGGATAAAGAAGTGGTGGTCCTTATGTACAATGGAATATCACTCAGCCATGAAATCAATGTCATAAGGCTAGTGGCAGCATGATGAGTGGATTTAGGTACGACGATTCTAAGTGAAATAAGTCACACAGAAAAAGACACTTATCATAAGCTATCACTTATAGAGGGAATGTAAAAACCGCTACACTTGAACTGAATTACAAAACAGAACAGAGTCACACGTTTAGAAAACACACTATGACTGCTTAACGGGAAAGGTGAGGCGGGGTGATGCATAAAACAAGGGTTTCAAATGAGCTCACGTACCGTTCCATAAACCCAATATGTAATAGACAAGACCTACTCCTTGCTCAGTAAACTGGACTCAACACCCCCTATTCACCACACAAGAATATATCTGAGTAGTAAGAATCTTAAAACCTATGTATTGATATCTCTCTGGAAGTGAGTCAAGTGGGTGTAAAGCCGCATAAACACAGCCGTGAAAAGCAGCTAAACCCCATTATAAAAATAAATTACTTTTAAAAACCCATGAAACAAAGACGGTGAAAGAGAGAGAAATTCTTACAAAATTCGTTCAGGGGCTGTGATGCAACCTGGATTGACCATATCTAGACCCACAGCTGGATGAGACATAAGGGTGGACACTCTCGGGGCTGAGAGGTTTGGTGAGGTTGGGGGAGCAAACACAGACCCTTTAAAGTAATACTGCGTGGTACCCATCCCATGGGTTCCAAATCTCCAGGTTCAAGGGCATCTTCGTACATCGAAAACATGCATGAGAAACCCAGAAGGTGGTACACCGTGTGATCGGTAAAGGTTTCTAAAACGTACCTCATTTCTCATCTCCTTGTGCTCAGGTTCAGTATTTAAGCTACTTTAATAGCAATCTCCCTACTTGGAGAATCAGCACCTTTAACCTCCTGTTCCGTACAGGTTGCAATTTGTCCTGAGGATGAACGGTAAGAGGGGCAACCAATGAGAGACTGGATCTAGGTGTTGGGACAGGCACAGGTCACCCTATTTTCCCATCAGGAAGAAGAATTAACCACAGTCTAAGCCTGCCGCCCAGAACCAGAAGAGGGCCTGAGGCAATCCCGCGCTTTTGCGGCCAGCTCCCAAAAAAGCAAGTTGAAAAATGGAGCTCAGGGGCACTGTAATTCACAAAACTGCAGAGTTATAAATGATAACTCTCGTCCACAAATATATTGAGGGAAGGCAAGGAAGAGGATTTGAAAGCAAGGTGGAATTGCAGGAAACAGATTTCCGGAGGAAGATTCGAATCGCCTTAAAAGCACATGGAAAGTGGCAAAATGTCTACAATGATGCCCTTGGCCAAAAAGGGCGTATGCGTTTTTTCCTGAATATATTCAGGAAAAAACGCATACGCCCTTTTTGGCCAACCAAGCAACCTGGAAAGGCAAATCAGCGCTACAAAGAAGTCTCGCTACCCATCGGTCAAAAGGGCTACGCTGAAAAAAGTGTCGAAACCAGAAATGCAGGACAGGCCATGGAGAAATGGGAGCCTTGCTACGCTGATGGGCGGGATGTAAATTGCCAACAGCCACTCTGGAGAAGTGTACGGTGGGTCCGGAAACATCTAAAAAACACGGCTTAGGGAGCATAGGGCACTTCCACTCATGGGCGTATAAATTGGGAAAACTAAAAATCAGCAAGACACAGGCACCCCAAAGTTTAGGGCTGCTCTGTTGACAAGAACCTCCACTTCCTTACACCTTAAATATCCCAGGAAAGAGAAAAATGGATAAAGAAGTGGTGGTCCTTATGTACAATGGAATATCACTCAGCCATGAAATCAATGTCATAAGGCTAGTGGCAGCATGATGAGTGGATTTAGGTACGACGATTCTAAGTGAAATAAGTCACACAGAAAAAGACACTTATCATAAGCTATCACTTATAGAGGGAATGTAAAAACCGCTACACTTGAACTGAATTACAAAACAGAACAGAGTCACACGTTTAGAAAACACACTATGACTGCTTAACGGGAAAGGTGAGGTGGGGTGATGCATAAAACAAGGGTTTCAAATGAGCTCACGTACCGTTCCATAAACCCAATATGTAATAGACAAGACCTACTCCTTGCTCAGTAAACTGGACTCAACACCCCCTATTCACCGCACAAGAATATATCTGAGTAGTAAGAATCTTAAAACCTATGTATTGATATCTCTCTGGAAGTGAGTCAAGTGGGTGTAAAGCCGCATAAACACAGCCGTGAAAAGCAGCTAAACCCCATTATAAAAATAAATTACTTTTAAAAACCCATGAAACAAAGACGGTGAAAGAGAGAGAAATTCTTACAAAATTCGTTCAGGGGCTGTGATGCAACCTGGATTGACCATATCTAGACCCACAGCTGGATGAGACATAAGGGTGGACACTCTCGGGGCTGAGAGGTTTGGTGAGGTTGGGGGAGCAAACACAGACCCTTTAAAGTAATACTGCGTGGTACCCATCCCATGGGTTCCAAATCTCCAGGTTCAAGGGCATCTTCGTACATCGAAAACATGCATGAGAAACCCAGAAGGTGGTACACCGTGTGATCGGTAAAGGTTTCTAAAACGTACCTCATTTCTCATCTCCTTGTGCTCAGGTTCAGTATTTAAGCTACTTTACTAGCAATCTCCCTACTTGGAGAATCAGCACCTTTAACCTCCTGTTCCGTACAGGTTGCAATTTGTCCTGAGGATGAACGGTAAGAGGGGCAACCAATGAGAGACTGGATCTAGGTGTTGGGACAGGCACAGGTCACCCTATTTTCCCATCAGGAAGAAGAATTAACCACAGGCTAAGCCTGCCGCCCAGAACCAGAAGAGGGCCTGAGGCAATCCCGCGCTTTTGCGGCCAGCTCCCAAAAAAGCAAGTTGAAAAATGGAGCTCAGGGGCACTGTAATTCACAAAACTGCAGAGTTATAAATGATAACTCTCGTCCACAAATATATTGAGGGAAGGCAAGGAAGAGGATTCGAAAGCAAGGCGGAATTGCAGGAAACAGATTTCCGGAGGAAGATTCGAATCGCCTTAAAAGCACATGAAAAGTGGCAAAATGTCTACAATGATGCCCTTGGCCAAAAAGGGCGTATGCGTTTTTTCCTGAATATATTCAGGAAAAAACGCATACGCCCTTTTTGGCCAACCAAGCAACCTGGAAAGGCAAATCAGCGCTACAAAGAAGTCTCGCTATCCATCGGTCAAAAGGGCTACGCTGAAAAAAGTGTCAAAACCAGAAATGCAGGACAGGCCATGGAGAAATGGGAGCCTTGCTACGCTGATGGGCGGGATGTAAATTGCCAACAGCCACTCTGGAGAAGTGTACGGTGGGTCCTGAAACATCTAAAAAACACGGCTTAGGGAGCATAGGGCACTTCCACTCATGGGCGTATAAATTGGGAAAACTAAAAATCAGCAAGACACAGGCACCCCAAAGTTTAGGGCTGCTCTGTTGACAAGAACTTCCACTTCCTTACACCTTAAATATCCCAGGAAAGAGAAAAATGGATAAAGAAGTGGTGGTCCTTATGTACAATGGAATATCACTCAGCCATGAAATCAATGTCATAAGGCTAGTGGCAGCATGATGAGTGGATTTAGGTACGACGATTCTAAGTGAAATAAGTCACACAGAAAAAGACACTTATCATAAGCTATCACTTATAGAGGGAATGTAAAAACCGCTACACTTGAACTGAATTACAAAACAGAACAGAGTCACACGTTTAGAAAACACACTATGACTGCTTAACGGGAAAGGTGAGGTGGGGTGATGCATAAAACAAGGGTTTCAAATGAGGTCACGTACCGTTCCATAAACCCAATATGTAATACACAAGACCTACTCCTTGCTCAGTAAACTGGACTCAACACCCCCTATTCACCGCACAAGAATATATCTGAGTAGTAAGAATCTTAAAACCTATGTATTGATATCTCTCTGGAAGTGAGTCAAGTGGGTGTAAAGCCGCATAAACACAGCCGTGAAAAGCAGCTAAACCCTATTATAAAAATAAATTACTTTTAAAAACCCATGAAACAAAGACGGTGAAAGAGAGAGAAATTCTTACAAAATTCGTTCAGGGGCTGTGATGCAACCTGGATTGACCATATCAAGACCCACAGCTGGATGAGACATAAGGGTGGACACTCTCGGGGCTGAGAGGTTTGGTGAGGTTGGGGGAGCCAACACAGACCCTTTAAAGCAATACTGCGTGGTACCCATCCCATGGGTTCCAAATCTCCAGGTTCAAGGGCATCTTCGTACATCGAAAACATGCATGAGAAACCCAGAAGGTTGTACACCATGTGTTCGGTAAAGGTTTCTAAAACGTACCTCATTTCTCATCTTCTTGTGCTCAGGTTCAGTATTTAAGCTACTTTACTAGCAATCTCCCTACTTGGAGAATCAGCACCTTTAACCTCCTGTTCCGTACAGGTTGCAATTTGTCCTGAGGATGAACGGTAAGAGGGGCAACCAATGAGAGACTGGATCTAGGTGTTGGGACAGGCACAGGTCACCCTATTTTCCCATCAGGAAGAAGAATTAACCACAGGCTAAGCCTGCCGCCCAGAACCAGAAGAGGGCCTGAGGCAATCCCGCGCTTTTGCGGCCAGCTCCCAAAAAAGCAAGTTGAAAAATGGAGCTCAGGGGCACTGTAATTCACAAAACTGCAGAGTTATAAATGATAACTCTCGTCCACAAATATATTGAGGGAAGGCAAGGAAGAGGATTTGAAAGCAAGGTGGAATTGCAGGAAACAGATTTCCGGAGGAAGATTCGAATCGCCTTAAAAGCACATGAAAAGTGGCAAAATGTCTACAATGATGCCCTTGGCCAAAAAGGGCGTATGCGTTTTTTCCTGAATATATTCAGGAAAAAACGCATACGCCCTTTTTGGCCAACCAAGCAACCTGGAAAGGCAAATCAGCGCTACAAAGAAGTCTCGCTACCCATCGGTCAAAAGGGCTACGCTGAAAAAAGTGTCGAAACCAGAAATGCAGGACAGGCCATGGAGAAATGGGAGCCTTGCTACGCTGATGGGCGGGATGTAAATTGCCAACAGCCACTCTGGAGAAGTGTACGGTGGGTCCTGAAACATCTAAAAAACACGGCTTAGGGAGCATAGGGCACTTCCACTCATGGGCGTATAAATTGGGAAAACTAAAAATCAGCAAGACACAGGCACCCCAAAGTTTAGGGCTGCTCTGTTGACAAGAACCTCCACTTCCTTACACCTTAAATATCCCAGGAAAGAGAAAAATGGATAAAGAAGTGGTGGTCCTAATGTACAATGGAATATCACTCAGCCATGAAATCAATGTCATAAGGCTAGTGGCAGCATGATGAGTGGATTTAGGTACGACGATTCTAAGTGAAATAAGTCACACAGAAAAAGACACTTATCATAAGCTATCACTTATAGAGGGAATGTAAAAACCGCTACACTTGAACTGAATTACAAAACAGAACAGAGTCACACGTTTAGAAAACACACTATGACTGCTTAACGGGAAAGGTGAGGTGGGGTGATGCATAAAACAAGGGTTTCAAATGAGCTCACGTACCGTTCCATAAACCCAATATGTAATAGACAAGACCTACTCCTTGCTCAGTAAACTGGACTCAACACCCCCTATTCACCGCACAAGAATATATCTGAGTAGTAAGAATCTTAAAACCTATGTATTGATATCTCTCTGGAAGTGAGTCAAGTGGGTGTAAAGCCGCATAAACACAGCCGTGAAAAGCAGCTAAACCCCATTATAAAAATAAATTACTTTTAAAAACCCATGAAACAAAGACGGTGAAAGAGAGAGAAATTCTTACAAAATTCGTTCAGGGGCTGTGATGCAACCTGGATTGACCATATCTAGACCCACAGCTGGATGAGACATAAGGGTGGACACTCTCGGGGCTGAGAGGTTTGGTGAGGTTGGGGGAGCAAACACAGACCCTTTAAAGTAATACTGCGTGGTACCCATCCCATGGGTTCCAAATCTCCAGGTTCAAGGGCATCTTCGTACATCGAAAACATGCATGAGAAACCCAGAAGGTGGTACACCGTGTGATCGGTAAAGGTTTCTAAAACGTACCTCATTTCTCATCTCCTTGTGCTCAGGTTCAGTATTTAAGCTACTTTACTAGCAATCTCCCTACTTGTAGAATCAGCACCTTTAACCTCCTGTTCCGTACAGGTTGCAATTTGTCCTGAGGATGAACAGTAAGAGGGGCAACCAATGAGAGACTGGATCTAGGTGTTGGGACAGGCACAGGTCACCCTATTTTCCCATCAGGAAGAAGAATTAACCACAGGCTAAGCCTGCCGCCCAGAACCAGAAGAGGGCCTGAGGCAATCCCGCGCTTTTGCGGCCAGCTCCCAAAAAAGCAAGTTGAAAAATGGAGCTCAGGGGCACTGTAATTCACAAAACTGCAGAGTTATAAATGATAACTCTCGTCCACAAATATATTGAGGGAAGGCAAGGAAGAGGATTTGAAAGCAAGGTGGAATTGCAGGAAACAGATTTCCGGAGGAAGATTCGAATCGCCTTAAAAGCACATGAAAAGTGGCAAAATGTCTACAATGATGCCCTTGGCCAAAAAGGGCGTATGCGTTTTTTCCTGAATATATTCAGGAAAAAACGCATACGTCCTTTTTGGCCAACCAAGCAACCTGGAAAGGCAAATCAGCGCTACAAAGAAGTCTCGCTACCCATCGGTCAAAAGGGCTACGCTGAAAAAAGTGTCGAAACCAGAAATGCAGGACAGGCCATGGAGAAATGGGAGCCTTGCTACGCTGATGGGCGGGATGTAAATTGCCAACAGCCACTCTGGAGAAGTGTACGGTGGGTCCTGAAACATCTAAAAAACACGGCTTAGGGAGCATAGGGCACTTCCACTCATGGGCGTATAAATTGGGAAAACTAAAAATCAGCAAGACACAGGCACCCCAAAGTTTAGGGCTGCTCTGTTGACAAGAACCTCCACTTCCTTACACCTTAAATATCCCAGGAAAGAGAAAAATGGATAAAGAAGTGGTGGTCCTTATGTACAATGGAATATCACTCAGCCATGAAATCAATGTCATAAGGCTAATGGCAGCATGATGAGTGGATTTAGGTACGACGATTCTAAGTGAAATAAGTCACACAGAAAAAGACACTTATCATAAGCTATCACTTATAGAGGGAATGTAAAAACCGCTACACTTGAACTGAATTACAAAACAGAACAGAGTCACACGTTTATAAAACACACTATGACTGCTTAACGGGAAAGGTGAGGTGGGGTGATGCATAAAACAAGGGTTTCAAATGAGCTCACGTACCGTTCCATAAACCCAATATGTAATAGACAAGACCTACTCCTTGCTCAGTAAACTGGACTCAACACCCCCTATTCACCGCACAAGAATATATCTGAGTAGTAAGAATCTTAAAACCTATGTATTGATATCTCTCTGGAAGTGAGCCAAGTGGGTGTAAAGCCGCATAAACACAGCCGTGAAAAGCAGCTAAACCCCATTATAAAAATAAATTACTTTTAAAAACCCATGAAACAAAGACGGTGAAAGAGAGAGAAATTCTTACAAAATTCGTTCAGGGGCTGTGATGCAACCTGGATTGACCATATCTAGACCCACAGCTGGATGAGACATAAGGGTGGACACTCTCGGGGCTGAGAGGTTTGGTGAGGTTGGGGGAGCAAACACAGACCCTTTAAAGTATTACTGCGTGGTACCCATCCCATGGGTTCCAAATCTCCAGGTTCAAGGGCATCTTCGTACATCGAAAACATGCATGAGAAACCCAGAAGGTGGTACACCGTGTGATCGGTAAAGGTTTCTAAAACGTACCTCATTTCTCATCTCCTTGTGCTCAGGTTCAGTATTTAAGCTACTTTACTAGCAATCTCCCTACTTGGAGAATCAGCACCTTTAACCTCCTGTTCCGTACAGGTTGCAATTTGTCCTGAGGATGAACGGTAAGAGGGGCAACCAATGAGAGACTGGATCTAGGTGTTGGGACAGGCACAGGTCACCCTATTTTCCCATCAGGAAGAAGAATTAACCACAGGCTAAGCCTGCCGCCCAGAACCAGAAGAGGGCCTGAGGCAATCCCGCGCTTTTGCGGCCAGCTCCCAAAAAAGCAAGTTGAAAAATGGAGCTCAGGGGCACTGTAATTCACAAAACTGCAGAGTTATAAATGATAACTCTCGTCCACAAATATATTGAGGGAAGGCAAGGAAGAGGATTTGAAAGCAAGGCGGAATTGCAGGAAACAGATTTCCGGAGGAAGATTCGAATCACCTTAAAAGCACATGAAAAGTGGCAAAATGTCTACAATGATGCCCTTGGCCAAAAAGGGCGTATGCGTTTTTTCCTGAATATATTCAGGAAAAAACGCATACGCCCTTTTTGGCCAACCAAGCAACCTGGAAAGGCAAATCAGCGCTACAAAGAAGTCTCGCTACCCATCGGTCAAAAGGGCTACGCTGAAAAAAGTGTCAAAACCAGAAATGCAGGACAGGCCATGGAGAAATGGGAGCCTTGCCACGCTGATGGGCGGGATGTAAATTGCCAACAGCCACTCTGGAGAAGTGTACGGTGGGTGCTGAAACATCTAAAAAACGGCTTAGGGAGCATAGGGCACTTCCACTCATGGGCGTATAAATTGGGAAAACTAAAAATCAGCAAGACACAGGCACCCCAAAGTTTAGGGCTGCTCTGTTGACAAGAACCTCCACTTCCTTACACCTTAAATATCCCAGGAAAGAGAAAAATGGATAAAGAAGTGGTGGTCCTTATGTACAATGGAATATCACTCAGCCATGAAATCAATGTCATAAGGCTAGTGGCAGCATGATGAGTGGATTTAGGTACGACGATTCTAAGTGAAATAAGTCACACAGAAAAAGGCACTTATCATAAGCTATCACTTATAGAGGGAATGTAAAAACCGCTACACTTGAACTGAATTACAAAACAGAACAGAGTCACACGTTTATAAAACACACTATGACTGCTTAACCGGAAAGGTGAGGTGGCGTGATGCATAAAACAAGGGTTTCAAATGAGCTCACGTACCGTTCCATAAACCCAATATGTAATAGACAAGACCTACTCCTTGCTCAGTAAACTGGACTCAACACCCCCTATTCACCGCACAAGAATATATCTGAGTAGTAAGAATCTTAAAACCTATGTATTGATATCTCTCTGGAAGTGAGTCAAGTGGGTGTAAAGCCGCATAAACACAGCCGTGAAAAGCAGCTAAACCCTATTATAAAAATAAATTACTTTTAAAAACCCATGAAACAAAGACGGTGAAAGAGAGAGAAATTCTTACAAAATTCGTTCAGGGGCTGTGATGCAACCTGGATTGACCATATCTAGACCCACAGCTGGATGAGACATAAGGGTGGACACTCTCGGGGCTGAGAGGTTTGGTGAGGTTGTGGGAGCCAACACAGACCCTTTAAAGTAATACTGGGTGGTACCCATCCCATGGGTCCCAAATCTCCAGCTTCAAGGGCATCTTCGTACATCGAAAACGTGCATGAGAAACCCAGAAGGTGGTACACCTTGTGATCGGTAAAGGTTTCTAAAACGTACCTCATTTCTCATCTCCTTGTGCTCAGGTTCACTATTTAAGCTACTTTACTAGCAATCTCCCTACTTGGAGAATCAGCACCTTTAACCTCCTGTTCCGTACAGGTTGCAATTTGTCCTGAGGATGAACGGTAAGAGGGGCAACCAATGAGAGACTGGATCTAGGTGTTGGGACAGGCACAGGTCACCCTATTTTCCCATCAGGAAGAAGAATTAACCACAGGCTAAGCCTGCCGCCCAGAACCAGAAGAGGGCCTGAGGCAATCCCGCGCTTTTGCGGCCAGCTCCCAAAAAAGCAAGTTGAAAAATGGAGCTCAGGGGCACTGTAATTCACAAAACTGCAGAGTTATAAATGATAACTCTCGTCCACAAATATATTGAGGGAAGGCAAGGAAGAGGATTTGAAAGCAAGGCGGAATTGCAGGAAACAGATTTCCGGAGGAAGATTCGAATCGCCTTAAAAGCACATGAAAAGTGGCAAAATGTCTACAATGATGCCCTTGGCCAAAAAGGGCGTATGCGTTTTTTCCTGAATATATTCAGGAAAAAACGCATACGCCCTTTTTGGCCAACCAAGCAACCTGGAAAGGCAAATCAGCGCTACAAAGAAGTCTCGCTACCCATCGGTCAAAAGGGCTACGCTGAAAAAAGTGTCAAAACCAGAAATGCAGGACAGGCCATGGAGAAATGGGAGCCTTGCTACGCTGATGGGCGGGATGTAAATTGCCAACAGCCACTCTGGAGAAGTGTACGGTGGGTGCTGAAACATCTAAAAAACGGCTTAGGGAGCATAGGGCACTTCCACTCATGGGCGTATAAATTGGGAAAACTAAAAATCAGCAAGACACAGGCACCCCAAAGTTTAGGGCTGCTCTGTTGACAAGAACCTCCACTTCCTTACACCTTAAATATCCCAGGAAAGAGAAAAATGGATAAAGAAGTGGTGGTCCTTATGTACAATGGAATATCACTCAGCCATGAAATCAATGTCATAAGGCTAGTGGCAGCATGATGAGTGGATTTAGGTACGACGATTCTAAGTGAAATAAGTCACACAGAAAAAGGCACTTATCATAAGCTATCACTTATAGAGGGAATGTAAAAACCGCTACACTTGAACTGAATTACAAAACAGAACAGAGTCACACGTTTAGAAAACACACTATGACTGCTTAACGGGAAAGGTGAGGTGGGGTGATGCATAAAACAAGGGTTTCAAATGAACTCACGTACCGTTCCATAAACCCAATATGTAATAGACAAGACCTACTCCTTGCTCAGTAAACTGGACTCAACACCCCCTATTCACCGCACAAGAATATATCTGAGTAGTAAGAATCTTAAAACCTATGTATTGATATCTCTCTGGAAGTGAGTCAAGTGGGTGTAAAGCCGCATAAACACAGCCGTGAAAAGCAGCTAAACCCCATTATAAAAATAAATTACTTTTAAAAACCCATGAAACAAAGACGGTGAAAGAGAGAGAAATTCTTACAAAATTCGTTCAGGGGCTGTGATGCAACCTGGATTGACCATATCTAGACCCACAGCTGGATGAGACATAAGGGTGGACACTCTCGGGGCTGAGAGGTTTGGTGAGGTTGGGGGAGCAAACACAGACCCTTTAAAGTAATACTGCGTGGTACCCATCCCATGGGTTCCAAATCTCCAGGTTCAAGGGCATCTTCGTACATCGAAAACATGCATGAGAAACCCAGAAGGTGGTACACCGTGTGATCGGTAAAGGTTTCTAAAACGTACCTCATTTCTCATCTCCTTGTGCTCAGGTTCAGTATTTAAGCTACTTTACTAGCAATCTCCCTACTTGGAGAATCAGCACCTTTAACCTCCTGTTCCGTACAGGTTGCAATTTGTCCTGAGGATGAACGGTAAGAGGGGCAACCAATGAGAGACTGGATCTAGGTGTTGGGACAGGCACAGGTCACCCTATTTTCCCATCAGGAAGAAGAATTAACCACAGGCTAAGCCTGCCACCCAGAACCAGAAGAGGGCCTGAGGCAATCCCGCGCTTTTGCGGCCAGCTCCCAAAAAAGCAAGTTGAAAAATGGAGCTCAGGGGCACTGTAATTCACAAAACTGCAGAGTTATAAATGATAACTCTCGTCCACAAATATATTCAGGGAAGGCAAGGAAGAGGATTTGAAAGCAAGGCGGAATTGCAGGAAACAGATTTCCGGAGGAAGATTCGAATCGCCTTAAAAGCACATGAAAAGTGGCAAAATGTCTACAATGATGCCCTTGGCCAAAAAGGGCGTATGCGTTTTTTCCTCAATATATTCAGGAAAAAACGCATACGCCCTTTTTGGCCAACCAAGCAACCTGGAAAGGCAAATCAGCGCTACAAAGAAGTCTCGCTACCCATCGGTCAAAAGGGCTACGCTGAAAAAAGTGTCAAAACCAGAAATGCAGGACAGGCCATGGAGAAATGGGAGCCTTGCTACGCTGATGGGCGGGATGTAAATTGCCAACAGCCACTCTGGAGAAGTGTACGGTGGGTGCTGAAACATCTAAAAAACGGCTTAGGGAGCATAGGGCACTTCCACTCATGGGCGTATAAATTGGGAAAACTAAAAATCAGCAAGACACAGGCACCCCAAAGTTTAGGGCTGCTCTGTTGACAAGAACCTCCACTTCCTTACACCTTAAATATCCCAGGAAAGAGAAAAATGGATAAAGAAGTGGTGGTCCTTATGTACAATGGAATATCACTCAGCCATGAAATCAATGTCATAAGGCTAGTGGCAGCATGATGAGTGGATTTAGGTATGACGATTCTAAGTGAAATAAGTCACACAGAAAAAGGCACTTATCATAAGCTATCACTTATAGAGGGAATGTAAAAACCGCTACACTTGAACTGAATTACAAAACAGAACAGAGTCACACGTTTATAAAACACACTATGACTGCTTAACCGGAAAGGTGAGGTGGCGTGATGCATAAAACAAGGGTTTCAAATGAGGTCACGTACCGTTCCATAAACCCAATATGTAATAGACAAGACCTACTCCTTGCTCAGTAAACTGGACTCAACACCCCCTATTCACCGCACAAGAATATATCTGAGTAGTAAGAATCTTAAAACCTATGTATTGATATCTCTCTGGAAGTGAGTCAAGTGGGTGTAAAGCCGCATAAACACAGCCGTGAAAAGCAGCTAAACCCTATTATAAAAATAAATTACTTTTAAAAACCCATGAAACAAAGACGGTGAAAGAGAGAGAAATTCTTACAAAATTCGTTCAGGGGCTGTGATGCAACCTGGATTGACCATATCTAGACCCACAGCTGGATGAGACATAAGGGTGGACACTCTCGGGGCTGAGAGGTTTGGTGAGGTTGTGGGAGCCAACACAGACCCTTTAAAGTAATACTGGGTGGTACCCATCCCATGGGTCCCAAATCTCCAGCTTCAAGGGCATCTTCGTACATCGAAAACATGCATGAGAAACCCAGAAGGTGGTACACCTTGTGATCGGTAAAGGTTTCTAAAACGTACCTCATTTCTCATCTCCTTGTGCTCAGGTTCACTATTTAAGCTACTTTACTAGCAATCTCCCTACTTGGAGAATCAGCACCTTTAACCTCCTGTTCCGTACAGGTTGCAATTTGTCCTGAGGATGAACGGTAAGAGGGGCAACCAATGAGAGACTGGATCTAGGTGTTGGGACAGGCACAGGTCACCCTATTTTCCCATCAGGAAGAAGAATTAACCACAGGCTAAGCCTGCCGCCCAGAACCAGAAGAGGGCCTGAGGCAATCCCGCGCTTTTGCGGCCAGCTCCCAAAAAAGCAAGTTGAAAAATGGAGCTCAGGGGCACTGTAATTCACAAAACTGCAGAGTTATAAATGATAACTCTCGTCCACAAATATATTGAGGGAAGGCAAGGAAGAGGATTTGAAAGCAAGGCGGAATTGCAGGAAACAGATTTCCGGAGGAAGATTCGAATCGCCTTAAAAGCACATGAAAAGTGGCAAAATGTCTACAATGATGCCCTTGGCCAAAAAGGGCGTATGCGTTTTTTCCTGAATATATTCAGGAAAAAACGCATACGCCCTTTTTGGCCAACCAAGCAACCTGGAAAGGCAAATCAGCGCTACAAAGAAGTCTCGCTACCCATCGGTCAAAAGGGCTACGCTGAAAAAAGTGTCAAAACCAGAAATGCAGGACAGGCCATGGAGAAATGGGAGCCTTGCTACGCTGATGGGCGGGATGTAAATTGCCAACAGCCACTCTGGAGAAGTGTACGGTGGGTGCTGAAACATCTAAAAAACGGCTTAGGGAGCATAGGGCACTTCCACTCATGGGCGTATAAATTGGGAAAACTAAAAATCAGCAAGACACAGGCACCCCAAAGTTTAGGGCTGCTCTGTTGACAAGAACCTCCACTTCCTTACACCTTAAATATCCCAGGAAAGAGAAAAATGGATAAAGAAGTGGTGGTCCTTATGTACAATGGAATATCACTCAGCCATGAAATCAATGTCATAAGGCTAGTGGCAGCATGATGAGTGGATTTAGGTACGACGATTCTAAGTGAAATAAGTCACACAGAAAAAGGCACTTATCATAAGCTATCACTTATAGAGGGAATGTAAAAACCGCTACACTTGAACTGAATTACAAAACAGAACAGAGTCACACGTTTATAAAACACACTATGACTGCTTAACCGAAAAGGTGAGGTGGCGTGATGCATAAAACAAGGGTTTCAAATGAGGTCACGTACCGTTCCATAAACCCAATATGTAATAGACAAGACCTATTCCTTGCTCAGTAAACTGGACTCAACACCCCCTATTCACCGCACAAGAATATATCTGAGTAGTAAGAATCTTAAAACCTATGTATTGATATCTCTCTGGAAGTGAGTCAAGTGGGTGTAAAGCCGCATAAACACAGCCGTGAAAAGCAGCTAAACCCTATTATAAAAATAAATTACTTTTAAAAACCCATGAAACAAAGACGGTGAAAGAGAGAGAAATTCTTACAAAATTCGTTCAGGGGCTGTGATGCAACCTGGATTGACCATATCTAGACCCACAGCTGGATGAGACATAAGGGTGGACACTCTCGGGGCTGAGAGGTTTGGTGAGGTTGTGGGAGCCAACACAGACCCTTTAAAGTAATACTGGGTGGTACCCATCCCATGGGTCCCAAATCTCCAGGTTCAAGGGCATCTTCGTACATCGAAAACATGCATGAGAATCCCAGAAGGTGGTACACCTTGTGATCGGTAAAGGTTTCTAAAACGTACCTCATTTCTCATCTCCTTGTGCTCAGGTTCACTATTTAAGCTACTTTACTAGCAATCTCCCTACTTGGAGAATCAGCACCTTTAACCTCCTGTTCCGTACAGGTTGCAATTTGTCCTGAGGATGAACGGTAAGAGGGGCAACCAATGAGAGACTGGATCTAGGTGTTGGGACAGGCACAGGTCACCCTATTTTCCCATCAGGAAGAAGAATTAACCACAGGCTAAGCCTGCCGCCCAGAACCAGAAGAGGGCCTGAGGCAATCCCGCGCTTTTGCGGCCAGCTCCCAAAAAAGCAAGTTGAAAAATGGAGCTCAGGGGCACTGTAATTCACAAAACTGCAGAGTTATAAATGATAACTCTCGTCCACAAATATATTGAGGGAAGGCAAGGAAGAGGATTTGAAAGCAAGGTGGAATTGCAGGAAACAGATTTCCGGAGGAAGATTCGAATCGCCTTAAAAGCACATGGAAAGTGGCAAAATGTCTACAATGATGCCCTTGGCCAAAAAGGGCGTATGCGTTTTTTCCTGAATATATTCAGGAAAAAACGCATACGCCCTTTTTGGCCAACCAAGCAACCTGGAAAGGCAAATCAGCGCTACAAAGAAGTCTCGCTACCCATCGGTCAAAAGGGCTACGCTGAAAAAAGTGTCGAAACCAGAAATGCAGGACAGGCCATGGAGAAATGGGAGCCTTGCTACGCTGATGGGCGGGATGTAAATTGCCAACAGCCACTCTGGAGAAGTGTACGGTGGGTCCTGAAACATCTAAAAAACACGGCTTAGGGAGCATAGGGCACTTCCACTCATGGGCGTATAAATTGGGAAAACTAAAAATCAGCAAGACACAGGCACCCCAAAGTTTAGGGCTGCTCTGTTGACAAGAACCTCCACTTCCTTACACCTTAAATATCCCAGGAAAGAGAAAAATGGATAAAGAAGTGGTGGTCCTTATGTACAATGGAATATCACTCAGCCATGAAATCAATGTCATAAGGCTAGTGGCAGCATGATGAGTGGATTTAGGTACGACGATTCTAAGTGAAATAAGTCACACAGAAAAAGACACTTATCATAAGCTATCACTTATAGAGGGAATGTAAAAACCGCTACACTTGAACTGAATTACAAAACAGAACAGAGTCACACGTTTAGAAAACACACTATGACTGCTTAACGGGAAAGGTGAGGTGGGGTGATGCATAAAACAAGGGTTTCAAATGAGGTCACGTACCGTTCCATAAACCCAATATGTAATACACAAGACCTACTCCTTGCTCAGTAAACTGGACTCAACACCCCCTATCCACCGCACAAGAATATATCTGAGTAGTAAGAATCTTAAAACCTATGTATTGATATCTCTCTGGAAGTGAGTCAAGTGGGTGTAAAGCCGCATAAACACAGCCGTGAAAAGCAGCTAAACCCTATTATAAAAATAAATTACTTTTAAAAACCCATGAAACAAAGACGGTGAAAGAGAGAGAAATTCTTACAAAATTCGTTCAGGGGCTGTGATGCAACCTGGATTGACCATATCTAGACCCACAGCTGGATGAGACATAAGGGTGGACACTCTCGGGGCTGAGAGGTTTGGTGAGGTTGGGGGAGCCAACACAGACCCTTTAAAGCAATACTGCGTGGTACCCATCCCATGGGTTCCAAATCTCCAGGTTCAAGGGCATCTTCGTACATCGAAAACATGCATAAGAAACCCAGAAGGTGGTACACCGTGTGTTCGGTAAAGGTTTCTAAAACGTACCTCATTTCTCATCTTCTTGTGCTCAGGTTCAGTATTTAAGCTACTTTACTAGCAATCTCCCTACTTGGAGAATCAGCACCTTTAACCTCCTGTTCCGTACAGGTTGCAATTTGTCCTGAGGATGAACGGTAAGAGGGGCAACCAATGAGAGACTGGATCTAGGTGTTGCGACAGGCACAGGTCACCCTATTTTCCCATCAGGAAGAAGAATTAACCACAGGCTAAGCCTGCCGCCCAGAACCAGAAGAGGGCCTGAGGCAATCCCGCGCTTTTGCGGCCAGCTCCCAAAAAAGCAAGTTGAAAAATGGAGCTCAGGGGCACTGTAATTCACAAAACTGCAGAGTTATAAATGATAACTCTCGTCCACAAATATATTGAGGGAAGGCAAGGAAGAGGATTTGAAAGCAAGGCGGAATTGCAGGAAACAGATTTCCGGAGGAAGATTCGAATCGCCTTAAAAGCACATGAAAAGTGGCAAAATGTCTACAATGATGCCCTTGGCCAAAAAGGGCGTATGCGTTTTTTCCTGAATATATTCAGAAAAAAACGCATACGCCCTTCTTGGCCAACCAAGCAACCTGGAAAGGCAAATCAGCGCTACAAAGAAGTCTCGCTACCCATCGGTCAAAAGGGCTACGCTGAAAAAAGTGTCAAAACCAGAAATGCAGGACAGGCCATGGAGAAATGGGAGCCTTGCTACGCTGATGGGCGGGATGTAAATTGCCAACAGCCACTCTGGAGAAGTGTACGGTGGGTGCTGAAACATCTAAAAAACGGCTTAGGGAGCATAGGGCACTTCCACTCATGGGCGTATAAATTGGGAAAACTAAAAATCAGCAAGACACAGGCACCCCAAAGTTTAGGGCTGCTCTGTTGACAAGAACCTCCACTTCCTTACACCTTAAATATCCCAGGAAAGAGAAAAATGGATAAAGAAGTGGTGGTCCTTATGTACAATGGAATATCACTCAGCCATGAAATCAATGTCATAAGGCTAGTGGCAGCATGATGAGTGGATTTAGGTACGACGATTCTAAGTGAAATAAGTCACACAGAAAAAGGCACTTATCATAAGCTATCACTTATAGAGGGAATGTAAAAACCGCTACACTTGAACTGAATTACAAAACAGAACAGAGTCACACGTTTATAAAACACACTATGACTGCTTAACCGAAAAGGTGAGGTGGCGTGATGCATAAAACAAGGGTTTCAAATGAAGTCACGTACCGTTCCATAAACCCAATATGTAATAGACAAGACCTACTCCTTGCTCAGTAAACTGGACTCAACACCCCCTATTCACCGCACAAGAATATATCTGAGTAGTAAGAATCTTAAAACCTATGTATTGATATCTCTCTGGAAGTGAGTCAAGTGGGTGTAAAGCCGCATAAACACAGCCGTGAAAAGCAGCTAAACCCTATTATAAAAATAAATTACTTTTAAAAACCCATGAAACAAAGACGGTGAAAGAGAGAGAAATTCTTACAAAATTCGTTCAGGGGCTGTGATGCAACCTGGATTGACCATATCTAGACCCACAGCTGGATGAGACATAAGGGTGGACACTCTCGGGGCTGAGAGGTTTGGTGAGGTTGTGGGAGCCAACACAGACCCTTTAAAGTAATACTGGGTGGTACCCATCCCATGGGTCCCAAATCTCCAGGTTCAAGGGCATCTTCGTACATCGAAAACATGCATGAGAAACCCAGAAGGTGGTACACCTTGTGATCGGTAAAGGTTTCTAAAACGTACCTCATTTCTCATCTCCTTGTGCTCAGGTTCACTATTTAAGCTACTTTACTAGCAATCTCCCTACTTGGAGAATCAGCACCTTTAACCTCCTGTTCCGTACAGGTTGCAATTTGTCCTGAGGATGAACGGTAAGAGGGGCAACCAATGAGAGACTGGATCTAGGTGTTGGGACAGGCACAGGTCACCCTATTTTCCCATCAGGAAGAAGAATTAACCACAGGCTAAGCCTGCCGCCCAGAACCAGAAGAGGGCCTGAGGCAATCCCGCGCTTTTGCGGCCAGCTCCCAAAAAAGCAAGTTGAAAAATGGAGCTCAGGGGCACTGTAATTCACAAAACTGCAGAGTTATAAATGATAACTCTCGTCCACAAATATATTGAGGGAAGGCAAGGAAGAGGATTTGAAAGCAAGGTGGAATTGCAGGAAACAGATTTCCGGAGGAAGATTCGAATCGCCTTAAAAGCACATGGAAAGTGGCAAAATGTCTACAATGATGCCCTTGGCCAAAAAGGGCGTATGCGTTTTTTCCTCAATATATTCAGGAAAAAACACATACGCACTTTTTGGCCAACCAAGCAACCTGGAAAGGCAAATCAGCGCTACAAAGAAGTCTCGCTACCCATCGGTCAAAAGGGCTACGCTGAAAAAAGTGTCGAAACCAGAAATGCAGGACAGGCCATGGAGAAATGGGAGCCTTGCTACGCTGATGGGCGGGATGTAAATTGCCAACAGCCACTCTGGAGAAGTGTACGGTGGGTGCTGAAACATCTAAAAAACGGCTTAGGGAGCATAGGGCACTTCCACTCATGGGCGTATAAATTGGGAAAACTAAAAATCAGCAAGACACAGGCACCCCAAAGTTTAGGGCTGCTCTGTTGACAAGAACCTCCACTTCCTTACACCTTAAATATCCCAGGAAAGAGAAAAATGGATAAAGAAGTGGTGGTCCTTATGTACAATGGAATATCACTCAGCCATGAAATCAATGTCATAAGGCTAGTGGCAGCATGATGAGTGGATTTAGGTACGACGATTCTAAGTGAAATAAGTCACACAGAAAAAGGCACTTATCATAAGCTATCACTTATAGAGGGAATGTAAAAACCGCTACACTTGAACTGAATTACAAAACAGAACAGAGTCACACGTTTATAAAACACACTATGACTGCTTAACCGGAAAGGTGAGGTGGCGTGATGCATAAAACAAGGGTTTCAAATGAGGTCACGTACCGTTCCATAAACCCAATATGTAATAGACAAGACCTACTCCTTGCTCAGTAAACTGGACTCAACACCCCCTATTCACCGCACAAGAATATATCTGAGTAGTAAGAATCTTAAAACCTATGTATTGATATCTCTCTGGAAGTGAGTCAAGTGGGTGTAAAGCCGCATAAACACAGCCGTGAAAAGCAGCTAAACCCTATTATAAAAATAAATTACTTTTAAAAACCCATGAAACAAAGACGGTGAAAGAGAGAGAAATTCTTACAAAATTCGTTCAGGGGCTGTGATGCAACCTGGATTGACCATATCTAGACCCACAGCTGGATGAGACATAAGGGTGGACACTCTCGGGGCTGAGAGGTTTGGTGAGGTTGTGGGAGCCAACACAGACCCTTTAAAGTAATACTGCGTGGTACCCATCCCATGGGTCCCAAATCTCCAGGTTCAAGGGCATCTTCGTACATCGAAAACATGCATGAGAAACCCAGAAGGTGGTACACCTTGTGATCGGTAAAGGTTTCTAAAACGTACCTCATTTCTCATCTCCTTGTGCTCAGGTTCACTATTTAAGCTACTTTACTAGCAATCTCCCTACTTGGAGAATCAGCACCTTTAACCTCCTGTTCCGTACAGGTTGCAATTTGTCCTGAGGATGAACGGTAAGAGGGGCAACCAATGAGAGACTGGATCTAGGTGTTGGGACAGGCACAGGTCACCCTATTTTCCCATCAGGAAGAAGAATTAACCACAGGCTAAGCCTGCCGCCCAGAACCAGAAGAGGGCCTGAGGCAATCCCGCGCTTTTGCGGCCAGCTCCCAAAAAAGCAAGTTGAAAAATGGAGCTCAGGGGCACTGTAATTCACAAAACTGCAGAGTTATAAATGATAACTCTCGTCCACAAATATATTGAGGGAAGGCAAGGAAGAGGATTTGAAAGCAAGGTGGAATTGCAGGAAACAGATTTCCGGAGGAAGATTCGAATCGCCTTAAAAGCACATGGAAAGTGGCAAAATGTCTACAATGATGCCCTTGGCCAAAAAGGGCGTATGCGTTTTTTCCTGAATATATTCAGGAAAAAACGCATACGCCCTTTTTGGTCAACCAAGCAACCTGGAAAGGCAAATCAGCGCTACAAAGAAGTCTCGCTACCCATCGGTCAAAAGGGCTACGCTGAAAAAAGTGTCGAAACCAGAAATGCAGGACAGGCCATGGAGAAATGGGAGCCTTGCTACGCTGATGGGCGGGATGTAAATTGCCAACAGCCACTCTGGAGAAGTGTACGGTGGGTCCTGAAACATCTAAAAAACACGGCTTAGGGAGCATAGGGCACTTCCACTCATGGGCGTATAAATTGGGAAAACTAAAAATCAGCAAGACACAGGCACCCCAAAGTTTAGGGCTGCTCTGTTGACAAGAACCTCCACTTCCTTACACCTTAAATATCCCAGGAAAGAGAAAAATGGATAAAGAAGTGGTGGTCCTTATGTACAATGGAATATCACTCAGCCATGAAATCAATGTCATAAGGCTAGTGGCAGCATGATGAGTGGATTTAGGTACGACGATTCTAAGTGAAATAAGTCACACAGAAAAAGACACTTATCATAAGCTATCACTTATAGAGGGAATGTAAAAACCGCTACACTTGAACTGAATTACAAAACAGAACAGAGTCACACGTTTAGAAAACACACTATGACTGCTTAACGGGAAAGGTGAGGTGGGGTGATGCATAAAACAAGGGTTTCAAATGAGCTCACGTACCGTTCCATAAACCCAATATGTAATAGACAAGACCTACTCCTTGCTCAGTAAACTGGACTCAACACCCCCTATTCACCGCACAAGAATATATCTGAGTAGTAAGAATCTTAAAACCTATGTATTGATATCTCTCTGGAAGTGAGTCAAGTGGGTGTAAAGCCGCATAAACACAGCCGTGAAAAGCAGCTAAACCCCATTATAAAAATAAATTACTTTTAAAAACCCATGAAACAAAGACGGTGAAAGAGAGAGAAATTCTTACAAAATTCGTTCAGGGGCTGTGATGCAACCTGGATTGACCATATCTAGACCCACAGCTGGATGAGACATAAGGGTGGACACTCTCGGGGCTGAGAGGTTTGGTGAGGTTGGGGGAGCAAACACAGACCCTTTAAAGTAATACTGCGTGGTACCCATCCCATGGGTTCCAAATCTCCAGGTTCAAGGGCATCTTCGTACATCGAAAACATGCATGAGAAACCCAGAAGGTGGTACACCGTGTGATCGGTAAAGGTTTCTAAAACGTACCTCATTTCTCATCTCCTTGTGCTCAGGTTCAGTATTTAAGCTACTTTACTAGCAATCTCCCTACTTGGAGAATCAGCACCTTTAACCTCCTGTTCCGTACAGGTTGCAATTTGTCCTGAGGATGAACGGTAAGAGGGGCAACCAATGAGAGACTGGATCTAGGTGTTGGGACAGGCACAGGTCACCCTATTTTCCCATCAGGAAGAAGAATTAACCACAGGCTAAGCCTGCCGCCCAGAACCAGAAGAGGGCCTGAGGCAATCCCGCGCTTTTGCGGCCAGCTCCCAAAAAAGCAAGTTGAAAAATGGAGCTCAGGGGCACTGTAATTCACAAAACTGCAGAGTTATAAATGATAACTCTCGTCCACAAATATATTGAGGGAAGGCAAGGAAGAGGATTTGAAAGCAAGGCGGAATTGCAGGAAACAGATTTCCGGAGGAAGATTCGAATCGCCTTAAAAGCACATGAAAAGTGGCAAAATGTCTACAATGATGCCCTTGGCCAAAAAGGGCGTATGCGTTTTTTCCTGAATATATTCAGGAAAAAACGCATACGCCCTTTTTGGCCAACCAAGCAACCTGGAAAGGCAAATCAGCGCTACAAAGAAGTCTCGCTACCCATCGGTCAAAAGGGCTACGCTGAAAAAAGTGTCAAAACCAGAAATGCAGGACAGGCCATGGAGAAATGGGAGCCTTGCTACGCTGATGGGCGGGATGTAAATTGCCAAAAGCCACTCTGGAGAAGTGTATGGTGGGTGCTGAAACATCTAAAAAACGGCTTAGGGAGCATAGGGCACTTCCACTCATGGGCGTATAAATTGGGAAAACTAAAAATCAGCAAAACACAGGCACCCCAAAGTTTAGGGCTGCTCTGTTGACAAGAACCTCCACTTCCTTACACCTTAAATATCCCAGGAAAGAGAAAAATGGATAAAGAAGTGGTGGTCCTTATGTACAATGGAATATCACTCAGCCATGAAATCAATGTCATAAGGCTAGTGGCAGCATGATGAGTGGATTTAGGTACGACGATTCTAAGTGAAATAAGTCACACAGAAAAAGACACTTATCATAAGCTATCACTTATAGAGGGAATGTAAAAACCGCTACACTTGAACTGAATTACAAAACAGAACAGAGTCACACGTTTAGAAAACACACTATGACTGCTTAACGGGAAAGGTGAGGTGGGGTGATGCATAAAACAAGGGTTTCAAATGAGCTCACGTACCGTTCCATAAACCCAATATGTAATAGACAAGACCTACTCCTTGCTCAGTAAACTGGACTCAACACCCCCTATTCACCGCACAAGAATATATCTGAGTAGTAAGAATCTTAAAACCTATGTATTGATATCTCTCTGGAAGTGAGTCAAGTGGGTGTAAAGCCGCATAAACACAGCCGTGAAAAGCAGCTAAACCCCATTATAAAAATAAATTACTTTTAAAAACCCATGAAACAAAGACGGTGAAAGAGAGAGAAATTCTTACAAAATTCGTTCAGGGGCTGTGATGCAACCTGGATTGACCATATCTAGACCCACAGCTGGATGAGACATAAGGGTGGACACTCTCGGGGCTGAGAGGTTTGGTGAGGTTGGGGGAGCAAACACAGACCCTTTAAAGTAATACTGCGTGGTACCCATCCCATGGGTTCCAAATCTCCAGGTTCAAGGGCATCTTCGTACATCGAAAACATGCATGAGAAACCCAGAAGGTGGTACACCGTGTGATCGGTAAAGGTTTCTAAAACGTACCTCATTTCTCATCTCCTTGTGCTCAGGTTCAGTATTTAAGCTACTTTACTAGCAATCTCCCTACTTGGAGAATCAGCACCTTTAACCTCCTGTTCCGTACAGGTTGCAATTTGTCCTGAGAATGAACGGTAAGAGGGGCAACCAATGAGAGACTGGATCTAGGTGTTGGGACAGGCACAGGTCACCCTATTTTCCCATCAGGAAGAAGAATTAACCACAGGCTAAGCCTGCCACCCAGAACCAGAAGAGGGCCTGAGGCAATCCCGCGCTTTTGCGGCCAGCTCCCAAAAAAGCAAGTTGAAAAATGGAGCTCAGGGGCACTGTAATTCACAAAACTGCAGAGTTATAAATGATAACTCTCGTCCACAAATATATTGAGGGAAGGCAAGGAAGAGGATTTGAAAGCAAGGCGGAATTGCAGGAAACAGATTTCCGGAGGAAGATTCGAATCGCCTTAAAAGCACATGAAAAGTGGCAAAATGTCTACAATGATGCCCTTGGCCAAAAAGGGCGTATGCGTTTTTTCCTGAATATATTCAGGAAAAAACGCATACGCCCTTTTTGGCCAAACAAGCAACCTGGAAAGGCAAATCAGCGCTACAAAGAAGTCTCGCTACCCATCGGTCAAAAGGGCTACGCTGAAAAAAGTGTCAAAACCAGAAATGCAGGACAGGCCATGGAGAAATGGGAGCCTTGCTACGCTGATGGGCGGGATGTAAATTGCCAAAAGCCACTCTGGAGAAGTGTACGGTGGGTGCTGAAACATCTAAAAAACGGCTTAGGGAGCATAGGGCACTTCCACTCATGGGCGTATAAATTTTGAAAACTAAAAATCAGCAAGACACAGGCACCCCAAAGTTTAGGGCTGCTCTGTTGACAAGAACCTCCACTTCCTTACACCTTAAATATCCCAGGAAAGAGAAAAATGGATAAAGAAGTGGTGGTCCTTATGTACAATGGAATATCACTCAGCCATGAAATCAATGTCATAAGGCTAGTGGCAGCATGATGAGTGGATTTAGGTACGACGATTCTAAGTGAAATAAGTCACACAGAAAAAGGCACTTATCATAAGCTATCACTTATAGAGGGAATGTAAAAACCGCTACACTTGAACTGAATTACAAAACAGAACAGAGTCACACGTTTATAAAACACACTATGACTGCTTAACCGGAAAGGTGAGGTGGCGTGATGCATAAAACAAGGGTTTCAAATGAGGTCACGTACCGTTCCATAAACCCAATATGTAATAGACAAGACCTACTCCTTGCTCAGTAAACTGGACTCAACACCCCCTATTCACCGCACAAGAATATATCTGAGTAGTAAGAATCTTAAAACCTATGTATTGATATCTCTCTGGAAGTGAGTCAAGTGGGTGTAAAGCCGCATAAACACAGCCGTGAAAAGCAGCTAAACCCTATTATAAAAATAAATTACTTTTAAAAACCCATGAAACAAAGACGGTGAAAGAGAGAGAAATTCTTACAAAATTCGTTCAGGGGCTGTGATGCAACCTGGATTGACCATATCTAGACCCACAGCTGGATGAGACATAAGGGTGGACACTCTCGGGGCTGAGAGGTTTGGTGAGGTTGTGGGAGCCAACACAGACCCTTTAAAGTAATACTGGGTGGTACCCATCCCATGGGTCCCAAATCTCCAGCTTCAAGGGCATCTTCGTACATCGAAAACATGCATGAGAAACCCAGAAGGTGGTACACCTTGTGATCGGTAAAGGTTTCTAAAACGTACCTCATTTCTCATCTCCTTGTGCTCAGGTTCACTATTTAAGCTACTTTACTAGCAATCTCCCTACTTGGAGAATCAGCACCTTTAACCTCCTGTTCCGTACAGGTTGCAATTTGTCCTGAGGATGAACGGTAAGAGGGGCAACCAATGAGAGACTGGATCTAGGTGTTGGGACAGGCACAGGTCACCCTATTTTCCCATCAGGAAGAAGAATTAACCACAGGCTAAGCCTGCCGCCCAGAACCAGAAGAGGGCCTGAGGCAATCCCGCGCTTTTGCGGCCAGCTCCCAAAAAAGCAAGTTGAAAAATGGAGCTCAGGGGCACTGTAATTCACAAAACTGCAGAGTTATAAATGATAACTCTCGTCCACAAATATATTGAGGGAAGGCAAGGAAGAGGATTTGAAAGCAAGGCGGAATTGCAGGAAACAGATTTCCGGAGGAAGATTCGAATCGCCTTAAAAGCACATGAAAAGTGGCAAAATGTCTACAATGATGCCCTTGGCCAAAAAGGGCGTATGCGTTTTTTCCTGAATATATTCAGGAAAAAACGCATACGCCCTTTTTGGCCAACCAAGCAACCTGGAAAGGCAAATCAGCGCTACAAAGAAGTCTCGCTACCCATCGGTCAAAAGGGCTACGCTGAAAAAAGTGTCAAAACCAGAAATGCAGGACAGGCCATGGAGAAATGGGAGCCTTGCTACGCTGATGGGCGGGATGTAAATTGCCAACAGCCACTCTGGAGAAGTGTACGGTGGGTGCTGAAACATCTAAAAAACGGCTTAGGGAGCATAGGGCACTTCCACTCATGGGCGTATAAATTGGGAAAACTAAAAATCAGCAAGACACAGGCACCCCAAAGTTTAGGGCTGCTCTGTTGACAAGAACCTCCACTTCCTTACACCTTAAATATCCCAGGAAAGAGAAAAATGGATAAAGAAGTGGTGGTCCTTATGTACAATGGAATATCACTCAGCCATGAAATCAATGTCATAAGGCTAGTGGCAGCATGATGAGTGGATTTAGGTACGACGATTCTAAGTGAAATAAGTCACACAGAAAAAGGCACTTATCATAAGCTATCACTTATAGAGGGAATGTAAAAACCGCTACACTTGAACTGAATTACAAAACAGAACAGAGTCACACGTTTATAAAACACACTATGACTGCTTAACCGGAAAGGTGAGGTGGCGTGATGCATAAAACAAGGGTTTCAAATGAGGTCACGTACCGTTCCATAAACCCAATATGTAATAGACAAGACCTACTCCTTGCTCAGTAAACTGGACTCAACACCCCCTATTCACCGCACAAGAATATATCTGAGTAGTAAGAATCTTAAAACCTATGTATTGATATCTCTCTGGAAGTGAGTCAAGTGGGTGTAAAGCCGCATAAACACAGCCGTGAAAAGCAGCTAAACCCTATTATAAAAATAAATTACTTTTAAAAACCCATGAAACAAAGACGGTGAAAGAGAGAGAAATTCTTACAAAATTCGTTCAGGGGCTGTGATGCAACCTGGATTGACCATATCTAGACCCACAGCTGGATGAGACATAAGGGTGGACACTCTCGGGTCTGAGAGGTTTGGTGAGGTTGTGGGAGCCAACACAGACCCTTTAAAGTAATACTGGGTGGTACCCATCCCATGGGTCCCAAATCTCCAGGTTCAAGGGCATCTGCGTACATCGAAAACATGCATGAGAAACCCAGAAGGTGGTACACCTTGTGATCGGTAAAGGTTTCTAAAACGTACCTCATTTCTCATCTCCTTGTGCTCAGGTTAACTATTTAAGCTACTTTACTAGCAATCTCCCTACTTGGAGAATCAGCACCTTTAACCTCCTGTTCCGTACAGGTTGCAATTTGTCCTGAGGATGAACGGTAAGAGGGGCAACCAATGAGAGACTGGATCTAGGTGTTGGGACAGGCACAGGTCACCCTATTTTCCCATCAGGAAGAAGAATTAACCACAGGCTAAGCCTGCTGCCCAGAACCAGAAGAGGGCCTGAGGCAATCCCGCGCTTTTGCGGCCAGCTCCCAAAAAAGCAAGTTGAAAAATGGAGCTCAGGGGCACTGTAATTCACAAAACTGCAGAGTTATAAATGATAACTCTCGTCCACAAATATATTGAGGGAAGGCAAGGAAGAGGATTTGAAAGCAAGGTGGAATTGCAGGAAACAGATTTCCGGAGGAAGATTCGAATCGCCTTAAAAGCACATGGAAAGTGGCAAAATGTCTACAATGATGCCCTTGGCCAAAAAGGGCGTATGCGTTTTTTCCTGAATATATTCAGGAAAAAACGCATACGCCCTTTTTGGCCAACCAAGCAACCTGGAAAGGCAAATCAGCACTACAAAGAAGTCTCGCTACCCATCGGTCAAAAGGGCTACGCTGAAAAAAGTGTCGAAACCAGAAATGCAGGACAGGCCATGGAGAAATGGGAGCCTTGCTACGCTGATGGGCGGGATGTAAATTGCCAACAGCCACTCTGGAGAAGTGTACGGTGGGTCCTGAAACATCTAAAAAACACGGCTTAGGGAGCATAGGGCACTTCCACTCATGGGCGTATAAATTGGGAAAACTAAAAATCAGCAAGACACAGGCACCCCAAAGTTTAGGGCTGCTCTGTTGACAAGAACCTCCACTTCCTTACACCTTAAATATCCCAGGAAAGAGAAAAATGGATAAAGAAGTGGTGGTCCTTATGTACAATGGAATATCACTCAGCCATGAAATCAATGTCATAAGGCTAGTGGCAGCATGATGAGTGGATTTAGGTACGACGATTCTAAGTGAAATAAGTCACACAGAAAAAGGCACTTATCATAAGCTATCACTTATAGAGGGAATGTAAAAACCGCTACACTTGAACTGAATTACAAAACAGAACAGAGTCACACGTTTATAAAACACACTATGACTGCTTAACCGGAAAGGTGAGGTGGCGTGATGCATAAAACAAGGGTTTCAAATGAGGTCACGTACCGTTCCATAAACCCAATATGTAATAGACAAGACCTACTCCTTGCTCAGTAAACTGGACTCAACACCCCCTATTCACCGCACAAGAATATATCTGAGTAGTAAGAATCTTAAAACCTATGTATTGATATCTCTCTGGAAGTGAGTCAAGTGGGTGTAAAGCCGCATAAACACAGCCGTGAAAAGCAGCTAAACCCTATTATAAAAATAAATTACTTTTAAAAACCCATGAAACAAAGACGGTGAAAGAGAGAGAAATTCTTACAAAATTCGTTCAGGGGCTGTGATGCAACCTGGATTGACCATATCTAGACCCACAGCTGGATGAGACATAAGGGTGGACACTCTCGGGGCTGAGAGGTTTGGTGAGGTTGTGGGAGCCAACACAGACCCTTTAAAGTAATACTGGGTGGTACCCATCCCATGGGTCCCAAATCTCCAGCTTCAAGGGCATCTTCGTACATCGAAAACATGCATGAGAAACCCAGAAGGTGGTACACCTTGTGATCGGTAAAGGTTTCTAAAACGTACCTCATTTCTCATCTCCTTGTGCTCAGGTTCACTATTTAAGCTACTTTACTAGCAATCTCCCTACTTGGAGAATCAGCACCTTTAACCTCCTGTTCCGTACAGGTTGCAATTTGTCCTGAGGATGAACGGTAAGAGGGGCAACCAATGAGAGACTGGATCTAGGTGTTGGGACAGGCACAGGTCACCCTATTTTCCCATCAGGAAGAAGAATTAACCACAGGCTAAGCCTGCCGCCCAGAACCAGAAGAGGGCCTGAGGCAATCCCGCGCTTTTGCGGCCAGCTCCCAAAAAAGCAAGTTGAAAAATGGAGCTCAGGGGCACTGTAATTCACAAAACTGCAGAGTTATAAATGATAACTCTCGTCCACAAATATATTGAGGGAAGGCAAGGAAGAGGATTTGAAAGCAAGGCGGAATTGCAGGAAACAGATTTCCGGAGGAAGATTCGAATCGCCTTAAAAGCACATGAAAAGTGGCAAAATGTCTACAATGATGCCCTTGGCCAAAAAGGGCGTATGCGTTTTTTCCTGAATATATTCAGGAAAAAACGCATACGCCCTTTTTGGCCAACCAAGCAACCTGGAAAGGCAAATCAGCGCTACAAAGAAGTCTCGCTACCCATCGGTCAAAAGGGCTACGCTGAAAAAAGTGTCGAAACCAGAAATGCAGGACAGGCCATGGAGAAATGGGAGCCTTGCTACGCTGATGGGCGGGATGTAAATTGCCAACAGCCACTCTGGAGAAGTGTACGGTGGGTCCTGAAACATCTAAAAAACACGGCTTAGGGAGCATAGGGCACTTCCACTCATGGGCGTATAAATTGGGAAAACTAAAAATCAGCAAGACACAGGCACCCCAAAGTTTAGGGCTGCTCTGTTGACAAGAACCTCCACTTCCTTACACCTTAAATATCCCAGGAAAGAGAAAAATGGATAAAGAAGTGGTGGTCCTTATGTACAATGGAATATCACTCAGCCATGAAATCAATGTCATAAGGCTAGTGGCAGCATGATGAGTGGATTTAGGTACGACGATTCTAAGTGAAATAAGTCACACAGAAAAAGACACTTATCATAAGCTATCACTTATAGAGGGAATGTAAAAACCGCTACACTTGAACTGAATTACAAAACAGAACAGAGTCACACGTTTAGAAAACACACTATGACTGCTTAACGGGAAAGGTGAGGTGGGGTGATGCATAAAACAAGGGTTTCAAATGAGCTCACGTACCGTTCCATAAACCCAATATGTAATAGACAAGACCTACTCCTTGCTCAGTAAACTGGACTCAACACCCCCTATTCACCGCACAAGAATATATCTGAGTAGTAAGAATCTTAAAACCTATGTATTGATATCTCTCTGGAAGTGAGTCAAGTGGGTGTAAAGCCGCATAAACACAGCCGTGAAAAGCAGCTAAACCCCATTATAAAAATAAATTACTTTTAAAAACCCATGAAACAAAGACGGTGAAAGAGAGAGAAATTCTTACAAAATTCGTTCAGGGGCTGTGATGCAACCTGGATTGACCATATCTAGACCCACAGCTGGATGAGACATAAGGGTGGACACTCTCGGGGCTGAGAGGTTTGGTGAGGTTGGGGGAGCAAACACAGACCCTTTAAAGTAATACTGCGTGGTACCCATCCCATGGGTCCCAAATCTCCAGGTTCAAGGGCATCTTCGTACATCGAAAACATGCATGAGAAACCCAGAAGGTGGTACACCGTGTGATCGGTAAAGGTTTCTAAAACGTACCTCATTTCTCATCTCCTTGTGCTCAGGTTCAGTATTTAAGCTACTTTACTAGCAATCTCCCTACTTGGAGAATCAGCACCTTTAACCTCCTGTTCCGTACAGGTTGCAATTTGTCCTGAGGATGAACGGTAAGAGGGGCAACCAATGAGAGACTGGATCTAGGTGTTGGGACAGGCACAGGTCACCCTATTTTCCCATCAGGAAGAAGAATTAACCACAGGCTAAGCCTGCCGCCCAGAACCAGAAGAGGGCCTGAGGCAATCCCGCGCTTTTGCGGCCAGCTCCCAAAAAAGCAAGTTGAAAAATGGAGCTCAGGGGCACTGTAATTCACAAAAATGCAGAGTTATAAATGATAACTCTCGTCCACAAATATATTGAGGGAAGGCAAGGAAGAGGATTTGAAAGCAAGGTGGAATTGCAGGAAACAGATTTCCGGAGGAAGATTCGAATCGCCTTAAAAGCACATGAAAAGTGGCAAAATGTCTACAATGATGCCCTTGGCCAAAAAGGGCGTATGCGTTTTTTCCTGAATATATTCAGGAAAAAACGCATACGCCCTTTTTGGCCAACCAAGCAACCTGGAAAGGCAAATCAGCGCTACAAAGAAGTCTCGCTACCCATCGGTCAAAAGGGCTACGCTGAAAAAAGTGTCAAAACCAGAAATGCAGGACAGGCCATGGAGAAATGGGAGCCTTGCTACGCTGATGGGCGGGATGTAAATTGCCAACAGCCACTCTGGAGAAGTGTACGGTGGGTGCTGAAACATCTAAAAAACGGCTTAGGGAGCATAGGGCACTTCCACTCATGGGCGTATAAATTGGGAAAACTAAAAATCAGCAAGACACAGGCACCCCAAAGTTTAGGGCTGCTCTGTTGACAAGAACCTCCACTTCCTTACACCTTAAATATCCCAGGAAAGAGAAAAATGGATAAAGAAGTGGTGGTCCTTATGTACAATGGAATATCACTCAGCCATGAAATCAATGTCATAAGGCTAGTGGCAGCATGATGAGTGGATTTAGGTACGACGATTCTAAGTGAAATAAGTCACACAGAAAAAGGCACTTATCATAAGCTATCATTTATAGAGGGAATGTAAAAACCGCTACACTTGAACTGAATTACAAAACAGAACAGAGTCACACGTTTATAAAACACAGTATGACTGCTTAACCGGAAAGGTGAGGTGGCGTGATGCATAAAACAAGGGTTTCAAATGAGGTCACGTACCGTTCCATAAACCCAATATGTAATAGACAAGACCTACTCCTTGCTCAGTAAACTGGACTCAACACCCCCTATTCACCGCACAAGAATATATCTGAGTAGTAAGAATCTTAAAACCTATGTATTGATATCTCTCTGGAAGTGAGTCAAGTGGGTGTAAAGCCGCATAAACACAGCCGTGAAAAGCAGCTAAACCCTATTATAAAAATAAATTACTTTTAAAAACCCATGAAACAAAGACGGTGAAAGAGAGAGAAATTCTTACAAAATTCGTTCAGGGGCTGTGATGCAACCTGGATTGACCATATCTAGACCCACAGCTGGATGAGACATAAGGGTGGACACTCTCGGGGCTGAGAGGTTTGGTGAGGTTGTGGGAGCCAACACAGACCCTTTAAAGTAATACTGGGTGGTACCCATCCCATGGGTCCCAAATCTCCAGGTTCAAGGGCATCTTCGTACATCGAAAACATGCATGAGAAACCCAGAAGGTGGTACACCTTGTGATCGGTAAAGGTTTCTAAAACGTACCTCATTTCTCATCTCCTTGTGCTCAGGTTCACTATTTAAGCTACTTTACTAGCAATCTCCCTACTTGGAGAATCAGCACCTTTAACCTCCTGTTCCGTACAGGTTGCAATTTGTCCTGAGGATGAACGGTAAGAGGGGCAACCAATGAGAGACTGGATCTAGGTGTTGGGACAGGCACAGGTCACCCTATTTTCCCATCAGGAAGAAGAATTAACCACAGGCTAAGCCTGCCGCCCAGAACCAGAAGAGGGCCTGAGGCAATCCCGCGCTTTTGCGGCCAGCTCCCAAAAAAGCAAGTTGAAAAATGGAGCTCAGGGGCACTGTAATTCACAAAACTGCAGAGTTTTAAATGATAACTCTCGTCCACAAATATATTGAGGGAAGGCAAGGAAGAGGATTTGAAAGCAAGGTGGAATTGCAGGAAACAGATTTCCGGAGGAAGATTCGAATCGCCTTAAAAGCACATGGAAAGTGGCAAAATGTCTACAATGATGCCCTTGGCCAAAAAGGGCGTATGCGTTTTTTCCTGAATATATTCAGGAAAAAACGCATACGCCCTTTTTGGCCAACCAAGCAACCTGGAAAGGCAAATCAGCGCTACAAAGAAGTCTCGCTACCCATCGGTCAAAAGGGCTACGCTGAAAAAAGTGTCGAAACCAGAAATGCAGGACAGGCCATGGAGAAATGGGAGCCTTGCTACGCTGATGGGCGGGATGTAAATTGCCAACAGCCACTCTGGAGAAGTGTACGGTGGGTCCTGAAACATCTAAAAAACACGGCTTAGGGAGCATAGGGCACTTCCACTCATGGGCGTATAAATTGGGAAAACTAAAAATCAGCAAGACACAGGCACCCCAAAGTTTAGGGCTGCTCTGTTGACAAGAACCTCCACTTCCTTACACCTTAAATATCCCAGGAAAGAGAAAAATGGATAAAGAAGTGGTGGTCCTTATGTACAATGGAATATCACTCAGCCATGAAATCAATGTCATAAGGCTAGTGGCAGCATGATGAGTGGATTTAGGTACGACGATTCTAAGTGAAATAAGTCACACAGAAAAAGACACTTATCATAAGCTATCACTTATAGAGGGAATGTAAAAACCGCTACACTTGAACTGAATTACAAAACAGAACAGAGTCACACGTTTATAAAACACACTATGACTGCTTAACCGGAAAGGTGAGGTGGCATGATGCATAAAACAAGGGTTTCAAATGAGGTCACGTACCGTTCCATAAACCCAATATGTAATAGACAAGACCTACTCCTTGCTCAGTAAACTGGACTCAACACCCCCTATTCACCGCACAAGAATATATCTGAGTAGTAAGAATCTTAAAACCTATGTATTGATATCTCTCTGGAAGTGAGTCAAGTGGGTGTAAAGCCGCATAAACACAGCCGTGAAAAGCAGCTAAACCCTATTATAAAACTAAATTACTTTTAAAAACCCATGAAACAAAGACGGTGAAAGAGAGAGAAATTCTTACAAAATTCGTTCAGGGGCTGTGATGCAACCTGGATTGACCATATCTAGACCCACAGCTGGATGAGACATAAGGGTGGACACTCTCGGGGCTGAGAGGTTTGGTGAGGTTGTGGGAGCCAACACAGACCCTTTAAAGTAATACTGGGTGGTACCCATCCCATGGGTCCCAAATCTCCAGGTTCAAGGGCATCTTCGTACATCGAAAACATGCATGAGAAACCCAGAAGGTGGTACACCTTGTGATCGGTAAAGGTTTCTAAAACGTACCTCATTTCTCATCTCCTTGTGCTCAGGTTCACTATTGAAGCTACTTTACTAGCAATCTCCCTACTTGGAGAATCAGCACCTTTAACCTCCTGTTCCGTACAGGTTGCAATTTGTCCTGAGGATGAACGGTAAGAGGGGCAACCAATGAGAGACTGGATCTAGGTGTTGGGACAGGCACAGGTCACCCTATTTTCCCATCAGGAAGAAGAATTAACCACAGGCTAAGCCTGCCGCCCAGAACCAGAAGAGGGCCTGAGGCAATCCCGCGCTTTTGCGGCCAGCTCCCAAAAAAGCAAGTTGAAAAATGGAGCTCAGGGGCACTGTAATTCACAAAACTGCAGAGTTTTAAATGATAACTCTCGTCCACAAATATATTGAGGGAAGGCAAGGAAGAGGATTTGAAAGCAAGGTGGAATTGCAGGAAACAGATTTCCGGAGGAAGATTCGAATCGCCTTAAAAGCACATGGAAAGTGGCAAAATGTCTACAATGATGCCCTTGGCCAAAAAGGGCGTATGCGTTTTTTCCTGAATATATTCAGGAAAAAACGCATACGCCCTTTTTGGCCAACCAAGCAACCTGGAAAGGCAAATCAGCGCTACAAAGAAGTCTCGCTACCCATCGGTCAAAAGGGCTACGCTGAAAAAAGTGTCGAAACCAGAAATGCAGGACAGGCCATGGAGAAATGGGAGCCTTGCTACGCTGATGGGCGGGATGTAAATTGCCAACAGCCACTCTGGAGAAGTGTACGGTGGGTCCTGAAACATCTAAAAAACACGGCTTAGGGAGCATAGGGCACTTCCACTCATGGGCGTATAAATTGGGAAAACTAAAAATCAGCAAGACACAGGCACCCCAAAGTTTAGGGCTGCTCTGTTGACAAGAACCTCCACTTCCTTACACCTTAAATATCCCAGGAAAGAGAAAAATGGATAAAGAAGTGGTGGTCCTTATGTACAATGGAATATCACTCAGCCATGAAATCAATGTCATAAGGCTAGTGGCAGCATGATGAGTGGATTTAGGTACGACGATTCTAAGTGAAATAAGTCACACAGAAAAAGACACTTATCATAAGCTATCACTTATAGAGGGAATGTAAAAACCGCTACACTTGAACTGAATTACAAAACAGAACAGAGTCACACGTTTAGAAAACACACTATGACTGCTTAACCGGAAAGGTGAGGTGGCGTGATGCATAAAACAAGGGTTTCAAATGAGGTCACGTACCGTTCCATAAACCCAATATGTAATAGACAAGACCTACTCCTTGCTCAGTAAACTGGACTCAACACCCCCTATTCACCGCACAAGAATATATCTGAGTAGTAAGAATCTTAAAACCTATGTATTGATATCTCTCTGGAAGTGAGTCAAGTGGGTGTAAAGCCGCATAAACACAGCCGTGAAAAGCAGCTAAACCCTATTATAAAAATAAATTACTTTTAAAAACCCATGAAACAAAGACGGTGAAAGAGAGAGAAATTCTTACAAAATTCGTTCAGGGGCTGTGATGCAACCTGGATTGACCATATCTAGACCCACAGCTGGATGAGACATAAGGGTGGACACTCTCGGGGCTGAGAGGTTTGGTGAGGTTGTGGGAGCCAACACAGACCCTTTAAAGTAATACTGGGTGGTACCCATCCCATGGGTCCCAAATCTCCAGGTTCAAGGGCATCTTCGTACATCGAAAACATGCATGAGAAACCCAGAAGGTGGTACACCTTGTGATCGGTAAAGGTTTCTAAAACGTACCTCATTTCTCATCTCCTTGTGCTCAGGTTCACTATTTAAGCTACTTTACTAGCAATCTCCCTACTTGGAGAATCAGCACCTTTAACCTCCTGTTCCGTACAGGTTGCAATTTGTCCTGAGGATGAACGGTAAGAGGGGCAACCAATGAGAGACTGGATCTAGGTGTTGGGACAGGCACAGGTCACCCTATTTTCCCATCAGGAAGAAGAATTAACCACAGGCTAAGCCTGCCGCCCAGAACCAGAAGAGGGCCTGAGGCAATCCCGCGCTTTTGCGGCCAGCTCCCAAAAAAGCAAGTTGAAAAATGGAGCTCAGGGGCACTGTAATTCACAAAACTGCAGAGTTATAAATGATAACTCTCGTCCACAAATATATTGAGGGAAGGCAAGGAAGAGGATTTGAAAGCAAGGTGGAATTGCAGGAAACAGATTTCCGGAGGAAGATTCGAATCGCCTTAAAAGCACATGGAAAGTGGCAAAATGTCTACAATGATGCCCTTGGCCAAAAAGGGCGTATGCGTTTTTTCCTGAATATATTCAGGAAAAAACGCATACGCCCTTTTTGGCCAACCAAGCAACCTGGAAAGGCAAATCAGCGCTACAAAGAAGTCTCGCTACCCATCGGTCAAAAGGGCTACGCTGAAAAAAGTGTCGAAACCAGAAATGCAGGACAGGCCATGGAGAAATGGGAGCCTTGCTACGCTGATGGGCGGGATGTAAATTGCCAACAGCCACTCTGGAGAAGTGTACGGTGGGTCCTGAAACATCTAAAAAACACGGCTTAGGGAGCATAGGGCACTTCCACTCATGGGCGTATAAATTGGGAAGACTAAAAATCAGCAAGACACAGGCACCCCAAAGTTTAGGGCTGCTCTGTTGACAAGAACCTCCACTTCCTTACACCTTAAATATCCCAGGAAAGAGAAAAATGGATAAAGAAGTGGTGGTCCTTATGTACAATGGAATATCACTCAGCCATGAAATCAATGTCATAAGGCTAGTGGCAGCATGATGAGTGGATTTAGGTACGAGGATTCTAAGTGAAATAAGTCACACAGAAAAAGACACTTATCATAAGCTATCACTTATAGAGGGAATGTAAAAACCGCTACACTTGAACTGAATTACAAAACAGAACAGAGTCACACGTTTAGAAAACACACTATGACTGCTTAACGGGAAAGGTGAGGTGGGGTGATGCATAAAACAAGGGTTTCAAATGAGCTCACGTACCGTTCCATAAACCCAATATGTAATAGACAAGACCTACTCCTTGCTCAGTAAACTGGACTCAACACCCCCTATTCACCGCACAAGAATATATCTGAGTAGTAAGAATCTTAAAACCTATGTATTGATATCTCTCTGGAAGTGAGTCAAGTGGGTGTAAAGCCGCATAAACACAGCCGTGAAAAGCAGCTAAACCCCATTATAAAAATAAATTACTTTTAAAAACCCATGAAACAAAGACGGTGAAAGAGAGAGAAATTCTTACAAAATTCGTTCAGGGGCTGTGATGCAACCTGGATTGACCATATCTAGACCCACAGCTGGATGAGACATAAGGGTGGACACTCTCGGGGCTGAGAGGTTTGGTGAGGTTGGGGGAGCAAACACAGACCCTTTAAAGTAATACTGCGTGGTACCCATCCCATGGGTTCCAAATCTCCAGGTTCAAGGGCATCTTCGTACATCGAAAACATGCATGAGAAACCCAGAAGGTGGTACACCGTGTGATCGGTAAAGGTTTCTAAAACGTACCTCATTTCTCATCTCCTTGTGCTCAGGTTCACTATTTAAGCTACTTTACTAGCAATCTCCCTACTTGGAGAATCAGCACCTTTAACCTCCTGTTCCGTACAGGTTGCAATTTGTCCTGAGGATGAACGGTAAGAGGGGCAACCAATGAGAGACTGGATCTAGGTGTTGGGACAGGCACAGGTCACCCTATTTTCCCATCAGGAAGAAGAATTAACCACAGGCTAAGCCTGCCGCCCAGAACCAGAAGAGGGCCTGAGGCAATCCCGCGCTTTTGCGGCCAGCTCCCAAAAAAGCAAGTTGAAAAATGGAGCTCAGGGGCACTGTAATTCACAAAACTGCAGAGTTATAAATGATAACTCTCGTCCACAAATATATTGAGGGAAGGCAAGGAAGAGGATTTGAAAGCAAGGTGGAATTGCAGGAAACAGATTTCCGGAGGAAGATTCGAATCGCCTTAAAAGCACATGAAAAGTGGCAAAATGTCTACAATGATGCCCTTGGCCAAAAAGGGCGTATGCGTTTTTTCCTGAATATATTCAGGAAAAAACGCATACGCCCTTTTTGGCCAACCAAGCAACCTGGAAAGGCAAATCAGCGCTACAAAGAAGTCTCGCTACCCATCGGTCAAAAGGGCTACGCTGAAAAAAGTGTCGAAACCAGAAATGCAGGACAGGCCATGGAGAAATGGGAGCCTTGCTACGCTGATGGGCGGGATGTAAATTGCCAACAGCCACTCTGGAGAAGTGTACGGTGGGTCCTGAAACATCTAAAAAACACGGCTTAGGGAGCATAGGGCACTTCCACTCATGGGCGTATAAATTGGGAAAACTAAAAATCAGCAAGACACAGGCACCCCAAAGTTTAGGGCTGCTCTGTTGACAAGAACCTCCACTTCCTTACACCTTAAATATCCCAGGAAAGAGAAAAATGGATAAAGAAGTGGTCGTCCTTATGTACAATGGAATATCACTCAGCCATGAAATCAATGTCATAAGGCTAGTGGCAGCATGATGAGTGGATTTAGGTACGACGATTCTAAGTGAAATAAGTCACACAGAAAAAGACACTTATCATAAGCTATCACTTATAGAGGGAATGTAAAAACCGCTACACTTGAACTGAATTACAAAACAGAACAGAGTCACACGTTTAGAAAACACACTATGACTGCTTAACGGGAAAGGTGAGGTGGGGTGATGCATAAAACAAGGGTTTCAAATGAGCTAACGTACCGTTCCATAAACCCAATATGTAATAGACAAGACCTACTCCTTGCTCAGTAAACTGGACTCAACACCCCCTATTCACCGCACAAGAATATATCTGAGTAGTAAGAATCTTAAAACCTATGTATTGATATCTCTCTGGAAGTGAGTCAAGTGGGTGTAAAGCCGCATAAACACAGCCGTGAAAAGCAGCTAAACCCCATTATAAAAATAAATTACTTTTAAAAACCCATGAAACAAAGACGGTGAAAGAGAGAGAAATTCTTACAAAATTCGTTCAGGGGCTGTGATGCAACCTGGATTGACCATATCTAGACCCACAGCTGGATGAGACATAAGGGTGGACACTCTCGGGGCTGAGAGGTTTGGTGAGGTTGGGGGAGCAAACACAGACCCTTTAAAGTAATACTGCGTGGTACCCATCCCATGGGTTCCAAATCTCCAGGTTCAAGGGCATCTTCGTACATCGAAAACATGCATGAGAAACCCAGAAGGTGGTACACCGTGTGATCGGTAAAGGTTTCTAAAACGTACCTCATTTCTCATCTCCTTGTGCTCAGGTTCAGTATTTAAGCTACTTTACTAGCAATCTCCCTACTTGGAGAATCAGCACCTTTAACCTCCTGTTCCGTACAGGTTGCAATTTGTCCTGAGGATGAACGGTAAGAGGGGCAACCAATGAGAGACTGGATCTAGGTGTTGGGACAGGCACAGGTCACCCTATTTTCCCATCAGGAAGAAGAATTAACCACAGGCTAAGCCTGCCGCCCAGAACCAGAAGAGGGCCTGAGGCAATCCCGCGCTTTTGCGGCCAGCTCCCAAAAAAGCAAGTTGAAAAATGGAGCTCAGGGGCACTGTAATTCACAAAACTGCAGAGTTATAAATGATAACTCTCGTCCACAAATATATTCAGGGAAGGCAAGGAAGAGGATTTGAAAGCAAGGCGGAATTGCAGGAAACAGATTTCCGGAGGAAGATTCGAATCGCCTTAAAAGCACATGAAAAGTGGCAAAATGTCTACAATGATGCCCTTGGCCAAAAAGGGCGTATGCGTTTTTTCCTGAATATATTCAGGAAAAAACGCATACGCCCTTTTTGGCCAACCAAGCAACCTGGAAAGGCAAATCAGCGCTACAAAGAAGTCTCGCTACCCATCGGTCAAAAGGGCTACGCTGAAAAAAGTGTCAAAACCAGAAATGCAGGACAGGCCATGGAGAAATGGGAGCCTTGCTACGCTGATGGGCGGGATGTAAATTGCCAAAAGCCACTCTGGAGAAGTGTACGGTGGGTGCTGAAACATCTAAAAAACGGCTTAGGGAGCATAGGGCACTTCCACTCATGGGCGTATAAATTGGGAAAACTAAAAATCAGCAAGACACAGGCACCCCAAAGTTTAGGGCTGCTCTGTTGACAAGAACCTCCACTTCCTTACACCTTAAATATCCCAGGAAAGAGAAAAATGGATAAAGAAGTGGTGGTCCTTATGTACAATGGAATATCACTCAGCCATGAAATCAATGTCATAAGGCTAGTGGCAGCATGATGAGTGGATTTAGGTACGACGATTCTAAGTGAAATAAGTCACACAGAAAAAGGCACTTATCATAAGCTATCACTTATAGAGGGAATGTAAAAACCGCTACACTTGAACTGAATTACAAAACAGAACAGAGTCACACGTTTATAAAACACACTATGACTGCTTAACCGGAAAGGTGAGGTGGCGTGATGCATAAAACAAGGGTTTCAAATGAGGTCACGTACCGTTCCATAAACCCAATATGTAATAGACAAGACCTACTCCTTGCTCAGTAAACTGGACTCAACACCCCCTATTCACCGCACAAGAATATATCTGAGTAGTAAGAATCTTAAAACCTATGTATTGATATCTCTCTGGAAGTGAGTCAAGTGGGTGTAAAGCCGCATAAACACAGCCGTGAAAACAGCTAAACCCTATTATAAAAATAAATTACTTTTAAAAACCCATGAAACAAAGACGGTGAAAGAGAGAGAAATTCTTACAAAATTCGTTCAGGGGCTGTGATGCAACCTGGATTGACCATATCTAGACCCACAGCTGGATGAGACATAAGGGTGGACACTCTCGGGGCTGAGAGGTTTGGTGAGGTTGTGGGAGCCAACACAGACCCTTTAAAGTAATACTGGGTGGTACCCATCCCATGGGTCCCAAATCTCCAGGTTCAAGGGCATCTTCGTACATCGAAAACATGCATGAGAAACCCAGAAGGTGGTACACCTTGTGATCGGTAAAGGTTTCTAAAACGTACCTCATTTCTCATCTCCTTGTGCTCAGGTTCACTATTTAAGCTACTTTACTAGCAATCTCCCTACTTGGAGAATCAGCACCTTTAACCTCCTGTTCCGTACAGGTTGCAATTTGTCCTGAGGATGAACGGTAAGAGGGGCAACCAATGAGAGACTGGATCTAGGTGTTGGGACAGGCACAGGTCACCCTATTTTCCCATCAGGAAGAAGAATTAACCACAGGCTAAGCCTGCCGCCCAGAACCAGAAGAGGGCCTGAGGCAATCCCGCGCTTTTGCGGCCAGCTCCCAAAAAAGCAAGTTGAAAAATGGAGCTCAGGGGCACTGTAATTCACAAAACTGCAGAGTTTTAAATGATAACTCTCGTCCACAAATATATTGAGGGAAGGCAAGGAAGAGGATTTGAAAGCAAGGTGGAATTGCAGGAAACAGATTTCCGGAGGAAGATTCGAATCGCCTTAAAAGCACATGGAAAGTGGCAAAATGTCTACAATGATGCCCTTGGCCAAAAAGGGCGTATGCGTTTTTTCCTGAATATATTCAGGAAAAAACGCATACGCCCTTTTTGGCCAACCAAGCAACCTGGAAAGGCAAATCAGCGCTACAAAGAAGTCTCGCTACCCATCGGTCAAAAGGGCTACGCTGAAAAAAGTGTCGAAACCAGAAATGCAGGACAGGCCATGGAGAAATGGGAGCCTTGCTACGCTGATGGGCGGGATGTAAATTGCCAACAGCCACTCTGGAGAAGTGTACGGTGGGTCCTGAAACATCTAAAAAACACGGCTTAGGGAGCATAGGGCACTTCCACTCATGGGCGTATAAATTGGGAAAACTAAAAATCAGCAAGACACAGGCACCCCAAAGTTTAGGGCTGCTCTGTTGACAAGAACCTCCACTTCCTTACACCTTAAATATCCCAGGAAAGAGAAAAATGGATAAAGAAGTGGTGGTCCTTATGTACAATGGAATATCACTCAGCCATGAAATCAATGTCATAAGGCTAGTGGCAGTATGATGAGTGGATTTAGGTACGACGATTCTAAGTGAAATAAGTCACACAGAAAAAGACACTTATCATAAGCTATCACTTATAGAGGGAATGTAAAAACCGCTACACTTGAACTGAATTACAAAACAGAACAGAGTCACACGTTTAGAAAACACACTATGACTGCTTAACCGGAAAGGTGAGGTGGCGTGATGCATAAAACAAGGGTTTCAAATGAGCTCACGTACCGTTCCATAAACCCAATATGTAATAGACAAGACCTACTCCTTGCTCAGTAAACTGGACTCAACACCCCCTATTCACCGCACAAGAATATATCTGAGTAGTAAGAATCTTAAAACCTATGTATTGATATCTCTCTGGAAGTGAGTCAAGTGGGTGTAAAGCCGCATAAACACAGCCGTGAAAAGCAGCTAAACCCCATTATAAAAATAAATTACTTTTAAAAACCCATGAAACAAAGACGGTGAAAGAGAGAGAAATTCTTACAAAATTCGTTCAGGGGCTGTGATGCAACCTGGATTGACCATATCTAGACCCACAGCTGGATGAGACATAAGGGTGGACACTCTCGGGGCTGAGAGGTTTGGTGAGGTTGTGGGAGCCAACACAGACCCTTTAAAGTAATACTGGGTGGTACCCATCCCATGGGTCCCAAATCTCCAGGTTCAAGGGCATCTTCGTACATCGAAAACATGCATGAGAAACCCAGAAGGTGGTACACCTTGTGATCGGTAAAGGTTTCTAAAACGTACCTCATTTCTCATCTCCTTGTGCTCAGGTTCACTATTTAAGCTACTTTACTAGCAATCTCCCTACTTGGAGAATCAGCACCTTTAACCTCCTGTTCCGTACAGGTTGCAATTTGTCCTGAGGATGAACGGTAAGAGGGGCAACCAATGAGAGACTGGATCTAGGTGTTGGGACAGGCACAGGTCACCCTATTTTCCCATCAGGAAGAAGAATTAACCACAGGCTAAGCCTGCCGCCCAGAACCAGAAGAGGGCCTGAGGCAATCCCGCGCTTTTGCGGCCAGCTCCCAAAAAAGCAAGTTGAAAAATGGAGCTCAGGGGCACTGTAATTCACAAAACTGCAGAGTTATAAATGATAACTCTCGTCCACAAATATATTGAGGGAAGGCAAGGAAGAGGATTTGAAAGCAAGGCGGAATTGCAGGAAACAGATTTCCGGAGGAAGATTCGAATCGCCTTAAAAGCACATGAAAAGTGGCAAAATGTCTACAATGATGCCCTTGGCCAAAAAGGGCGTATGCGTTTTTTCCTGAATATATTCAGGAAAAAACGCATACGCCCTTTTTGGCCAACCAAGCAACCTGGAAAGGCAAATCAGCGCTACAAAGAAGTCTCGCTACCCATCGGTCAAAAGGGCTACGCTGAACAAAGTGTCGAAACCAGAAATGCAGGACAGGCCATGGAGAAATGGGAGCCTTGCTACGCTGATGGGCGGGATGTAAATTGCCAACAGCCACTCTGGAGAAGTGTACGGTGGGTGCTGAAACATCTAAAAAACGGCTTAGGGAGCATAGGGCACTTCCACTCATGGGCGTATAAATTGGGAAAACTAAAAATCAGCAAGACACAGGCACCCCAAAGTTTAGGGCTGCTCTGTTGACAAGAACCTCCACTTCCTTACACCTTAAATATCCCAGGAAAGAGAAAAATGGATAAAGAAGTGGTGGTCCTTATGTACAATGGAATATCACTCAGCCATGAAATCAATGTCATAAGGCTAGTGGCAGCATGATGAGTGGATTTAGGTACGACGATTCTAAGTGAAATAAGTCACACAGAAAAAGGCACTTATCATAAGCTATCACTTATAGAGGGAATGTAAAAACCGCTACACTTGAACTGAATTACAAAACAGAACAGAGTCACACGTTTATAAAACACACTATGACTGCTTAACCGGAAAGGTGAGGTGGCGTGATGCATAAAACAAGGGTTTCAAATGAGGTCACGTACCGTTCCATAAACCCAATATGTAATAGACAAGACCTACTCCTTGCTCAGTAAACTGGACTCAACACCCCCTATTCACCGCACAAGAATATATCTGAGTAGTAAGAATCTTAAAACCTATGTATTGATATCTCTCTGGAAGTGAGTCAAGTGGGTGTAAAGCCGCATAAACACAGCCGTGAAAAGCAGCTAAACACTATTATAAAAATAAATTACTTTTAAAATCCCATGAAACAAAGACGGTGAAAGAGAGAGAAATTCTTACAAAATTCGTTCAGGGGCTGTGATGCAACCTGGATTGACCATATCTAGACCCACAGCTGGATGAGACATAAGGGTGGACACTCTCGGGGCTGAGAGGTTTGGTGAGGTTGTGGGAGCCAACACAGACCCTTTAAAGTAATACTGGGTGGTACCCATCCCATGGGTCCCAAATCTCCAGGTTCAAGGGCATCTTCGTACATCGAAAACATGCATGAGAAACCCAGAAGGTGGTACACCTTGTGATCGGTAAAGGTTTCTAAAACGTACCTCATTTCTCATCTCCTTGTGCTCAGGTTCAGTATTTAAGCTACTTTACTAGCAATCTCCCTACTTGGAGAATCAGCACCTTTAACCTCCTGTTCCGTACAGGTTGCAATTTGTCCTGAGGATGAACGGTAAGAGGGGCAACCAATGAGAGACTGGATCTAGGTGTTGGGACAGGCACAGGTCACCCTATTTTCCCATCAGGAAGAAGAATTAACCACAGGCTAAGCCTGCCGCCCAGAACCAGAAGAGGGCCTGAGGCAATCCCGCGCTTTTGCGGCCAGCTCCCAAAAAAGCAAGTTGAAAAATGGAGCTCAGGGGCACTGTAATTCACAAAACTGCAGAGTTATAAATGATAACTCTCGTCCACAAATATATTGAGGGAAGGCAAGGAAGAGGATTTGAAAGCAAGGCGGAATTGCAGGAAACAGATTTCCGGAGGAAGATTCGAATCGCCTTAAAAGCACATGGAAAGTGGCAAAATGTCTACAATGATGCCCTTGGCCAAAAAGGGCGTATGCGTTTTTTCCTGAATATATTCAGGAAAAAACGCATACGCCCTTTTTGGCCAACCAAGCAACCTGGAAAGGCAAATCAGCGCTACAAAGAAGTTTCGCTACCCATCGGTCAAAAGGGCTACGCTGAAAAAAGTGTCGAAACCAGAAATGCAGGACAGGCCATGGAGAAATGGGAGCCTTGCTACGCTGATGGGCGGGATGTAAATTGCCAACAGCCACTCTGGAGAAGTGTACGGTGGGTGCTGAAACATCTAAAAAACGGCTTAGGGAGCATAGGGCACTTCCACTCATGGGCGTATAAATTGGGAAAACTAAAAATCAGCAAGACACAGGCACCCCAAAGTTTAGGGCTGCTCTGTTGACAAGAACCTCCACTTCCTTACACCTTAAATATCCCAGGAAAGAGAAAAATGGATAAAGAAGTGGTGGTCCTTATGTACAATGGAATATCACTCAGCCATGAAATCAATGTCATAAGGCTAGTGGCAGCATGATGAGTGGATTTAGGTACGACGATTCTAAGTGAAATAAGTCACACAGAAAAAGGCACTTATCATAAGCTATCACTTATAGAGGGAATGTAAAAACCGCTACACTTGAACTGAATTACAAAACAGAACAGAGTCACACGTTTATAAAACACACTATGACTGCTTAACCGGAAAGGTGAGGTGGCGTGATGCATAAAACAAGGGTTTCAAATGAGGTCACGTACCGTTCCATAAACCCAATATGTAATAGACAAGACCTACTCCTTGCTCAGTAAACTGGACTCAACACCCCCTATTCACCGCACAAGAATATATCTGAGTAGTAAGAATCTTAAAACCTATATATTGATATCTCTCTGGAAGTGAGTCAAGTGGGTGTAAAGCCGCATAAACACAGCCGTGAAAAGCAGCTAAACCCTATTATAAAACTAAATTACTTTTAAAAACCCATGAAACAAAGACGGTGAAAGAGAGAGAAATTCTTACAAAATTCGTTCAGGGGCTGTGATGCAACCTGGATTGACCATATCTAGACCCACAGCTGGATGAGACATAAGGGTGGACACTCTCGGGGCTGAGAGGTTTGGTGAGGTTGTGGGAGCCAACACAGACCCTTTAAAGTAATACTGGGTGGTACCCATCCCATGGGTCCCAAATCTCCAGGTTCAAGGGCATCTTCGTACATCGAAAACATGCATGAGAAACCCAGAAGGTGGTACACCTTGTGATCGGTAAAGGTTTCTAAAACGTACCTCATTTCTCATCTCCTTGTGCTCAGGTTCACTATTTAAGCTACTTTACTAGCAATCTCCCTACTTGGAGAATCAGCACCTTTAACCTCCTGTTCCGTACAGGTTGCAATTTGTCCTGAGGATGAACGGTAAGAGGGGCAACCAATGAGAGACTGGATCTAGGTGTTGGGACAGGCACAGGTCACCCTATTTTCCCATCAGGAAGAAGAATTAACCACAGGCTAAGCCTGCCGCCCAGAACCAGAAGAGGGCCTGAGGCAATCCCGCGCTTTTGCGGCCAGCTCCCAAAAAAGCAAGTTGAAAAATGGAGCTCAGGGGCACTGTAATTCACAAAACTGCAGAGTTATAAATGATAACTCTCGTCCACAAATATATTGAGGGAAGGCAAGGAAGAGGATTTGAAAGCAAGGCGGAATTGCAGGAAACAGATTTCCGGAGGAAGATTCGAATCGCCTTAAAAGCACATGAAAAGTGGCAAAATGTCTACAATGATGCCCTTGGCCAAAAAGGGCGTATGCGTTTTTTCCTGAATATATTCAGGAAAAAACGCATACGCCCTTTTTGGCCAACCAAGCAACCTGGAAAGGCAAATCAGCGCTACAAAGAAGTCTCGCTACCCATCGGTCAAAAGGGCTACGCTGAAAAAAGTGTCGAAACCAGAAATGCAGGACAGGCCATGGAGAAATGGGAGCCTTGCTACGCTGATGGGCGGGATGTAAATTGCCAACAGCCACTCTGGAGAAGTGTACGGTGGGTGCTGAAACATCTAAAAAACGGCTTAGGGAGCATAGGGCACTTCCACTCATGGGCGTATAAATTGGGAAAACTAAAAATCAGCAAGACACAGGCACCCCAAAGTTTAGGGCTGCTCTGTTGACAAGAACCTCCACTTCCTTACACCTTAAATATCCCAGGAAAGAGAAAAATGGATAAAGAAGTGGTGGTCCTTATGTACAATGGAATATCACTCAGCCATGAAATCAATGTCATAAGGCTAGTGGCAGCATGATGAGTGGATTTAGGTACGACGATTCTAAGTGAAATAAGTCACACAGAAAAAGGCACTTATCATAAGCTATCACTTATAGAGGGAATGTAAAAACCGCTACACTTGAACTGAATTACAAAACAGAACAGAGTCACACGTTTATAAAACACACTATGACTGCTTAACCGGAAAGGTGAGGTGGCGTGATGCATAAAACAAGGGTTTCAAATGAGGTCACGTACCGTTCCATAAACCCAATATGTAATAGACAAGACCTACTCCTTGCTCAGTAAACTGGACTCAACACCCCCTATTCACCGCACAAGAATATATCTGAGTAGTAAGAATCTTAAAACCTATGTATTGATATCTCTCTGGAAGTGAGTCAAGTGGGTGTAAAGCCGCATAAACACAGCCGTGAAAAGCAGCTAAACCCTATTATAAAAATAAATTACTTTTAAAAACCCATGAAACAAAGACGGTGAAAGAGAGAGAAATTCTTACAAAATTCGTTCAGGGGCTGTGATGCAACCTGGATTGACCATATCTAGACCCACAGCTGGATGAGACATAAGGGTGGACACTCTCGGGGCTGAGAGGTTTGGTGAGGTTGTGGGAGCCAACACAGACCCTTTAAAGTAATACTGGGTGGTACCCATCCCATGGGTCCCAAATCTCCAGGTTCAAGGGCATCTTCGTACATCGAAAACATGCATGAGAAACCCAGAAGGTGGTACACCTTGTGATCGGTAAAGGTTTCTAAAACGTACCTCATTTCTCATCTCCTTGTGCTCAGGTTCAGTATTTAAGCTACTTTACTAGCAATCTCCCTACTTGGAGAATCAGCACCTTTAACCTCCTGTTCCGTACAGGTTGCAATTTGTCCTGAGGATGAACGGTAAGAGGGGCAACCAATGAGAGACTGGATCTAGGTGTTGGGACAGGCACAGGTCACCCTATTTTCCCATCAGGAAGAAGAATTAACCACAGGCTAAGCCTGCCGCCCAGAACCAGAAGAGGGCCTGAGGCAATCCCGCGCTTTTGCGGCCAGCTCCCAAAAAAGCAAGTTGAAAAATGGAGCTCAGGGGCACTGTAATTCACAAAACTGCAGAGTTATAAATGATAACTCTCGTCCACAAATATATTGAGGGAAGGCAAGGAAGAGGATTTGAAAGCAAGGCGGAATTGCAGGAAACAGATTTCCGGAGGAAGATTCGAATCGCCTTAAAAGCACATGAAAAGTGGCAAAATGTCTACAATGATGCCCTTGGCCAAAAAGGGCGTATGCGTTTTTTCCTGAATATATTCAGGAAAAAACGCATACGCCCTTTTTGGCCAACCAAGCAACCTGGAAAGGCAAATCAGCGCTACAAAGAAGTCTCGCTACCCATCGGTCAAAAGGGCTACGCTGAAAAAAGTGTCGAAACCAGAAATGCAGGACAGGCCATGGAGAAATGGGAGCCTTGCTACGCTGATGGGCAGGATGTAAATTGCCAACAGCCACTCTGGAGAAGTGTACGGTGGGTGCTGAAACATCTAAAAAACGGCTTAGGGAGCATAGGGCACTTCCACTCATGGGCGTATAAATTGGGAAAACTAAAAATCAGCAAGACACAGGCACCCCAAAGTTTAGGGCTGCTCTGTTGACAAGAACCTCCACTTCCTTACACCTTAAATATCCCAGGAAAGAGAAAAATGGATAAAGAAGTGGTGGTCCTTATGTACAATGGAATATCACTCAGCCATGAAATCAATGTCATAAGGCTAGTGGCAGCATGATGAGTGGATTTAGGTACGACGATTCTAAGTGAAATAAGTCACACAGAAAAAGGCACTTATCATAAGCTATCACTTATAGAGGGAATGTAAAAACCGCTACACTTGAACTGAATTACAAAACAGAACAGAGTCACACGTTTATAAAACACACTATGACTGCTTAACCGGAAAGGTGAGGTGGCGTGATGCATAAAACAAGGGTTTCAAATGAGGTCACGTACCGTTCCATAAACCCAATATGTAATAGACAAGACCTACTCCTTGCTCAGTAAACTGGACTCAACACCCCCTATTCACCGCACAAGAATATATCTGAGTAGTAAGAATCTTAAAACCTATATATTGATATCTCTCTGGAAGTGAGTCAAGTGGGTGTAAAGCCGCATAAACACAGCCGTGAAAAGCAGCTAAACCCTATTATAAAACTAAATTACTTTTAAAAACCCATGAAACAAAGACGGTGAAAGAGAGAGAAATTCTTACAAAATTCGTTCAGGGGCTGTGATGCAACCTGGATTGACCATATCTAGACCCACAGCTGGATGAGACATAAGGGTGGACACTCTCGGGGCTGAGAGGTTTGGTGAGGTTGTGGGAGCCAACACAGACCCTTTAAAGTAATACTGGGTGGTACCCATCCCATGGGTCCCAAATCTCCAGGTTCAAGGGCATCTTCGTACATCGAAAACATGCATGAGAAACCCAGAAGGTGGTACACCTTGTGATCGGTAAAGGTTTCTAAAACGTACCTCATTTCTCATCTCCTTGTGCTCAGGTTCACTATTTAAGCTACTTTACTAGCAATCTCCCTACTTGGAGAATCAGCACCTTTAACCTCCTGTTCCGTACAGGTTGCAATTTGTCCTGAGGATGAACGGTAAGAGGGGCAACCAATGAGAGACTGGATCTAGGTGTTGGGACAGGCACAGGTCACCCTATTTTCCCATCAGGAAGAAGAATTAACCACAGGCTAAGCCTGCCGCCCAGAACCAGAAGAGGGCCTGAGGCAATCCCGCGCTTTTGCGGCCAGCTCCCAAAAAAGCAAGTTGAAAAATGGAGCTCAGGGGCACTGTAATTCACAAAACTGCAGAGTTTTAAATGATAACTCTCGTCCACAAATATATTGAGGGAAGGCAAGGAAGAGGATTTGAAAGCAAGGTGGAATTGCAGGAAACAGATTTCCGGAGGAAGATTCGAATCGCCTTAAAAGCACATGGAAAGTGGCAAAATGTCTACAATGATGCCCTTGGCCAAAAAGGGCGTATGCGTTTTTTCCTGAATATATTCAGGAAAAAACGCATACGCCCTTTTTGGCCAACCAAGCAACCTGGAAAGGCAAATCAGCGCTACAAAGAAGTCTCGCTACCCATCGGTCAAAAGGGCTACGCTGAAAAAAGTGTCGAAACCAGAAATGCAGGACAGGCCATGGAGAAATGGGAGCCTTGCTACGCTGATGGGCGGGATGTAAATTGCCAACAGCCACTCTGGAGAAGTGTACGGTGGGTCCTGAAACATCTAAAAAACACGGCTTAGGGAGCATAGGGCACTTCCACTCATGGGCGTATAAATTGGGAAAACTAAAAATCAGCAAGACACAGGCACCCCAAAGTTTAGGGCTGCTCTGTTGACAAGAACCTCCACTTCCTTACACCTTAAATATCCCAGGAAAGAGAAAAATGGATAAAGAAGTGGTGGTCCTTATGTACAATGGAATATCACTAGGCCATGAAATCAATGTCATAAGGCTAGTGGCAGCATGATGAGTGGATTTAGGTACGACGATTCTAAGTGAAATAAGTCACACAGAAAAAGACACTTATCATAAGCTATCACTTATAGAGGGAATGTAAAAACCGCTACACTTGAACTGAATTACAAAACAGAACAGAGTCACACGTTTATAAAACACACTATGACTGCTTAACCGGAAAGGTGAGGTGGCGTGATGCATAAAACAAGGGTTTCAAATGAGGTCACGTACCGTTCCATAAACCCAATATGTAATAGACAAGACCTACTCCTTGCTCAGTAAACTGGACTCAACACCCCCTATTCACCGCACAAGAATATATCTGAGTAGTAAGAATCTTAAAACCTATGTATTGATATCTCTCTGGAAGTGAGTCAAGTGGGTGTAAAGCCGCATAAACACAGCCGTGAAAAGCAGCTAAACCCTATTATAAAAATAAATTACTTTTAAAAACCCATGAAACAAAGACGGTGAAAGAGAGAGAAATTCTTACAAAATTCGTTCAGGGGCTGTGATGCAACCTGGATTGACCATATCTAGACCCACAGCTGGATGAGACATAAGGGTGGACACTCTCGGGGCTGAGAGGTTTGGTGAGGTTGGGGGAGCAAACACAGACCCTTTAAAGTAATACTGCGTGGTACCCATCCCATGGGTTCCAAATCTCCAGGTTCAAGGGCATCTTCGTACATCGAAAACATGCATGAGAAACCCAGAAGGTGGTACACCGTGTGATCGGTAAAGGTTTCTAAAACGTACCTCATTTCTCATCTCCTTGTGCTCAGGTTCAGTATTTAAGCTACTTTACTAGCAATCTCCCTACTTGGAGAATCAGCACCTTTAACCTCCTGTTCCGTACAGGTTGCAATTTGTCCTGAGGATGAACGGTAAGAGGGGCAACCAATGAGAGACTGGATCTAGGTGTTGGGACAGGCACAGGTCACCCTATTTTCCCATCAGGAAGAAGAATTAACCACAGGCTAAGCCTGCCGCCCAGAACCAGAAGAGGGCCTGAGGCAATCCCGCGCTTTTGCGGCCAGCTCCCAAAAAAGCAAGTTGAAAAATGGAGCTCAGGGGCACTGTAATTCACAAAACTGCAGAGTTATAAATGATAACTCTCGTCCACAAATATATTGAGGGAAGGCAAGGAAGAGGATTTGAAAGCAAGGCGGAATTGCAGGAAACAGATTTCCGGAGGAAGATTCGAATCGCCTTAAAAGCACATGAAAAGTGGCAAAATGTCTACAATGATGCCCTTGGCCAAAAAGGGCGTATGCGTTTTTTCCTGAATATATTCAGGAAAAAACGCATACGCCCTTTTTGGCCAACCAAGCAACCTGGAAAGGCAAATCAGCGCTACAAAGAAGTCTCGCTACCCATCGGTCAAAAGGGCTACGCTGAAAAAAGTGTCGAAACCAGAAATGCAGGACAGGCCATGGAGAAATGGGAGCCTTGCTACGCTGATGGGCGGGATGTAAATTGCCAACAGCCACTCTGGAGAAGTGTACGGTGGGTGCTGAAACATCTAAAAAACGGCTTAGGGAGCATAGGGCACTTCCACTCATGGGCGTATAAATTGGGAAAACTAAAAATCAGCAAGACACAGGCACCCCAAAGTTTAGGGCTGCTCTGTTGACAAGAACCTCCACTTCCTTACACCTTAAATATCCCAGGAAAGAGAAAAATGGATAAAGAAGTGGTGGTCCTTATGTACAATGGAATATCACTCAGCCATGAAATCAATGTCATAAGGCTAGTGGCAGCATGATGAGTGGATTTAGGTACGACGATTCTAAGTGAAATAAGTCACACAGAAAAAGGCACTTATCATAAGCTATCACTTATAGAGGGAATGTAAAAACCGCTACACTTGAACTGAATTACAAAACAGAACAGAGTCACACGTTTATAAAACACACTATGACTGCTTAACCGGAAAGGTGAGGTGGCGTGATGCATAAAACAAGGGTTTCAAATGAGGTCACGTACCGTTCCATAAACCCAATATGTAATAGACAAGACCTACTCCTTGCTCAGTAAACTGGACTCAACACCCCCTATTCACCGCACAAGAATATATCTGAGTAGTAAGAATCTTAAAACCTATGTATTGATATCTCTCTGGAAGTGAGTCAAGTGGGTGTAAAGCCGCATAAACACAGCCGTGAAAAGCAGCTAAACCCTATTATAAAAATAAATTACTTTTAAAAACCCATGAAACAAAGACGGTGAAAGAGAGAGAAATTCTTACAAAATTCGTTCAGGGGCTGTGATGCAACCTGGATTGACCATATCTAGACCCACAGCTGGATGAGACATAAGGGTGGACACTCTCGGGGCTGAGAGGTTTGGTGAGGTTGTGGGAGCCAACACAGACCCTTTAAAGTAATACTGGGTGGTACCCATCCCATGGGTCCCAAATCTCCAGGTTCAAGGGCATCTTCGTACATCGAAAACATGCATGAGAAACCCAGAAGGTGGTACACCTTGTGATCGGTAAAGGTTTCTAAAACGTACCTCATTTCTCATCTCCTTGTGCTCAGGTTCACTATTTAAGCTACTTTACTAGCAATCTCCCTACTTGGAGAATCAGCACCTTTAACCTCCTGTTCCGTACAGGTTGCAATTTGTCCTGAGGATGAACGGTAAGAGGGGCAACCAATGAGAGACTGGATCTAGGTGTTGGGACAGGCACAGGTCACCCTATTTTCCCATCAGGAAGAAGAATTAACCACAGGCTAAGCCTGCCGCCCAGAACCAGAAGAGGGCCTGAGGCAATCCCGCGCTTTTGCGGCCAGCTCCCAAAAAAGCAAGTTGAAAAATGGAGCTCAGGGGCACTGTAATTCACAAAACTGCAGAGTTATAAATGATAACTCTCGTCCACAAATATATTGAGGGAAGGCAAGGAAGAGGATTTGAAAGCAAGGCGGAATTGCAGGAAACAGATTTCCGGAGGAAGATTCGAATCGCCTTAAAAGCACATGAAAAGTGGCAAAATGTCTACAATGATGCCCTTGGCCAAAAAGGGCGTATGCGTTTTTTCCTGAATATATTCAGGAAAAAACGCATACGCCCTTTTTGGCCAACCAAGCAACCTGGAAAGGCAAATCAGCGCTACAAAGAAGTTTCGCTACCCATCGGTCAAAAGGGCTACGCTGAAAAAAGTGTCGAAACCAGAAATGCAGGACAGGCCATGGAGAAATGGGAGCCTTGCTACGCTGATGGGCAGGATGTAAATTGCCAACAGCCACTCTGGAGAAGTGTACGGTGGGTGCTGAAACATCTAAAAAACGGCTTAGGGAGCATAGGGCACTTCCACTCATGGGCGTATAAATTGGGAAAACTAAAAATCAGCAAGACACAGGCACCCCAAAGTTTAGGGCTGCTCTGTTGACAAGAACCTCCACTTCCTTACACCTTAAATATCCCAGGAAAGAGAAAAATGGATAAAGAAGTGGTGGTCCTTATGTACAATGGAATATCACTCAGCCATGAAATCAATGTCATAAGGCTAGTGGCAGCATGATGAGTGGATTTAGGTACGACGATTCTAAGTGAAATAAGTCACACAGAAAAAGGCACTTATCATAAGCTATCACTTATAGAGGGAATGTAAAAACCGCTACACTTGAACTGAATTACAAAACAGAACAGAGTCACACGTTTATAAAACACACTATGACTGCTTAACCGGAAAGGTGAGGTGGCGTGATGCATAAAACAAGGGTTTCAAATGAGGTCACGTACCGTTCCATAAACCCAATATGTAATAGACAAGACCTACTCCTTGCTCAGTAAACTGGACTCAACACCCCCTATTCACCGCACAAGAATATATCTGAGTAGTAAGAATCTTAAAACCTATATATTGATATCTCTCTGGAAGTGAGTCAAGTGGGTGTAAAGCCGCATAAACACAGCCGTGAAAAGCAGCTAAACCCTATTATAAAACTAAATTACTTTTAAAAACCCATGAAACAAAGACGGTGAAAGAGAGAGAAATTCTTACAAAATTCGTTCAGGGGCTGTGATGCAACCTGGATTGACCATATCTAGACCCACAGCTGGATGAGACATAAGGGTGGACACTCTCGGGGCTGAGAGGTTTGGTGAGGTTGTGGGAGCCAACACAGACCCTTTAAAGTAATACTGGGTGGTACCCATCCCATGGGTCCCAAATCTCCAGGTTCAAGGGCATCTTCGTACATCGAAAACATGCATGAGAAACCCAGAAGGTGGTACACCTTGTGATCGGTAAAGGTTTCTAAAACGTACCTCATTTCTCATCTCCTTGTGCTCAGGTTCACTATTTAAGCTACTTTACTAGCAATCTCCCTACTTGGAGAATCAGCACCTTTAACCTCCTGTTCCGTACAGGTTGCAATTTGTCCTGAGGATGAACGGTAAGAGGGGCAACCAATGAGAGACTGGATCTAGGTGTTGGGACAGGCACAGGTCACCCTATTTTCCCATCAGGAAGAAGAATTAACCACAGGCTAAGCCTGCCGCCCAGAACCAGAAGAGGGCCTGAGGCAATCCCGCGCTTTTGCGGCCAGCTCCCAAAAAAGCAAGTTGAAAAATGGAGCTCAGGGGCACTGTAATTCACAAAACTGCAGAGTTTTAAATGATAACTCTCGTCCACAAATATATTGAGGGAAGGCAAGGAAGAGGATTTGAAAGCAAGGTGGAATTGCAGGAAACAGATTTCCGGAGGAAGATTCGAATCGCCTTAAAAGCACATGGAAAGTGGCAAAATGTCTACAATGATGCCCTTGGCCAAAAAGGGCGTATGCGTTTTTTCCTGAATATATTCAGGAAAAAACGCATACGCCCTTTTTGGCCAACCAAGCAACCTGGAAAGGCAAATCAGCGCTACAAAGAAGTCTCGCTACCCATCGGTCAAAAGGGCTACGCTGAAAAAAGTGTCGAAACCAGAAATGCAGGACAGGCCATGGAGAAATGGGAGCCTTGCTACGCTGATGGGCGGGATGTAAATTGCCAACAGCCACTCTGGAGAAGTGTACGGTGGGTCCTGAAACATCTAAAAAACACGGCTTAGGGAGCATAGGGCACTTCCACTCATGGGCGTATAAATTGGGAAAACTAAAAATCAGCAAGACACAGGCACCCCAAAGTTTAGGGCTGCTCTGTTGACAAGAACCTCCACTTCCTTACACCTTAAATATCCCAGGAAAGAGAAAAATGGATAAAGAAGTGGTGGTCCTTATGTACAATGGAATATCACTAGGCCATGAAATCAATGTCATAAGGCTAGTGGCAGCATGATGAGTGGATTTAGGTACGACGATTCTAAGTGAAATAAGTCACACAGAAAAAGACACTTATCATAAGCTATCACTTATAGAGGGAATGTAAAAACCGCTACACTTGAACTGAATTACAAAACAGAACAGAGTCACACGTTTATAAAACACACTATGACTGCTTAACCGGAAAGGTGAGGTGGCGTGATGCATAAAACAAGGGTTTCAAATGAGGTCACGTACCGTTCCATAAACCCAATATGTAATAGACAAGACCTACTCCTTGCTCAGTAAACTGGACTCAACACCCCCTATTCACCGCACAAGAATATATCTGAGTAGTAAGAATCTTAAAACCTATGTATTGATATCTCTCTGGAAGTGAGTCAAGTGGGTGTAAAGCCGCATAAACACAGCCGTGAAAAGCAGCTAAACCCTATTATAAAAATAAATTACTTTTAAAAACCCATGAAACAAAGACGGTGAAAGAGAGAGAAATTCTTACAAAATTCGTTCAGGGGCTGTGATGCAACCTGGATTGACCATATCTAGACCCACAGCTGGATGAGACATAAGGGTGGACACTCTCGGGGCTGAGAGGTTTGGTGAGGTTGGGGGAGCAAACACAGACCCTTTAAAGTAATACTGCGTGGTACCCATCCCATGGGTTCCAAATCTCCAGGTTCAAGGGCATCTTCGTACATCGAAAACATGCATGAGAAACCCAGAAGGTGGTACACCGTGTGATCGGTAAAGGTTTCTAAAACGTACCTCATTTCTCATCTCCTTGTGCTCAGGTTCAGTATTTAAGCTACTTTACTAGCAATCTCCCTACTTGGAGAATCAGCACCTTTAACCTCCTGTTCCGTACAGGTTGCAATTTGTCCTGAGGATGAACGGTAAGAGGGGCAACCAATGAGAGACTGGATCTAGGTGTTGGGACAGGCACAGGTCACCCTATTTTCCCATCAGGAAGAAGAATTAACCACAGGCTAAGCCTGCCGCCCAGAACCAGAAGAGGGCCTGAGGCAATCCCGCGCTTTTGCGGCCAGCTCCCAAAAAAGCAAGTTGAAAAATGGAGCTCAGGGGCACTGTAATTCACAAAACTGCAGAGTTATAAATGATAACTCTCGTCCACAAATATATTGAGGGAAGGCAAGGAAGAGGATTTGAAAGCAAGGCGGAATTGCAGGAAACAGATTTCCGGAGGAAGATTCGAATCGCCTTAAAAGCACATGAAAAGTGGCAAAATGTCTACAATGATGCCCTTGGCCAAAAAGGGCGTATGCGTTTTTTCCTGAATATATTCAGGAAAAAACGCATACGCCCTTTTTGGCCAACCAAGCAACCTGGAAAGGCAAATCAGCGCTACAAAGAAGTCTCGCTACCCATCGGTCAAAAGGGCTACGCTGAAAAAAGTGTCGAAACCAGAAATGCAGGACAGGCCATGGAGAAATGGGAGCCTTGCTACGCTGATGGGCGGGATGTAAATTGCCAACAGCCACTCTGGAGAAGTGTACGGTGGGTGCTGAAACATCTAAAAAACGGCTTAGGGAGCATAGGGCACTTCCACTCATGGGCGTATAAATTGGGAAAACTAAAAATCAGCAAGACACAGGCACCCCAAAGTTTAGGGCTGCTCTGTTGACAAGAACCTCCACTTCCTTACACCTTAAATATCCCAGGAAAGAGAAAAATGGATAAAGAAGTGGTGGTCCTTATGTACAATGGAATATCACTCAGCCATGAAATCAATGTCATAAGGCTAGTGGCAGCATGATGAGTGGATTTAGGTACGACGATTCTAAGTGAAATAAGTCACACAGAAAAAGGCACTTATCATAAGCTATCACTTATAGAGGGAATGTAAAAACCGCTACACTTGAACTGAATTACAAAACAGAACAGAGTCACACGTTTATAAAACACACTATGACTGCTTAACCGGAAAGGTGAGGTGGCGTGATGCATAAAACAAGGGTTTCAAATGAGGTCACGTACCGTTCCATAAACCCAATATGTAATAGACAAGACCTACTCCTTGCTCAGTAAACTGGACTCAACACCCCCTATTCACCGCACAAGAATATATCTGAGTAGTAAGAATCTTAAAACCTATGTATTGATATCTCTCTGGAAGTGAGTCAAGTGGGTGTAAAGCCGCATAAACACAGCCGTGAAAAGCAGCTAAACCCTATTATAAAAATAAATTACTTTTAAAAACCCATGAAACAAAGACGGTGAAAGAGAGAGAAATTCTTACAAAATTCGTTCAGGGGCTGTGATGCAACCTGGATTGACCATATCTAGACCCACAGCTGGATGAGACATAAGGGTGGACACTCTCGGGGCTGAGAGGTTTGGTGAGGTTGTGGGAGCCAACACAGACCCTTTAAAGTAATACTGGGTGGTACCCATCCCATGGGTCCCAAATCTCCAGGTTCAAGGGCATCTTCGTACATCGAAAACATGCATGAGAAACCCAGAAGGTGGTACACCTTGTGATCGGTAAAGGTTTCTAAAACGTACCTCATTTCTCATCTCCTTGTGCTCAGGTTCACTATTTAAGCTACTTTACTAGCAATCTCCCTACTTGGAGAATCAGCACCTTTAACCTCCTGTTCCGTACAGGTTGCAATTTGTCCTGAGGATGAACGGTAAGAGGGGCAACCAATGAGAGACTGGATCTAGGTGTTGGGACAGGCACAGGTCACCCTATTTTCCCATCAGGAAGAAGAATTAACCACAGGCTAAGCCTGCCGCCCAGAACCAGAAGAGGGCCTGAGGCAATCCCGCGCTTTTGCGGCCAGCTCCCAAAAAAGCAAGTTGAAAAATGGAGCTCAGGGGCACTGTAATTCACAAAACTGCAGAGTTTTAAATGATAACTCTCGTCCACAAATATAATGAGGGAAGGCAAGGAAGAGGATTTGAAAGCAAGGTGGAATTGCAGGAAACAGATTTCCGGAGGAAGATTCGAATCGCCTTAAAAGCACATGGAAAGTGGCAAAATGTCTACAATGATGCCCTTGGCCAAAAAGGGCGTATGCGTTTTTTCCTGAATATATTCAGGAAAAAACGCATACGCCCTTTTTGGCCAACCAAGCAACCTGGAAAGGCAAATCAGCGCTACAAAGAAGTCTCGCTACCCATCGGTCAAAAGGGCTACGCTGAAAAAAGTGTCGAAACCAGAAATGCAGGACAGGCCATGGAGAAATGGGAGCCTTGCTACGCTGATGGGCGGGATGTAAATTGCCAACAGCCACTCTGGAGAAGTGTACGGTGGGTCCTGAAACATCTAAAAAACACGGCTTAGGGAGCATAGGGCACTTCCACTCATGGGCGTATAAATTGGGAAAACTAAAAATCAGCAAGACACAGGCACCCCAAAGTTTAGGGCTGCTCTGTTGACAAGAACCTCCACTTCCTTACACCTTAAATATCCCAGGAAAGAGAAAAATGGATAAAGAAGTGGTGGTCCTTATGTACAATGGAATATCACTAGGCCATGAAATCAATGTCATAAGGCTAGTGGCAGCATGATGAGTGGATTTAGGTACGACGATTCTAAGTGAAATAAGTCACACAGAAAAAGACACTTATCATAAGCTATCACTTATAGAGGGAATGTAAAAACCGCTACACTTGAACTGAATTACAAAACAGAACAGAGTCACACGTTTATAAAACACACTATGACTGCTTAACCGGAAAGGTGAGGTGGATTGATGCATAAAACAAGGGTTTCAAATGAGGTCACGTACCGTTCCATAAACCCAATATGTAATAGACAAGACCTACTCCTTGCTCAGTAAACTGGACTCAACACCCCCTATTCACCGCACAAGAATATATCTGAGTAGTAAGAATCTTAAAACCTATGTATTGATATCTCTCTGGAAGTGAGTCAAGTGGGTGTAAAGCCGCATAAACACAGCCGTGAAAAGCAGCTAAACCCTATTATAAAAATAAATTACTTTTAAAAACCCATGAAACAAAGACGGTGAAAGAGAGAGAAATTCTTACAAAATTCGTTCAGGGGCTGTGATGCAACCTGGATTGACCATATCTAGACCCACAGCTGGATGAGACATAAGGGTGGACACTCTCGGGGCTGAGAGGTTTGGTGAGGTTGGGGGAGCAAACACAGACCCTTTAAAGTAATACTGCGTGGTACCCATCCCATGGGTTCCAAATCTCCAGGTTCAAGGGCATCTTCGTACATCGAAAACATGCATGAGAAACCCAGAAGGTGGTACACCGTGTGATCGGTAAAGGTTTCTAAAACGTACCTCATTTCTCATCTCCTTGTGCTCAGGTTCAGTATTTAAGCTACTTTACTAGCAATCTCCCTACTTGGAGAATCAGCACCTTTAACCTCCTGTTCCGTACAGGTTGCAATTTGTCCTGAGGATGAACGGTAAGAGGGGCAACCAATGAGAGACTGGATCTAGGTGTTGGGACAGGCACAGGTCACCCTATTTTCCCATCAGGAAGAAGAATTAACCACAGGCTAAGCCTGCCGCCCAGAACCAGAAGAGGGCCTGAGGCAATCCCGCGCTTTTGCGGCCAGCTCCCAAAAAAGCAAGTTGAAAAATGGAGCTCAGGGGCACTGTAATTCACAAAACTGCAGAGTTATAAATGATAACTCTCGTCCACAAATATATTGAGGGAAGGCAAGGAAGAGGATTTGAAAGCAAGGCGGAATTGCAGGAAACAGATTTCCGGAGGAAGATTCGAATCGCCTTAAAAGCACATGAAAAGTGGCAAAATGTCTACAATGATGCCCTTGGCCAAAAAGGGCGTATGCGTTTTTTCCTGAATATATTCAGGAAAAAACGCATACGCCCTTTTTGGCCAACCAAGCAACCTGGAAAGGCAAATCAGCGCTACAAAGAAGTTTCGCTACCCATCGGTCAAAAGGGCTACGCTGAAAAAAGTGTCGAAACCAGAAATGCAGGACAGGCCATGGAGAAATGGGAGCCTTGCTACGCTGATGGGCGGGATGTAAATTGCCAACAGCCACTCTGGAGAAGTGTACGGTGGGTGCTGAAACATCTAAAAAACGGCTTAGGGAGCATAGGGCACTTCCACTCATGGGCGTATAAATTGGGAAAACTAAAAATCAGCAAGACACAGGCACCCCAAAGTTTAGGGCTGCTCTGTTGACAAGAACCTCCACTTCCTTACACCTTAAATATCCCAGGAAAGAGAAAAATGGATAAAGAAGTGGTGGTCCTTATGTACAATGGAATATCACTCAGCCATGAAATCAATGTCATAAGGCTAGTGGCAGCATGATGAGTGGATTTAGGTACGACGATTCTAAGTGAAATAAGTCACACAGAAAAAGGCACTTATCATAAGCTATCACTTATAGAGGGAATGTAAAAACCGCTACACTTGAACTGAATTACAAAACAGAACAGAGTCACACGTTTATAAAACACACTATGACTGCTTAACCGGAAAGGTGAGGTGGCGTGATGCATAAAACAAGGGTTTCAAATGAGGTCACGTACCGTTCCATAAACCCAATATGTAATAGACAAGACCTACTCCTTGCTCAGTAAACTGGACTCAACACCCCCTATTCACCGCACAAGAATATATCTGAGTAGTAAGAATCTTAAAACCTATATATTGATATCTCTCTGGAAGTGAGTCAAGTGGGTGTAAAGCCGCATAAACACAGCCGTGAAAAGCAGCTAAACCCTATTATAAAACTAAATTACTTTTAAAAACCCATGAAACAAAGACGGTGAAAGAGAGAGAAATTCTTACAAAATTCGTTCAGGGGCTGTGATGCAACCTGGATTGACCATATCTAGACCCACAGCTGGATGAGACATAAGGGTGGACACTCTCGGGGCTGAGAGGTTTGGTGAGGTTGTGGGAGCCAACACAGACCCTTTAAAGTAATACTGGGTGGTACCCATCCCATGGGTCCCAAATCTCCAGGTTCAAGGGCATCTTCGTACATCGAAAACATGCATGAGAAACCCAGAAGGTGGTACACCTTGTGATCGGTAAAGGTTTCTAAAACGTACCTCATTTCTCATCTCCTTGTGCTCAGGTTCACTATTTAAGCTACTTTACTAGCAATCTCCCTACTTGGAGAATCAGCACCTTTAACCTCCTGTTCCGTACAGGTTGCAATTTGTCCTGAGGATGAACGGTAAGAGGGGCAACCAATGAGAGACTGGATCTAGGTGTTGGGACAGGCACAGGTCACCCTATTTTCCCATCAGGAAGAAGAATTAACCACAGGCTAAGCCTGCCGCCCAGAACCAGAAGAGGGCCTGAGGCAATCCCGCGCTTTTGCGGCCAGCTCCCAAAAAAGCAAGTTGAAAAATGGAGCTCAGGGGCACTGTAATTCACAAAACTGCAGAGTTTTAAATGATAACTCTCGTCCACAAATATATTGAGGGAAGGCAAGGAAGAGGATTTGAAAGCAAGGTGGAATTGCAGGAAACAGATTTCCGGAGGAAGATTCGAATCGCCTTAAAAGCACATGGAAAGTGGCAAAATGTCTACAATGATGCCCTTGGCCAAAAAGGGCGTATGCGTTTTTTCCTGAATATATTCAGGAAAAAACGCATACGCCCTTTTTGGCCAACCAAGCAACCTGGAAAGGCAAATCAGCGCTACAAAGAAGTCTCGCTACCCATCGGTCAAAAGGGCTACGCTGAAAAAAGTGTCGAAACCAGAAATGCAGGACAGGCCATGGAGAAATGGGAGCCTTGCTACGCTGATGGGCGGGATGTAAATTGCCAACAGCCACTCTGGAGAAGTGTACGGTGGGTCCTGAAACATCTAAAAAACACGGCTTAGGGAGCATAGGGCACTTCCACTCATGGGCGTATAAATTGGGAAAACTAAAAATCAGCAAGACACAGGCACCCCAAAGTTTAGGGCTGCTCTGTTGACAAGAACCTCCACTTCCTTACACCTTAAATATCCCAGGAAAGAGAAAAATGGATAAAGAAGTGGTGGTCCTTATGTACAATGGAATATCACTAGGCCATGAAATCAATGTCATAAGGCTAGTGGCAGCATGATGAGTGGATTTAGGTACGACGATTCTAAGTGAAATAAGTCACACAGAAAAAGACACTTATCATAAGCTATCACTTATAGAGGGAATGTAAAAACCGCTACACTTGAACTGAATTACAAAACAGAACAGAGTCACACGTTTATAAAACACACTATGACTGCTTAACCGGAAAGGTGAGGTGGCGTGATGCATAAAACAAGGGTTTCAAATGAGGTCACGTACCGTTCCATAAACCCAATATGTAATAGACAAGACCTACTCCTTGCTCAGTAAACTGGACTCAACACCCCCTATTCACCGCACAAGAATATATCTGAGTAGTAAGAATCTTAAAACCTATGTATTGATATCTCTCTGGAAGTGAGTCAAGTGGGTGTAAAGCCGCATAAACACAGCCGTGAAAAGCAGCTAAACCCTATTATAAAAATAAATTACTTTTAAAAACCCATGAAACAAAGACGGTGAAAGAGAGAGAAATTCTTACAAAATTCGTTCAGGGGCTGTGATGCAACCTGGATTGACCATATCTAGACCCACAGCTGGATGAGACATAAGGGTGGACACTCTCGGGGCTGAGAGGTTTGGTGAGGTTGGGGGAGCAAACACAGACCCTTTAAAGTAATACTGCGTGGTACCCATCCCATGGGTTCCAAATCTCCAGGTTCAAGGGCATCTTCGTACATCGAAAACATGCATGAGAAACCCAGAAGGTGGTACACCGTGTGATCGGTAAAGGTTTCTAAAACGTACCTCATTTCTCATCTCCTTGTGCTCAGGTTCAGTATTTAAGCTACTTTACTAGCAATCTCCCTACTTGGAGAATCAGCACCTTTAACCTCCTGTTCCGTACAGGTTGCAATTTGTCCTGAGGATGAACGGTAAGAGGGGCAACCAATGAGAGACTGGATCTAGGTGTTGGGACAGGCACAGGTCACCCTATTTTCCCATCAGGAAGAAGAATTAACCACAGGCTAAGCCTGCCGCCCAGAACCAGAAGAGGGCCTGAGGCAATCCCGCGCTTTTGCGGCCAGCTCCCAAAAAAGCAAGTTGAAAAATGGAGCTCAGGGGCACTGTAATTCACAAAACTGCAGAGTTTTAAATGATAACTCTCGTCCACAAATATATTGAGGGAAGGCAAGGAAGAGGATTTGAAAGCAAGGTGGAATTGCAGGAAACAGATTTCCGGAGGAAGATTCGAATCGCCTTAAAAGCACATGGAAAGTGGCAAAATGTCTACAATGATGCCCTTGGCCAAAAAGGGCGTATGCGTTTTTTCCTGAATATATTCAGGAAAAAACGCATACGCCCTTTTTGGCCAACCAAGCAACCTGGAAAGGCAAATCAGCGCTACAAAGAAGTCTCGCTACCCATCGGTCAAAAGGGCTACGCTGAAAAAAGTGTCGAAACCAGAAATGCAGGACAGGCCATGGAGAAATGGGAGCCTTGCTACGCTGATGGGCGGGATGTAAATTGCCAACAGCCACTCTGGAGAAGTGTACGGTGGGTCCTGAAACATCTAAAAAACACGGCTTAGGGAGCATAGGGCACTTCCACTCATGGGCGTATAAATTGGGAAAACTAAAAATCAGCAAGACACAGGCACCCCAAAGTTTAGGGCTGCTCTGTTGACAAGAACCTCCACTTCCTTACACCTTAAATATCCCAGGAAAGAGAAAAATGGATAAAGAAGTGGTGGTCCTTATGTACAATGGAATATCACTAGGCCATGAAATCAATGTCATAAGGCTAGTGGCAGCATGATGAGTGGATTTAGATACGACGATTCTAAGTGAAATAAGTCACACAGAAAAAGACACTTATCATAAGCTATCACTTATAGAGGGAATGTAAAAACCGCTACACTTGAACTGAATTACAAAACAGAACAGAGTCACACGTTTATAAAACACACTATGACTGCTTAACCGGAAAGGTGAGGTGGCGTGATGCATAAAACAAGGGTTTCAAATGAGGTCACGTACCGTTCCATAAACCCAATATGTAATAGACAAGACCTACTCCTTGCTCAGTAAACTGGACTCAACACCCCCTATTCACCGCACAAGAATATATCTGAGTAGTAAGAATCTTAAAACCTATGTATTGATATCTCTCTGGAAGTGAGTCAAGTGGGTGTAAAGCCGCATAAACACAGCCGTGAAAAGCAGCTAAACCCTATTATAAAAATAAATTACTTTTAAAAACCCATGAAACAAAGACGGTGAAAGAGAGAGAAATTCTTACAAAATTCGTTCAGGGGCTGTGATGCAACCTGGATTGACCATATCTAGACCCACAGCTGGATGAGACATAAGGGTGGACACTCTCGGGGCTGAGAGGTTTGGTGAGGTTGGGGGAGCAAACACAGACCCTTTAAAGTAATACTGCGTGGTACCCATCCCATGGGTTCCAAATCTCCAGGTTCAAGGGCATCTTCGTACATCGAAAACATGCATGAGAAACCCAGAAGGTGGTACACCGTGTGATCGGTAAAGGTTTCTAAAACGTACCTCATTTCTCATCTCCTTGTGCTCAGGTTCAGTATTTAAGCTACTTTACTAGCAATCTCCCTACTTGGAGAATCAGCACCTTTAACCTCCTGTTCCGTACAGGTTGCAATTTGTCCTGAGGATGAACGGTAAGAGGGGCAACCAATGAGAGACTGGATCTAGGTGTTGGGACAGGCACAGGTCACCCTATTTTCCCATCAGGAAGAAGAATTAACCACAGGCTAAGCCTGCCGCCCAGAACCAGAAGAGGGCCTGAGGCAATCCCGCGCTTTTGCGGCCAGCTCCCAAAAAAGCAAGTTGAAAAATGGAGCTCAGGGGCACTGTAATTCACAAAACTGCAGAGTTATAAATGATAACTCTCGTCCACAAATATATTGAGGGAAGGCAAGGAAGAGGATTTGAAAGCAAGGCGGAATTGCAGGAAACAGATTTCCGGAGGAAGATTCGAATCGCCTTAAAAGCACATGAAAAGTGGCAAAATGTCTACAATGATGCCCTTGGCCAAAAAGGGCGTATGCGTTTTTTCCTGAATATATTCAGGAAAAAACGCATACGCCCTTTTTGGCCAACCAAGCAACCTGGAAAGGCAAATCAGCGCTACAAAGAAGTTTCGCTACCCATCGGTCAAAAGGGCTACGCTGAAAAAAGTGTCGAAACCAGAAATGCAGGACAGGCCATGGAGAAATGGGAGCCTTGCTACGCTGATGGGCGGGATGTAAATTGCCAACAGCCACTCTGGAGAAGTGTACGGTGGGTGCTGAAACATCTAAAAAACGGCTTAGGGAGCATAGGGCACTTCCACTCATGGGCGTATAAATTGGGAAAACTAAAAATCAGCAAGACACAGGCACCCCAAAGTTTAGGGCTGCTCTGTTGACAAGAACCTCCACTTCCTTACACCTTAAATATCCCAGGAAAGAGAAAAATGGATAAAGAAGTGGTGGTCCTTATGTACAATGGAATATCACTCAGCCATGAAATCAATGTCATAAGGCTAGTGGCAGCATGATGAGTGGATTTAGGTACGACAATTCTAAGTGAAATAAGTCACACAGAAAAAGGCACTTATCATAAGCTATCACTTATAGAGGGAATGTAAAAACCGCTACACTTGAACTGAATTACAAAACAGAACAGAGTCACACGTTTATAAAACACACTATGACTGCTTAACCGGAAAGGTGAGGTGGCGTGATGCATAAAACAAGGGTTTCAAATGAGGTCACGTACCGTTCCATAAACCCAATATGTAATAGACAAGACCTACTCCTTGCTCAGTAAACTGGACTCAACACCCCCTATTCACCGCACAAGAATATATCTGAGTAGTAAGAATCTTAAAACCTATATATTGATATCTCTCTGGAAGTGAGTCAAGTGGGTGTAAAGCCGCATAAACACAGCCGTGAAAAGCAGCTAAACCCTATTATAAAACTAAATTACTTTTAAAAACCCATGAAACAAAGACGGTGAAAGAGAGAGAAATTCTTACAAAATTCGTTCAGGGGCTGTGATGCAACCTGGATTGACCATATCTAGACCCACAGCTGGATGAGACATAAGGGTGGACACTCTCGGGGCTGAGAGGTTTGGTGAGGTTGTGGGAGCCAACACAGACCCTTTAAAGTAATACTGGGTGGTACCCATCCCATGGGTCCCAAATCTCCAGGTTCAAGGGCATCTTCGTACATCGAAAACATGCATGAGAAACCCAGAAGGTGGTACACCTTGTGATCGGTAAAGGTTTCTAAAACGTACCTCATTTCTCATCTCCTTGTGCTCAGGTTCACTATTTAAGCTACTTTACTAGCAATCTCCCTACTTGGAGAATCAGCACCTTTAACCTCCTGTTCCGTACAGGTTGCAATTTGTCCTGAGGATGAACGGTAAGAGGGGCAACCAATGAGAGACTGGATCTAGGTGTTGGGACAGGCACAGGTCACCCTATTTTCCCATCAGGAAGAAGAATTAACCACAGGCTAAGCCTGCCGCCCAGAACCAGAAGAGGGCCTGAGGCAATCCCGCGCTTTTGCGGCCAGCTCCCAAAAAAGCAAGTTGAAAAATGGAGCTCAGGGGCACTGTAATTCACAAAACTGCAGAGTTTTAAATGATAACTCTCGTCCACAAATATATTGAGGGAAGGCAAGGAAGAGGATTTGAAAGCAAGGTGGAATTGCAGGAAACAGATTTCCGGAGGAAGATTCGAATCGCCTTAAAAGCACATGGAAAGTGGCAAAATGTCTACAATGATGCCCTTGGCCAAAAAGGGCGTATGCGTTTTTTCCTGAATATATTCAGGAAAAAACGCATACGCCCTTTTTGGCCAACCAAGCAACCTGGAAAGGCAAATCAGCGCTACAAAGAAGTCTCGCTACCCATCGGTCAAAAGGGCTACGCTGAAAAAAGTGTCGAAACCAGAAATGCAGGACAGGCCATGGAGAAATGGGAGCCTTGCTACGCTGATGGGCGGGATGTAAATTGCCAACAGCCACTCTGGAGAAGTGTACGGTGGGTCCTGAAACATCTAAAAAACACGGCTTAGGGAGCATAGGGCACTTCCACTCATGGGCGTATAAATTGGGAAAACTAAAAATCAGCAAGACACAGGCACCCCAAAGTTTAGGGCTGCTCTGTTGACAAGAACCTCCACTTCCTTACACCTTAAATATCCCAGGAAAGAGAAAAATGGATAAAGAAGTGGTGGTCCTTATGTACAATGGAATATCACTAGGCCATGAAATCAATGTCATAAGGCTAGTGGCAGCATGATGAGTGGATTTAGATACGACGATTCTAAGTGAAATAAGTCACACAGAAAAAGACACTTATCATAAGCTATCACTTATAGAGGGAATGTAAAAACCGCTACACTTGAACTGAATTACAAAACAGAACAGAGTCACACGTTTATAAAACACACTATGACTGCTTAACCGGAAAGGTGAGGTGGCGTGATGCATAAAACAAGGGTTTCAAATGAGGTCACGTACCGTTCCATAAACCCAATATGTAATAGACAAGACCTACTCCTTGCTCAGTAAACTGGACTCAACACCCCCTATTCACCGCACAAGAATATATCTGAGTAGTAAGAATCTTAAAACCTATGTATTGATATCTCTCTGGAAGTGAGTCAAGTGGGTGTAAAGCCGCATAAACACAGCCGTGAAAAGCAGCTAAACCCTATTATAAAAATAAATTACTTTTAAAAACCCATGAAACAAAGACGGTGAAAGAGAGAGAAATTCTTACAAAATTCGTTCAGGGGCTGTGATGCAACCTGGATTGACCATATCTAGACCCACAGCTGGATGAGACATAAGGGTGGACACTCTCGGGGCTGAGAGGTTTGGTGAGGTTGGGGGAGCAAACACAGACCCTTTAAAGTAATACTGCGTGGTACCCATCCCATGGGTTCCAAATCTCCAGGTTCAAGGGCATCTTCGTACATCGAAAACATGCATGAGAAACCCAGAAGGTGGTACACCGTGTGATCGGTAAAGGTTTCTAAAACGTACCTCATTTCTCATCTCCTTGTGCTCAGGTTCAGTATTTAAGCTACTTTACTAGCAATCTCCCTACTTGGAGAATCAGCACCTTTAACCTCCTGTTCCGTACAGGTTGCAATTTGTCCTGAGGATGAACGGTAAGAGGGGCAACCAATGAGAGACTGGATCTAGGTGTTGGGACAGGCACAGGTCACCCTATTTTCCCATCAGGAAGAAGAATTAACCACAGGCTAAGCCTGCCGCCCAGAACCAGAAGAGGGCCTGAGGCAATCCCGCGCTTTTGCGGCCAGCTCCCAAAAAAGCAAGTTGAAAAATGGAGCTCAGGGGCACTGTAATTCACAAAACTGCAGAGTTATAAATGATAACTCTCGTCCACAAATATATTGAGGGAAGGCAAGGAAGAGGATTTGAAAGCAAGGCGGAATTGCAGGAAACAGATTTCCGGAGGAAGATTCGAATCGCCTTAAAAGCACATGAAAAGTGGCAAAATGTCTACAATGATGCCCTTGGCCAAAAAGGGCGTATGCGTTTTTTCCTGAATATATTCAGGAAAAAACGCATACGCCCTTTTTGGCCAACCAAGCAACCTGGAAAGGCAAATCAGCGCTACAAAGAAGTTTCGCTACCCATCGGTCAAAAGGGCTACGCTGAAAAAAGTGTCGAAACCAGAAATGCAGGACAGGCCATGGAGAAATGGGAGCCTTGCTACGCTGATGGGCGGGATGTAAATTGCCAACAGCCACTCTGGAGAAGTGTACGGTGGGTGCTGAAACATCTAAAAAACGGCTTAGGGAGCATAGGGCACTTCCACTCATGGGCGTATAAATTGGGAAAACTAAAAATCAGCAAGACACAGGCACCCCAAAGTTTAGGGCTGCTCTGTTGACAAGAACCTCCACTTCCTTACACCTTAAATATCCCAGGAAAGAGAAAAATGGATAAAGAAGTGGTGGTCCTTATGTACAATGGAATATCACTCAGCCATGAAATCAATGTCATAAGGCTAGTGGCAGCATGATGAGTGGATTTAGGTACGACAATTCTAAGTGAAATAAGTCACACAGAAAAAGGCACTTATCATAAGCTATCACTTATAGAGGGAATGTAAAAACCGCTACACTTGAACTGAATTACAAAACAGAACAGAGTCACACGTTTATAAAACACACTATGACTGCTTAACCGGAAAGGTGAGGTGGCGTGATGCATAAAACAAGGGTTTCAAATGAGGTCACGTACCGTTCCATAAACCCAATATGTAATAGACAAGACCTACTCCTTGCTCAGTAAACTGGACTCAACACCCCCTATTCACCGCACAAGAATATATCTGAGTAGTAAGAATCTTAAAACCTATATATTGATATCTCTCTGGAAGTGAGTCAAGTGGGTGTAAAGCCGCATAAACACAGCCGTGAAAAGCAGCTAAACCCTATTATAAAACTAAATTACTTTTAAAAACCCATGAAACAAAGACGGTGAAAGAGAGAGAAATTCTTACAAAATTCGTTCAGGGGCTGTGATGCAACCTGGATTGACCATATCTAGACCCACAGCTGGATGAGACATAAGGGTGGACACTCTCGGGGCTGAGAGGTTTGGTGAGGTTGTGGGAGCCAACACAGACCCTTTAAAGTAATACTGGGTGGTACCCATCCCATGGGTCCCAAATCTCCAGGTTCAAGGGCATCTTCGTACATCGAAAACATGCATGAGAAACCCAGAAGGTGGTACACCTTGTGATCGGTAAAGGTTTCTAAAACGTACCTCATTTCTCATCTCCTTGTGCTCAGGTTCACTATTTAAGCTACTTTACTAGCAATCTCCCTACTTGGAGAATCAGCACCTTTAACCTCCTGTTCCGTACAGGTTGCAATTTGTCCTGAGGATGAACGGTAAGAGGGGCAACCAATGAGAGACTGGATCTAGGTGTTGGGACAGGCACAGGTCACCCTATTTTCCCATCAGGAAGAAGAATTAACCACAGGCTAAGCCTGCCGCCCAGAACCAGAAGAGGGCCTGAGGCAATCCCGCGCTTTTGCGGCCAGCTCCCAAAAAAGCAAGTTGAAAAATGGAGCTCAGGGGCACTGTAATTCACAAAACTGCAGAGTTTTAAATGATAACTCTCGTCCACAAATATATTGAGGGAAGGCAAGGAAGAGGATTTGAAAGCAAGGTGGAATTGCAGGAAACAGATTTCCGGAGGAAGATTCGAATCGCCTTAAAAGCACATGGAAAGTGGCAAAATGTCTACAATGATGCCCTTGGCCAAAAAGGGCGTATGCGTTTTTTCCTGAATATATTCAGGAAAAAACGCATACGCCCTTTTTGGCCAACCAAGCAACCTGGAAAGGCAAATCAGCGCTACAAAGAAGTCTCGCTACCCATCGGTCAAAAGGGCTACGCTGAAAAAAGTGTCGAAACCAGAAATGCAGGACAGGCCATGGAGAAATGGGAGCCTTGCTACGCTGATGGGCGGGATGTAAATTGCCAACAGCCACTCTGGAGAAGTGTACGGTGGGTCCTGAAACATCTAAAAAACACGGCTTAGGGAGCATAGGGCACTTCCACTCATGGGCGTATAAATTGGGAAAACTAAAAATCAGCAAGACACAGGCACCCCAAAGTTTAGGGCTGCTCTGTTGACAAGAACCTCCACTTCCTTACACCTTAAATATCCCAGGAAAGAGAAAAATGGATAAAGAAGTGGTGGTCCTTATGTACAATGGAATATCACTAGGCCATGAAATCAATGTCATAAGGCTAGTGGCAGCATGATGAGTGGATTTAGATACGACGATTCTAAGTGAAATAAGTCACACAGAAAAAGACACTTATCATAAGCTATCACTTATAGAGGGAATGTAAAAACCGCTACACTTGAACTGAATTACAAAACAGAACAGAGTCACACGTTTATAAAACACACTATGACTGCTTAACCGGAAAGGTGAGGTGGCGTGATGCATAAAACAAGGGTTTCAAATGAGGTCACGTACCGTTCCATAAACCCAATATGTAATAGACAAGACCTACTCCTTGCTCAGTAAACTGGACTCAACACCCCCTATTCACCGCACAAGAATATATCTGAGTAGTAAGAATCTTAAAACCTATGTATTGATATCTCTCTGGAAGTGAGTCAAGTGGGTGTAAAGCCGCATAAACACAGCCGTGAAAAGCAGCTAAACCCTATTATAAAAATAAATTACTTTTAAAAACCCATGAAACAAAGACGGTGAAAGAGAGAGAAATTCTTACAAAATTCGTTCAGGGGCTGTGATGCAACCTGGATTGACCATATCTAGACCCACAGCTGGATGAGACATAAGGGTGGACACTCTCGGGGCTGAGAGGTTTGGTGAGGTTGGGGGAGCAAACACAGACCCTTTAAAGTAATACTGCGTGGTACCCATCCCATGGGTTCCAAATCTCCAGGTTCAAGGGCATCTTCGTACATCGAAAACATGCATGAGAAACCCAGAAGGTGGTACACCGTGTGATCGGTAAAGGTTTCTAAAACGTACCTCATTTCTCATCTCCTTGTGCTCAGGTTCAGTATTTAAGCTACTTTACTAGCAATCTCCCTACTTGGAGAATCAGCACCTTTAACCTCCTGTTCCGTACAGGTTGCAATTTGTCCTGAGGATGAACGGTAAGAGGGGCAACCAATGAGAGACTGGATCTAGGTGTTGGGACAGGCACAGGTCACCCTATTTTCCCATCAGGAAGAAGAATTAACCACAGGCTAAGCCTGCCGCCCAGAACCAGAAGAGGGCCTGAGGCAATCCCGCGCTTTTGCGGCCAGCTCCCAAAAAAGCAAGTTGAAAAATGGAGCTCAGGGGCACTGTAATTCACAAAACTGCAGAGTTATAAATGATAACTCTCGTCCACAAATATATTGAGGGAAGGCAAGGAAGAGGATTTGAAAGCAAGGCGGAATTGCAGGAAACAGATTTCCGGAGGAAGATTCGAATCGCCTTAAAAGCACATGAAAAGTGGCAAAATGTCTACAATGATGCCCTTGGCCAAAAAGGGCGTATGCGTTTTTTCCTGAATATATTCAGGAAAAAACGCATACGCCCTTTTTGGCCAACCAAGCAACCTGGAAAGGCAAATCAGCGCTACAAAGAAGTCTCGCTACCCATCGGTCAAAAGGGCTACGCTGAAAAAAGTGTCGAAACCAGAAATGCAGGACAGGCCATGGAGAAATGGGAGCCTTGCTACGCTGATGGGCGGGATGTAAATTGCCAACAGCCACTCTGGAGAAGTGTACGGTGGGTGCTGAAACATCTAAAAAACGGCTTAGGGAGCATAGGGCACTTCCACTCATGGGCGTATAAATTGGGAAAACTAAAAATCAGCAAGACACAGGCACCCCAAAGTTTAGGGCTGCTCTGTTGACAAGAACCTCCACTTCCTTACACCTTAAATATCCCAGGAAAGAGAAAAATGGATAAAGAAGTGGTGGTCCTTATGTACAATGGAATATCACTCAGCCATGAAATCAATGTCATAAGGCTAGTGGCAGCATGATGAGTGGATTTAGGTACGACGATTCTAAGTGAAATAAGTCACACAGAAAAAGGCACTTATCATAAGCTATCACTTATAGAGGGAATGTAAAAACCGCTACACTTGAACTGAATTACAAAACAGAACAGAGTCACACGTTTATAAAACACACTATGACTGCTTAACCGGAAAGGTGAGGTGGCGTGATGCATAAAACAAGGGTTTCAAATGAGGTCACGTACCGTTCCATAAACCCAATATGTAATAGACAAGACCTACTCCTTGCTCAGTAAACTGGACTCAACACCCCCTATTCACCGCACAAGAATATATCTGAGTAGTAAGAATCTTAAAACCTATGTATTGATATCTCTCTGGAAGTGAGTCAAGTGGGTGTAAAGCCGCATAAACACAGCCGTGAAAAGCAGCTAAACCCTATTATAAAAATAAATTACTTTTAAAAACCCATGAAACAAAGACGGTGAAAGAGAGAGAAATTCTTACAAAATTCGTTCAGGGGCTGTGATGCAACCTGGATTGACCATATCTAGACCCACAGCTGGATGAGACATAAGGGTGGACACTCTCGGGGCTGAGAGGTTTGGTGAGGTTGTGGGAGCCAACACAGACCCTTTAAAGTAATACTGGGTGGTACCCATCCCATGGGTCCCAAATCTCCAGGTTCAAGGGCATCTTCGTACATCGAAAACATGCATGAGAAACCCAGAAGGTGGTACACCTTGTGATCGGTAAAGGTTTCTAAAACGTACCTCATTTCTCATCTCCTTGTGCTCAGGTTCACTATTTAAGCTACTTTACTAGCAATCTCCCTACTTGGAGAATCAGCACCTTTAACCTCCTGTTCCGTACAGGTTGCAATTTGTCCTGAGGATGAACGGTAAGAGGGGCAACCAATGAGAGACTGGATCTAGGTGTTGGGACAGGCACAGGTCACCCTATTTTCCCATCAGGAAGAAGAATTAACCACAGGCTAAGCCTGCCGCCCAGAACCAGAAGAGGGCCTGAGGCAATCCCGCGCTTTTGCGGCCAGCTCCCAAAAAAGCAAGTTGAAAAATGGAGCTCAGGGGCACTGTAATTCACAAAACTGCAGAGTTTTAAATGATAACTCTCGTCCACAAATATAATGAGGGAAGGCAAGGAAGAGGATTTGAAAGCAAGGTGGAATTGCAGGAAACAGATTTCCGGAGGAAGATTCGAATCGCCTTAAAAGCACATGGAAAGTGGCAAAATGTCTACAATGATGCCCTTGGCCAAAAAGGGCGTATGCGTTTTTTCCTGAATATATTCAGGAAAAAACGCATACGCCCTTTTTGGCCAACCAAGCAACCTGGAAAGGCAAATCAGCGCTACAAAGAAGTCTCGCTACCCATCGGTCAAAAGGGCTACGCTGAAAAAAGTGTCGAAACCAGAAATGCAGGACAGGCCATGGAGAAATGGGAGCCTTGCTACGCTGATGGGCGGGATGTAAATTGCCAACAGCCACTCTGGAGAAGTGTACGGTGGGTCCTGAAACATCTAAAAAACACGGCTTAGGGAGCATAGGGCACTTCCACTCATGGGCGTATAAATTGGGAAAACTAAAAATCAGCAAGACACAGGCACCCCAAAGTTTAGGGCTGCTCTGTTGACAAGAACCTCCACTTCCTTACACCTTAAATATCCCAGGAAAGAGAAAAATGGATAAAGAAGTGGTGGTCCTTATGTACAATGGAATATCACTAGGCCATGAAATCAATGTCATAAGGCTAGTGGCAGCATGATGAGTGGATTTAGGTACGACGATTCTAAGTGAAATAAGTCACACAGAAAAAGACACTTATCATAAGCTATCACTTATAGAGGGAATGTAAAAACCGCTACACTTGAACTGAATTACAAAACAGAACAGAGTCACACGTTTATAAAACACACTATGACTGCTTAACCGGAAAGGTGAGGTGGATTGATGCATAAAACAAGGGTTTCAAATGAGGTCACGTACCGTTCCATAAACCCAATATGTAATAGACAAGACCTACTCCTTGCTCAGTAAACTGGACTCAACACCCCCTATTCACCGCACAAGAATATATCTGAGTAGTAAGAATCTTAAAACCTATGTATTGATATCTCTCTGGAAGTGAGTCAAGTGGGTGTAAAGCCGCATAAACACAGCCGTGAAAAGCAGCTAAACCCTATTATAAAAATAAATTACTTTTAAAAACCCATGAAACAAAGACGGTGAAAGAGAGAGAAATTCTTACAAAATTCGTTCAGGGGCTGTGATGCAACCTGGATTGACCATATCTAGACCCACAGCTGGATGAGACATAAGGGTGGACACTCTCGGGGCTGAGAGGTTTGGTGAGGTTGGGGGAGCAAACACAGACCCTTTAAAGTAATACTGCGTGGTACCCATCCCATGGGTTCCAAATCTCCAGGTTCAAGGGCATCTTCGTACATCGAAAACATGCATGAGAAACCCAGAAGGTGGTACACCGTGTGATCGGTAAAGGTTTCTAAAACGTACCTCATTTCTCATCTCCTTGTGCTCAGGTTCAGTATTTAAGCTACTTTACTAGCAATCTCCCTACTTGGAGAATCAGCACCTTTAACCTCCTGTTCCGTACAGGTTGCAATTTGTCCTGAGGATGAACGGTAAGAGGGGCAACCAATGAGAGACTGGATCTAGGTGTTGGGACAGGCACAGGTCACCCTATTTTCCCATCAGGAAGAAGAATTAACCACAGGCTAAGCCTGCCGCCCAGAACCAGAAGAGGGCCTGAGGCAATCCCGCGCTTTTGCGGCCAGCTCCCAAAAAAGCAAGTTGAAAAATGGAGCTCAGGGGCACTGTAATTCACAAAACTGCAGAGTTATAAATGATAACTCTCGTCCACAAATATATTGAGGGAAGGCAAGGAAGAGGATTTGAAAGCAAGGCGGAATTGCAGGAAACAGATTTCCGGAGGAAGATTCGAATCGCCTTAAAAGCACATGAAAAGTGGCAAAATGTCTACAATGATGCCCTTGGCCAAAAAGGGCGTATGCGTTTTTTCCTGAATATATTCAGGAAAAAACGCATACGCCCTTTTTGGCCAACCAAGCAACCTGGAAAGGCAAATCAGCGCTACAAAGAAGTCTCGCTACCCATCGGTCAAAAGGGCTACGCTGAAAAAAGTGTCGAAACCAGAAATGCAGGACAGGCCATGGAGAAATGGGAGCCTTGCTACGCTGATGGGCGGGATGTAAATTGCCAACAGCCACTCTGGAGAAGTGTACGGTGGGTGCTGAAACATCTAAAAAACGGCTTAGGGAGCATAGGGCACTTCCACTCATGGGCGTATAAATTGGGAAAACTAAAAATCAGCAAGACACAGGCACCCCAAAGTTTAGGGCTGCTCTGTTGACAAGAACCTCCACTTCCTTACACCTTAAATATCCCAGGAAAGAGAAAAATGGATAAAGAAGTGGTGGTCCTTATGTACAATGGAATATCACTCAGCCATGAAATCAATGTCATAAGGCTAGTGGCAGCATGATGAGTGGATTTAGGTACGACGATTCTAAGTGAAATAAGTCACACAGAAAAAGGCACTTATCATAAGCTATCACTTATAGAGGGAATGTAAAAACCGCTACACTTGAACTGAATTACAAAACAGAACAGAGTCACACGTTTATAAAACACACTATGACTGCTTAACCGGAAAGGTGAGGTGGCGTGATGCATAAAACAAGGGTTTCAAATGAGGTCACGTACCGTTCCATAAACCCAATATGTAATAGACAAGACCTACTCCTTGCTCAGTAAACTGGACTCAACACCCCCTATTCACCGCACAAGAATATATCTGAGTAGTAAGAATCTTAAAACCTATGTATTGATATCTCTCTGGAAGTGAGTCAAGTGGGTGTAAAGCCGCATAAACACAGCCGTGAAAAGCAGCTAAACCCTATTATAAAAATAAATTACTTTTAAAAACCCATGAAACAAAGACGGTGAAAGAGAGAGAAATTCTTACAAAATTCGTTCAGGGGCTGTGATGCAACCTGGATTGACCATATCTAGACCCACAGCTGGATGAGACATAAGGGTGGACACTCTCGGGGCTGAGAGGTTTGGTGAGGTTGTGGGAGCCAACACAGACCCTTTAAAGTAATACTGGGTGGTACCCATCCCATGGGTCCCAAATCTCCAGGTTCAAGGGCATCTTCGTACATCGAAAACATGCATGAGAAACCCAGAAGGTGGTACACCTTGTGATCGGTAAAGGTTTCTAAAACGTACCTCATTTCTCATCTCCTTGTGCTCAGGTTCAGTATTTAAGCTACTTTACTAGCAATCTCCCTACTTGGAGAATCAGCACCTTTAACCTCCTGTTCCGTACAGGTTGCAATTTGTCCTGAGGATGAACGGTAAGAGGGGCAACCAATGAGAGACTGGATCTAGGTGTTGGGACAGGCACAGGTCACCCTATTTTCCCATCAGGAAGAAGAATTAACCACAGGCTAAGCCTGCCGCCCAGAACCAGAAGAGGGCCTGAGGCAATCCCGCGCTTTTGCGGCCAGCTCCCAAAAAAGCAAGTTGAAAAATGGAGCTCAGGGGCACTGTAATTCACAAAACTGCAGAGTTATAAATGATAACTCTCGTCCACAAATATTTTGAGGGAAGGCAAGGAAGAGGATTTGAAAGCAAGGCGGAATTGCAGGAAACAGATTTCCGGAGGAAGATTCGAATCGCCTTAAAAGCACATGAAAAGTGGCAAAATGTCTACAATGATGCCCTTGGCCAAAAAGGGCGTATGCGTTTTTTCCTGAATATATTCAGGAAAAAACGCATACGCCCTTTTTGGCCAACCAAGCAACCTGGAAAGGCAAATCAGCGCTACAAAGAAGTCTCGCTACCCATTGGTCAAAAGGGCTACGCTGAAAAAAGTGTCGAAACCAGAAATGCAGGACAGGCCATGGAGAAATGGGAGCCTTGCTACGCTGATGGGCGGGATGTAAATTGCCAACAGCCACTCTGGAGAAGTGTACGGTGGGTCCTGAAACATCTAAAAAACACGGCTTAGGGAGCATAGGGCACTTCCACTCATGGGCGTATAAATTGGGAAAACTAAAAATCAGCAAGACACAGGCACCCCAAAGTTTAGGGCTGCTCTGTTGACAAGAACCTCCACTTCCTTACACCTTAAATATCCCAGGAAAGAGAAAAATGGATAAAGAAGTGGTGGTCCTTATGTACAATGGAATATCACTCAGCCATGAAATCAATGTCATAAGGCTAGTGGCAGCATGATGAGTGGATTTAGGTACGACGATTCTAAGTGAAATAAGTCACACAGAAAAAGACACTTATCATAAGCTATCACTTATAGAGGGAATGTAAAAACCGCTACACTTGAACTGAATTACAAAACAGAACAGAGTCACACGTTTATAAAACACACTATGACTGCTTAACCGGAAAGGTGAGGTGGCGTGATGCATAAAACAAGGGTTTCAAATGAGGTCACGTACCGTTCCATAAACCCAATATGTAATAGACAAGACCTACTCCTTGCTCAGTAAACTGGACTCAACACCCCCTATTCACCGCACAAGAATATATCTGAGTAGTAAGAATCTTAAAACCTATGTATTGATATCTCTCTGGAAGTGAGTCAAGTGGGTGTAAAGCCGCATAAACACAGCCGTGAAAAGCAGCTAAACCCTATTATAAAAATAAATTACTTTTAAAAACCCATGAAACAAAGACGGTGAAAGAGAGAGAAATTCTTACAAAATTCGTTCAGGGGCTGTGATGCAACCTGGATTGACCATATCTAGACCCACAGCTGGATGAGACATAAGGGTGGACACTCTCGGGGCTGAGAGGTTTGGTGAGGTTGGGGGAGCAAACACAGACCCTTTAAAGTAATACTGCGTGGTACCCATCCCATGGGTTCCAAATCTCCAGGTTCAAGGGCATCTTCGTACATCGAAAACATGCATGAGAAACCCAGAAGGTGGTACACCGTGTGATCGGTAAAGGTTTCTAAAACGTACCTCATTTCTCATCTCCTTGTGCTCAGGTTCAGTATTTAAGCTACTTTACTAGCAATCTCCCTACTTGGAGAATCAGCACCTTTAACCTCCTGTTCCGTACAGGTTGCAATTTGTCCGGAGGATGAACGGTAAGAGGGGCAACCAATGAGAGACTGGATCTAGGTGTTGGGACAGGCACAGGTCACCCTATTTTCCCATCAGGAAGAAGAATTAACCACAGGCTAAGCCTGCCGCCCAGAACCAGAAGAGGGCCTGAGGCAATCCCGCGCTTTTGCGGCCAGCTCCCAAAAAAGCAAGTTGAAAAATGGAGCTCAGGGGCACTGTAATTCACAAAACTGCAGAGTTTTAAATGATAACTCTCGTCCACAAATATATTGAGGGAAGGCAAGGAAGAGGATTTGAAAGCAAGGCGGAATTGCAGGAAACAGATTTCCGGAGGAAGATTCGAATCGCCTTAAAAGCACATGAAAAGTGGCAAAATGTCTACAATGATGCCCTTGGCCAAAAAGGGCGTATGCGTTTTTTCCTGAATATATTCAGGAAAAAACGCATACGCCCTTTTTGGCCAACCAAGCAACCTGGAAAGGCAAATCAGCGCTACAAAGAAGTCTCGCTACCCATCGGTCAAAAGGGCTACGCTGAAAAAAGTGTCGAAACCAGAAATGCAGGACAGGCCATGGAGAAATGGGAGCCTTGCTACGCTGATGGGCGGGATGTAAATTGCCAACAGCCACTCTGGAGAAGTGTACGGTGGGTGCTGAAACATCTAAAAAACGGCTTAGGGAGCATAGGGCACTTCCACTCATGGGCGTATAAATTGGGAAAACTAAAAATCAGCAAGACACAGGCACCCCAAAGTTTAGGGCTGCTCTGTTGACAAGAACCTCCACTTCCTTACACCTTAAATATCCCAGGAAAGAGAAAAATGGATAAAGAAGTGGTGGTCCTTATGTACAATGGAATATCACTCAGCCATGAAATCAATGTCATAAGGCTAGTGGCAGCATGATGAGTGGATTTAGGTACGACGATTCTAAGTGAAATAAGTCACACAGAAAAAGACACTTATCATAAGCTATCACTTATAGAGGGAATGTAAAAACCGCTACACTTGAACTGAATTACAAAACAGAACAGAGTCACACGTTTATAAAACACACTATGACTGCTTAACCGGAAAGGTGAGGTGGCGTGATGCATAAAACAAGGGTTTCAAATGAGGTCACGTACCGTTCCATAAACCCAATATGTAATAGACAAGACCTACTCCTTGCTCAGTAAACTGGACTCAACACCCCCTATTCACCGCACAAGAATATATCTGAGTAGTAAGAATCTTAAAACCTATGTATTGATATCTCTCTGGAAGTGAGTCAAGTGGGTGTAAAGCCGCATAAACACAGCCGTGAAAAGCAGCTAAACCCTATTATAAAAATAAATTACTTTTAAAAACCCATGAAACAAAGACGGTGAAAGAGAGAGAAATTCTTACAAAATTCGTTCAGGGGCTGTGATGCAACCTGGATTGACCATATCTAGACCCACAGCTGGATGAGACATAAGGGTGGACACTCTCGGGGCTGAGAGGTTTGGTGAGGTTGTGGGAGCCAACACAGACCCTTTAAAGTAATACTGGGTGGTACCCATCCCATGGGTCCCAAATCTCCAGGTTCAAGGGCATCTTCGTACATCGAAAACATGCATGAGAAACCCAGAAGGTGGTACACCTTGTGATCGGTAAAGGTTTCTAAAACGTACCTCATTTCTCATCTCCTTGTGCTCAGGTTCACTATTTAAGCTACTTTACTAGCAATCTCCCTACTTGGAGAATCAGCACCTTTAACCTCCTGTTCCGTACAGGTTGCAATTTGTCCTGAGGATGAACGGTAAGAGGGGCAACCAATGAGAGACTGGATCTAGGTGTTGGGACAGGCACAGGTCACCCTATTTTCCCATCAGGAAGAAGAATTAACCACAGGCTAAGCCTGCCGCCCAGAACCAGAAGAGGGCCTGAGGCAATCCCGCGCTTTTGCGGCCAGCTCCCAAAAAAGCAAGTTGAAAAATGGAGCTCAGGGGCACTGTAATTCACAAAACTGCAGAGTTATAAATGATAACTCTCGTCCACAAATATATTGAGGGAAGGCAAGGAAGAGGATTTGAAAGCAAGGTGGAATTGCAGGAAACAGATTTCCGGAGGAAGATTCGAATCGCCTTAAAAGCACATGGAAAGTGGCAAAATGTCTACAATGATGCCCTTGGCCAAAAAGGGCGTATGCGTTTTTTCCTGAATATATTCAGGAAAAAACGCATACGCCCTTTTTGGCCAACCAAGCAACCTGGAAAGGCAAATCAGCGCTACAAAGAAGTCTCGCTACCCATCGGTCAAAAGGGCTACGCTGAAAAAAGTGTCGAAACCAGAAATGCAGGACAGGCCATGGAGAAATGGGAGCCTTGCTACGCTGATGGGCGGGATGTAAATTGCCAACAGCCACTCTGGAGAAGTGTACGGTGGGTCCTGAAACATCTAAAAAACACGGCTTAGGGAGCATAGGGCACTTCCACTCATGGGCGTATAAATTGGGAAAACTAAAAATCAGCAAGACACAGGCACCCCAAAGTTTAGGGCTGCTCTGTTGACAAGAACCTCCACTTCCTTACACCTTAAATATCCCAGGAAAGAGAAAAATGGATAAAGAAGTAGTGGTCCTTATGTACAATGGAATATCACTCAGCCATGAAATCAATGTCATAAGGCTAGTGGCAGCATGATGAGTGGATTTAGGTACGACGATTCTAAGTGAAATAAGTCACACAGAAAAAGACACTTATCATAAGCTATCACTTATAGAGGGAATGTAAAAACCGCTACACTTGAACTGAATTACAAAACAGAACAGAGTCACACGTTTAGAAAACACACTATGACTGCTTAACGGGAAAGGTGAGGTGGGGTGATGCATAAAACAAGGGTTTCAAATGAGCTCACGTACCGTTCCATAAACCCAATATGTAATAGACAAGACCTACTCCTTGCTCAGTAAACTGGACTCAACACCCCCTATTCACCGCACAAGAATATATCTGAGTAGTAAGAATCTTAAAACCTATGTATTGATATCTCTCTGGAAGTGAGTCAAGTGGGTGTAAAGCCGCATAAACACAGCCGTGAAAAGCAGCTAAACCCCATTATAAAAATAAATTACTTTTAAAAACCCATGAAAGAAAGACAGTGAAAGAGAGAGAAATTCTCACAAAATCCGTTCAGGGGCTGTGATGCAACCTGGATTGACCATATCTAGACCCACAGCTGGATGAGACATAAGGGTGGACACTCTCGGGGCTGAGAGGTTTGGTGAGGTTGGGGGAGCAAACACAGACCCTTTAAAGTAATACTGCGTGGTACCCATCCCATGGGTTCCAAATCTCCAGGTTCAAGGGCATCTTCGTACATCGAAAACATGCATGAGAAACCCAGAAGGTGGTACACCGTGTGATCGGTAAAGGTTTCTAAAACGTACCTCATTTCTCATCTCCTTGTGCTCAGGTTCAGTATTTAAGCTACTTTACTAGCAATCTCCCTACTTGGAGAATCAGCACCTTTAACCTCCTGTTCCGTACAGGTTGCAATTTGTCCTGAGGATGAACGGTAAGAGGGGCAACCAATGAGAGACTGGATCTAGGTGTTGGGACAGGCACAGGTCACCCTATTTTCCCATCAGGAAGAAGAATTAACCACAGGCTAAGCCTGCCGCCCAGAACCAGAAGAGGGCCTGAGGCAATCCCGCGCTTTTGCGGCCAGCTCCCAAAAAAGCAAGTTGAAAAATGGAGCTCAGGGGCACTGTAATTCACAAAACTGCAGAGTTATAAATGATAACTCTCGTCCACAAATATATTGAGGGAAGGCAAGGAAGAGGATTTGAAAGCAAGGCGGAATTGCAGGAAACAGATTTCCGGAGGAAGATTCGAATCGCCTTAAAAGCACATGAAAAGTGGCAAAATGTCTACAATGATGCCCTTGGCCAAAAAGGGCGTATGCGTTTTTTCCTGAATATATTCAGGAAAAAACGCATACGCCCTTTTTGGCCAACCAAGCAACCTGGAAAGGCAAATCAGCGCTACAAAGAAGTCTCGCTACCCATCGGTCAAAAGGGCTACGCTGAAAAAAGTGTCAAAACCAGAAATGCAGGACAGGCCATGGAGAAATGGGAGCCTTGCTACGCTGATGGGCGGGATGTAAATTGCCAACAGCCACTCTGGAGAAGTGTACGGTGGGTGCTGAAACATCTAAAAAACGGCTTAGGGAGCATAGGGCACTTCCACTCATGGGCGTATAAATTGGGAAAACTAAAAATCAGCAAGACACAGGCACCCCAAAGTTTAGGGCTGCTCTGTTGACAAGAACCTCCACTTCCTTACACCTTAAATATCCCAGGAAAGAGAAAAATGGATAAAGAAGTGGTGGTCCTTATGTACAATGGAATATCACTCAGCCATGAAATCAATGTCATAAGGCTAGTGGCAGCATGATGAGTGGATTTAGGTACGACAATTCTAAGTGAAATAAGTCACACAGAAAAAGGCACTTATCATAAGCTATCACTTATAGAGGGAATGTAAAAACCGCTACACTTGAACTGAATTACAAAACAGAACAGAGTCACACGTTTATAAAACACACTATGACTGCTTAACCGGAAAGGTGAGGTGGCGTGATGCATAAAACAAGGGTTTCAAATGAGGTCACGTACCGTTTCATAAACCCAATATGTAATAGACAAGACCTACTCCTTGCTCAGTAAACTGGACTCAACACCCCCTATTCACCGCACAAGAATATATCTGAGTAGTAAGAATCTTAAAACCTATGTATTGATATCTCTCTGGAAGTGAGTCAAGTGGGTGTAAAGCCGCATAAACACAACCGTGAAAAGCAGCTAAACCCTATTATAAAAATAAATTACTTTTAAAAACCCATGAAACAAAGACGGTGAAAGAGAGAGAAATTCTTACAAAATTCGTTCAGGGGCTGTGATGCAACCTGGATTGACCATATCTAGACCCACAGCTGGATGAGACATAAGGGTGGACACTCTCGGGGCTGAGAGGTTTGGTGAGGTTGTGGGAGCCAACACAGACCCTTTAAAGTAATACTGGGTGGTACCCATCCCATGGGTCCCAAATCTCCAGGTTCAAGGGCATCTTCGTACATCGAAAACATGCATGAGAAACCCAGAAGGTGGTACACCTTGTGATCGGTAAAGGTTTCTAAAACGTACCTCATTTCTCATCTCCTTGTGCTCAGGTTCAGTATTTAAGCTACTTTACTAGCAATCTCCCTACTTGGAGAATCAGCACCTTTAACCTCCTGTTCCGTACAGGTTGCAATTTGTCCTGAGGATGAACGGTAAGAGGGGCAACCAATGAGAGACTGGATCTAGGTGTTGGGACAGGCACAGGTCACCCTATTTTCCCATCAGGAAGAAGAATTAACCACAGGCTAAGCCTGCCGCCCAGAACCAGAAGAGGGCCTGAGGCAATCCCGCGCTTTTGCGGCCAGCTCCCAAAAAAGCAAGTTGAAAAATGGAGCTCAGGGGCACTGTAATTCACAAAACTGCAGAGTTATAAATGATAACTCTCGTCCACAAATATTTTGAGGGAAGGCAAGGAAGAGGATTTGAAAGCAAGGCGGAATTGCAGGAAACAGATTTCCGGAGGAAGATTCGAATCGCCTTAAAAGCACATGAAAAGTGGCAAAATGTCTACAATGATGCCCTTGGCCAAAAAGGGCGTATGCGTTTTTTCCTGAATATATTCAGGAAAAAACGCATACGCCCTTTTTGGCCAACCAAGCAACCTGGAAAGGCAAATCAGCGCTACAAAGAAGTCTCGCTACCCATCGGTCAAAAGGGCTACGCTGAAAAAAGTGTCGAAACCAGAAATGCAGGACAGGCCATGGAGAAATGGGAGCCTTGCTACGCTGATGGGCGGGATGTAAATTGCCAACAGCCACTCTGGAGAAGTGTACGGTGGGTCCTGAAACATCTAAAAAACACGGCTTAGGGAGCATAGGGCACTTCCACTCATGGGCGTATAAATTGGGAAAACTAAAAATCAGCAAGACACAGGCACCCCAAAGTTTAGGGCTGCTCTGTTGACAAGAACCTCCACTTCCTTACACCTTAAATATCCCAGGAAAGAGAAAAATGGATAAAGAAGTGGTGGTCCTTATGTACAATGGAATATCACTCAGCCATGAAATCAATGTCATAAGGCTAGTGGCAGCATGATGAGTGGATTTAGGTACGACGATTCTAAGTGAAATAAGTCACACAGAAAAAGACACTTATCATAAGCTATCACTTATAGAGGGAATGTAAAAACCGCTACACTTGAACTGAATTACAAAACAGAACAGAGTCACACGTTTATAAAACACACTATGACTGCTTAACCGGAAAGGTGAGGTGGCGTGATGCATAAAACAAGGGTTTCAAATGAGGTCACGTACCGTTCCATAAACCCAATATGTAATAGACAAGACCTACTCCTTGCTCAGTAAACTGGACTCAACACCCCCTATTCACCGCACAAGAATATATCTGAGTAGTAAGAATCTTAAAACCTATGTATTGATATCTCTCTGGAAGTGAGTCAAGTGGGTGTAAAGCCGCATAAACACAGCCGTGAAAAGCAGCTAAACCCTATTATAAAAATAAATTACTTTTAAAAACCCATGAAACAAAGACGGTGAAAGAGAGAGAAATTCTTACAAAATTCGTTCAGGGGCTGTGATGCAACCTGGATTGACCATATCTAGACCCACAGCTGGATGAGACATAAGGGTGGACACTCTCGGGGCTGAGAGGTTTGGTGAGGTTGTGGGAGCCAACACAGACCCTTTAAAGTAATACTGGGTGGTACCCATCCCATGGGTCCCAAATCTCCAGGTTCAAGGGCATCTTCGTACATCGAAAACATGCATGAGAAACCCAGAAGGTGGTACACCTTGTGATCGGTAAAGGTTTCTAAAACGTACCTCATTTCTCATCTCCTTGTGCTCAGGTTCACTATTTAAGCTACTTTACTAGCAATCTGCCTACTTGGAGAATCAGCACCTTTAACCTCCTGTTCCGTACAGGTTGCAATTTGTCCTGAGGATGAACGGTAAGAGGGGCAACCAATGAGAGACTGGATCTAGGTGTTGGGACAGGCACAGGTCACCCTATTTTCCCATCAGGAAGAAGAATTAACCACAGGCTAAGCCTGCCGCCCAGAACCAGAAGAGGGCCTGAGGCAATCCCGCGCTTTTGCGGCCAGCTCCCAAAAAAGCAAGTTGAAAAATGGAGCTCAGGGGCACTGTAATTCACAAAACTGCAGAGTTATAAATGATAACTCTCGTCCACAAATATATTGAGGGAAGGCAAGGAAGAGGATTTGAAAGCAAGGTGGAATTGCAGGAAACAGATTTCCGGAGGAAGATTCGAATCGCCTTAAAAGCACATGGAAAGTGGCAAAATGTCTACAATGATGCCCTTGGCCAAAAAGGGCGTATGCGTTTTTTCCTGAATATATTCAGGAAAAAACGCATACGCCCTTTTTGGCCAACCAAGCAACCTGGAAAGGCAAATCAGCGCTACAAAGAAGTCTCGCTACCCATCGGTCAAAAGGGCTACGCTGAAAAAAGTGTCGAAACCAGAAATGCAGGACAGGCCATGGAGAAATGGGAGCCTTGCTACGCTGATGGGCGGGATGTAAATTGCCAACAGCCACTCTGGAGAAGTGTACGGTGGGTCCTGAAACATCTAAAAAACACGGCTTAGGGAGCATAGGGCACTTCCACTCATGGGCGTATAAATTGGGAAAACTAAAAATCAGCAAGACACAGGCACCCCAAAGTTTAGGGCTGCTCTGTTGACAAGAACCTCCACTTCCTTACACCTTAAATATCCCAGGAAAGAGAAAAATGGATAAAGAAGTAGTGGTCCTTATGTACAATGGAATATCCCTCAGCCATGAAATCAATGTCATAAGGCTAGTGGCAGCATGATGAGTGGATTTAGGTACGACGATTCTAAGTGAAATAAGTCACACAGAAAAAGACACTTATCATAAGCTATCACTTATAGAGGGAATGTAAAAACCGCTACACTTGAACTGAATTACAAAACAGAACAGAGTCACACGTTTAGAAAACACACTATGACTGCTTAACGGGAAAGGTGAGGTGGGGTGATGCATAAAACAAGGGTTTCAAATGAGCTCACGTACCGTTCCATAAACCCAATATGTAATAGACAAGACCTACTCCTTGCTCAGTAAACTGGACTCAACACCCCCTATTCACCGCACAAGAATATATCTGAGTAGTAAGAATCTTAAAACCTATGTATTGATATCTCTCTGGAAGTGAGTCAAGTGGGTGTAAAGCCGCATAAACACAGCCGTGAAAAGCAGCTAAACCCCATTATAAAAATAAATTACTTTTAAAAACCCATGAAAGAAAGACAGTGAAAGAGAGAGAAATTCTCACAAAATCCGTTCAGGGGCTGTGATGCAACCTGGATTGACCATATCTAGACCCACAGCTGGATGAGACATAAGGGTGGACACTCTCGGGGCTGAGAGGTTTGGTGAGGTTGGGGGAGCAAACACAGACCCTTTAAAGTAATACTGCGTGGTACCCATCCCATGGGTTCCAAATCTCCAGGTTCAAGGGCATCTTCGTACATCGAAAACATGCATGAGAAACCCAGAAGGTGGTACACCGTGTGATCGGTAAAGGTTTCTAAAACGTACCTCATTTCTCATCTCCTTGTGCTCAGGTTCAGTATTTAAGCTACTTTACTAGCAATCTCCCTACTTGGAGAATCAGCACCTTTAACCTCCTGTTCCGTACAGGTTGCAATTTGTCCTGAGGATGAACGGTAAGAGGGGCAACCAATGAGAGACTGGATCTAGGTGTTGGGACAGGCACAGGTCACCCTATTTTCCCATCAGGAAGAAGAATTAACCACAGGCTAAGCCTGCCGCCCAGAACCAGAAGAGGGCCTGAGGCAATCCCGCGCTTTTGCGGCCAGCTCCCAAAAAAGCAAGTTGAAAAATGGAGCTCAGGGGCACTGTAATTCACAAAACTGCAGAGTTATAAATGATAACTCTCGTCCACAAATATATTGAGGGAAGGCAAGGAAGAGGATTTGAAAGCAAGGCGGAATTGCAGGAAACAGATTTCCGGAGGAAGATTCGAATCGCCTTAAAAGCACATGAAAAGTGGCAAAATGTCTACAATGATGCCCTTGGCCAAAAAGGGCGTATGCGTTTTTTCCTGAATATATTCAGGAAAAAACGCATACGCCCTTTTTGGCCAACCAAGCAACCTGGAAAGGCAAATCAGCGCTACAAAGAAGTCTCGCTACCCATCGGTCAAAAGGGCTACGCTGAAAAAAGTGTCAAAACCAGAAATGCAGGACAGGCCATGGAGAAATGGGAGCCTTGCTACGCTGATGGGCGGGATGTAAATTGCCAACAGCCACTCTGGAGAAGTGTACGGTGGGTGCTGAAACATCTAAAAAACGGCTTAGGGAGCATAGGGCACTTCCACTCATGGGCGTATAAATTGGGAAAACTAAAAATCAGCAAGACACAGGCACCCCAAAGTTTAGGGCTGCTCTGTTGACAAGAACCTCCACTTCCTTACACCTTAAATATCCCAGGAAAGAGAAAAATGGATAAAGAAGTGGTGGTCCTTATGTACAATGGAATATCACTCAGCCATGAAATCAATGTCATAAGGCTAGTGGCAGCATGATGAGTGGATTTAGGTACGACAATTCTAAGTGAAATAAGTCACACAGAAAAAGGCACTTATCATAAGCTATCACTTATGGAGGGAATGTAAAAACCGCTACACTTGAACTGAATTACAAAACAGAACAGAGTCACACGTTTATAAAACACACTATGACTGCTTAACCGGAAAGGTGAGGTGGCGTGATGCATAAAACAAGGGTTTCAAATGAGGTCACGTACCGTTTCATAAACCCAATATGTAATAGACAAGACCTACTCCTTGCTCAGTAAACTGGACTCAACACCCCCTATTCACCGCACAAGAATATATCTGAGTAGTAAGAATCTTAAAACCTATGTATTGATATCTCTCTGGAAGTGAGTCAAGTGGGTGTAAAGCCGCATAAACACAGCCGTGAAAAGCAGCTAAACCCTATTATAAAAATAAATTACTTTTAAAAACCCATGAAACAAAGACGGTGAAAGAGAGAGAAATTCTTACAAAATTCGTTCAGGGGCTGTGATGCAACCTGGATTGACCATATCTAGACCCACAGCTGGATGAGACATAAGGGTGGACACTCTCGGGGCTGAGAGGTTTGGTGAGGTTGGGGGAGCAAACACAGACCCTTTAAAGTAATACTGCGTGGTACCCATCCCATGGGTTCCAAATCTCCAGGTTCAAGGGCATCTTCGTACATCGAAAATATGCATGAGAAACCCAGAAGGTGGTACACCGTGTGATCGGTAAAGGTTTCTAAAACGTACCTCATTTCTCATCTCCTTGTGCTCAGGTTCAGTATTTAAGCTACTTTACTAGCAATCTCCCTACTTGGAGAATCAGCACCTTTAACCTCCTGTTCCGTACAGGTTGCAATTTGTCCTGAGGATGAATGGTAAGAGGGGCAACCAATGAGAGACTGGATCTAGGTGTTGGGACAGGCACAGGTCACCCTATTTTCCCATCAGGAAGAAGAATTAACCACAGGCTAAGCCTGCCGCCCAGAACCAGAAGAGGGCCTGAGGCAATCCCGCGCTTTTGCGGCCAGCTCCCAAAAAAGCAAGTTGAAAAATGGAGCTCAGGGGCACTGTAATTCACAAAACTGCAGAGTTATAAATGATAACTCTCGTCCACAAATATATTGAGGGAAGGCAAGGAAGAGGATTTGAAAGCAAGGCGGAATTGCAGGAAACAGATTTCCGGAGGAAGATTCGAATCGCCTTAAAAGCACATGAAAAGTGGCAAAATGTCTACAATGATGCCCTTGGCCAAAAAGGGCGTATGCGTTTTTTCCTGAATATATTCAGGAAAAAACGCATACGCCCTTTTTGGCCAACCAAGCAACCTGGAAAGGCAAATCAGCGCTACAAAGAAGTCTCGCTACCCATCGGTCAAAAGGGCTACGCTGAAAAAAGTGTCGAAACCAGAAATGCAGGACAGGCCATGGAGAAATGGGAGCCTTGCTACGCTGATGGGCGGGATGTAAATTGCCAACAGCCACTCTGGAGAAGTGTACGGTGGGTCCTGAAACATCTAAAAAACACGGCTTAGGGAGCATAGGGCACTTCCACTCATGGGCGTATAAATTGGGAAAACTAAAAATCAGCAAGACACAGGCACCCCAAAGTTTAGGGCTGCTCTGTTGACAAGAACCTCCACTTCCTTACACCTTAAATATCCCAGGAAAGAGAAAAATGGATAAAGAAGTGGTGGTCCTTATGTACAATGGAATATCACTCAGCCATGAAATCAATGTCATAAGGCTAGTGGCAGCATGATGAGTGGATTTAGGTACGACGATTCTAAGTGAAATAAGTCACACAGAAAAAGACACTTATCATAAGCTATCACTTATAGAGGGAATGTAAAAACCGCTACACTTGAACTGAATTACAAAATAGAACAGAGTCACACGTTTAGAAAACACACTATGACTGCTTAACGGGAAAGGTGAGGTGGGGTGATGCATAAAACAAGGGTTTCAAATGAGCTCACGTACCGTTCCATAAACCCAATATGTAATAGACAAGACCTACTCCTTGCTCAGTAAACTGGACTCAACACCCCCTATTCACCGCACAAGAATATATCTGAGTAGTAAGAATCTTAAAACCTATGTATTGATATCTCTCTGGAAGTGAGTCAAGTGGGTGTAAAGCCGCATAAACACAGCCGTGAAAAGCAGCTAAACCCCATTATAAAAATAAATTACTTTTAAAAACCCATGAAACAAAGACGGTGAAAGAGAGAGAAATTCTTACAAAATTCGTTCAGGGGCTGTGATGCAACCTGGATTGACCATATCTAGACCCACAGCTGGATGAGACATAAGGGTGGACACTCTCGGGGCTGAGAGGTTTGGTGAGGTTGGGGGAGCAAACACAGACCCTTTAAAGTAATACTGCGTGGTACCCATCCCATGGGTTCCAAATCTCCAGGTTCAAGGGCATCTTCGTACATCGAAAACATGCATGAGAAACCCAGAAGGTGGTACACCGTGTGATCGGTAAAGGTTTCTAAAACGTACCTCATTTCTCATCTCCTTGTGCTCAGGTTCAGTATTTAAGCTACTTTACTAGCAATCTCCCTACTTGGAGAATCAGCACCTTTAACCTCCTGTTCCGTACAGGTTGCAATTTGTCCTGAGGATGAACGGTAAGAGGGGCAACCAATGAGAGACTGGATCTAGGTGTTGGGACAGGCACAGGTCACCCTATTTTCCCATCAGGAAGAAGAATTAACCACAGGCTAAGCCTGCCGCCCAGAACCAGAAGAGGGCCTGAGGCAATCCCGCGCTTTTGCGGCCAGCTCCCAAAAAAGCAAGTTGAAAAATGGAGCTCAGGGGCACTGTAATTCACAAAACTGCAGAGTTATAAATGATAACTCTCGTCCACAAATATATTGAGGGAAGGCAAGGAAGAGGATTTGAAAGCAAGGCGGAATTGCAGGAAACAGATTTCCGGAGGAAGATTCGAATCGCCTTAAAAGCACATGAAAAGTGGCAAAATGTCTACAATGATGCCCTTGGCCAAAAAGGGCGTATGCGTTTTTTCCTGAATATATTCAGGAAAAAACGCATACGCCCTTTTTGGCCAACCAAGCAACCTGGAAAGGCAAATCAGCGCTACAAAGAAGTCTCGCTACCCATCGGTCAAAAGGGCTACGCTGAAAAAAGTGTCGAAACCAGAAATGCAGGACAGGCCATGGAGAAATGGGAGCCTTGCTACGCTGATGGGCGGGATGTAAATTGCCAACAGCCACTCTGGAGAAGTGTACGGTGGGTGCTGAAACATCTAAAAAACGGCTTAGGGAGCATAGGGCACTTCCACTCATGGGCGTATAAATTGGGAAAACTAAAAATCAGCAAGACACAGGCACCCCAAAGTTTAGGGCTGCTCTGTTGACAAGAACCTCCACTTCCTTACACCTTAAATATCCCAGGAAAGAGAAAAATGGATAAAGAAGTGGTGGTCCTTATGTACAATGGAATATCACTCAGCCATGAAATCAATGTCATAAGGCTAGTGGCAGCATGATGAGTGGATTTAGGTACGACGATTCTAAGTGAAATAAGTCACACAGAAAAAGGCACTTATCATAAGCTATCACTTATAGAGGGAATGTAAAAACCGCTACACTTGAACTGAATTACAAAACAGAACAGAGTCACACGTTTATAAAACACACTATGACTGCTTAACCGGAAAGGTGAGGTGGCGTGATGCATAAAACAAGGGTTTCAAATGAGGTCACGTACCGTTCCATAAACCCAATATGTAATAGACAAGACCTACTCCTTGCTCAGTAAACTGGACTCAACACCCCCTATTCACCGCACAAGAATATATCTGAGTAGTAAGAATCTTAAAACCTATGTATTGATATCTCTCTGGAAGTGAGTCAAGTGGGTGTAAAGCCGCATAAACACAGCCGTGAAAAGCAGCTAAACCCTATTATAAAAATAAATTACTTTTAAAAACCCATGAAACAAAGACGGTGAAAGAGAGAGAAATTCTTACAAAATTCGTTCAGGGGCTGTGATGCAACCTGGATTGACCATATCTAGACCCACAGCTGGATGAGACATAAGGGTGGACACTCTCGGGGCTGAGAGGTTTGGTGAGGTTGGGGGAGCCAACACAGACCCTTTAAAGTAATACTGGGTGGTACCCATCCCATGGGTCCCAAATCTCCAGGTTCAAGGGCATCTTCGTACATCGAAAACATGCATGAGAAACCCAGAAGGTGGTACACCGTGTGATCGGTAAAGGTTTCTAAAACGTACCTCATTTCTGATCTCCTTGTGCTCAGGTTCACTATTTAAGCTACTTTACTAGCAATCTCCCTACTTGGAGAATCAGCACCTTTAACCTCCTGTTCCGTACAGGTTGCAATTTGTCCTGAGGATGAACGGTAAGAGGGGCAACCAATGAGAGACTGGATCTAGGTGTTGGGACAGGCACAGGTCACCCTATTTTCCCATCAGGAAGAAGAATTAACCACAGGCTAAGCCTGCCGCCCAGAACCAGAAGAGGGCCTGAGGCAATCCCGCGCTTTTGCGGCCAGCTCCCAAAAAAGCAAGTTGAAAAATGGAGCTCAGGGGCACTGTAATTCACAAAACTGCAGAGTTATAAATGATAACTCTCGTCCACAAATATATTGAGGGAAGGCAAGGAAGAGGATTTGAAAGCAAGGTGGAATTGCAGGAAACAGATTTCCGGAGGAAGATTCGAATCGCCTTAAAAGCACATGGAAAGTGGCAAAATGTCTACAATGATGCCCTTGGCCAAAAAGGGCGTATGCGTTTTTTCCTGAATATATTCAGGAAAAAACGCATACGCCCTTTTTGGCCAACCAAGCAACCTGGAAAGGCAAATCAGCGCTACAAAGAAGTCTCGCTACCCATCGGTCAAAAGGGCTACGCTGAAAAAAGTGTCGAAACCAGAAATGCAGGACAGGCCATGGAGAAATGGGAGCCTTGCTACGCTGATGGGCGGGATGTAAATTGCCAACAGCCACTCTGGAGAAGTGTACGGTGGGTGCTGAAACATCTAAAAAACGGCTTAGGGAGCATAGGGCACTTCCACTCATGGGCGTATAAATTGGGAAAACTAAAAATCAGCAAGACACAGGCACCCCAAAGTTTAGGGCTGCTCTGTTGACAAGAACCTCCACTTCCTTACACCTTAAATATCCCAGGAAAGAGAAAAATGGATAAAGAAGTGGTGGTCCTTATGTACAATGGAATATCACTCAGCCATGAAATCAATGTCATAAGGCTAGTGGCAGCATGATGAGTGGATTTAGGTACGACGATTCTAAGTGAAATAAGTCACACAGAAAAAGGCACTTATCATAAGCTATCACTTATAGAGGGAATGTAAAAACCGCTACACTTGAACTGAATTACAAAACAGAACAGAGTCACACGTTTAGAAAACACACTATGACTGCTTAACCGGAAAGGTGAGGTGGCGTGATGCATAAAACAAGGGTTTCAAATGAGGGCACGTACCGTTCCATAAACCCAATATGTAATAGACAAGACCTACTCCTTGCTCAGTAAACTGGACTCAACACCCCCTATTCACCGCACAAGAATATATCTGAGTAGTAAGAATCTTAAAACCTATGTATTGATATCTCTCTGGAAGTGAGTCAAGTGGGTGTAAAGCCGCATAAACACAGCCGTGAAAAGCAGCTAAACCCTATTATAAAAATAAATTACTTTTAAAAACCCATGAAACAAAGACGGTGAAAGAGAGAGAAATTCTTACAAAATTCGTTCAGGGGCTGTGATGCAACCTGGATTGACCATATCTAGACCCACAGCTGGATGAGACATAAGGGTGGACACTCTCGGGGCTGAGAGGTTTGGTGAGGTTGGGGGAGCCAACACAGACCCTTTAAAGTAATACTGGGTGGTACCCATCCCATGGGTCCCAAATCTCCAGGTTCAAGGGCATCTTCGTACATCGAAAACATGCATGAGAAACCCAGAAGGTGGTACACCGTGTGATCGGTAAAGGTTTCTAAAACGTACCTCATTTCTCATCTCCTTGTGCTCAGGTTCAGTATTTAAGCTACTTTACTAGCAATCTCCCTACTTGGAGAATCAGCACCTTTAACCTCCTGTTCCGTACAGGTTGCAATTTGTCCTGAGGATGAACGGTAAGAGGGGCAACCAATGAGAGACTGGATCTAGGTGTTGGGACAGGCACAGGTCACCCTATTTTCCCATCAGGAAGAAGAATTAACCACAGGCTAAGCCTGCCGCCCAGAACCAGAAGAGGGCCTGAGGCAATCCCGCGCTTTTGCGGCCAGCTCCCAAAAAAGCAAGTTGAAAAATGGAGCTCAGGGGCACTGTAATTCACAAAACTGCAGAGTTATAAATGATAACTCTCGTCCACAAATATATTGAGGGAAGGCAAGGAAGAGGATTTGAAAGCAAGGCGGAATTGCAGGAAACAGATTTCCGGAGGAAGATTCGAATCGCCTTAAAAGCACATGAAAAGTGGCAAAATGTCTACAATGATGCCCTTGGCCAAAAAGGGCGTATGCGTTTTTTCCTGAATATATTCAGGAAAAAACGCATACGCCCTTTTTGGCCAACCAAGCAACCTGGAAAGGCAAATCAGCGCTACAAAGAAGTCTCGCTACCCATCGGTCAAAAGGGCTACGCTGAAAAAAGTGTCGAAACCAGAAATGCAGGACAGGCCATGGAGAAATGGGAGCCTTGCTACGCTGATGGGCGGGATGTAAATTGCCAACAGCCACTCTGGAGAAGTGTACGGTGGGTGCTGAAACATCTAAAAAACGGCTTAGGGAGCATAGGGCACTTCCACTCATGGGCGTATAAATTGGGAAAACTAAAAATCAGCAAGACACAGGCACCCCAAAGTTTAGGGCTGCTCTGTTGACAAGAACCTCCACTTCCTTACACCTTAAATATCCCAGGAAAGAGAAAAATGGATAAAGAAGTGGTGGTCCTTATGTACAATGGAATATCACTCAGCCATGAAATCAATGTCATAAGGCTAGTGGCAGCATGATGAGTGGATTTAGGTACGACGATTCTAAGTGAAATAAGTCACACAGAAAAAGGCACTTATCATAAGCTATCACTTATAGAGGGAATGTAAAAACCGCTACACTTGAACTGAATTACAAAACAGAACAGAGTCACACGTTTATAAAACACACTATGACTGCTTAACCGGAAAGGTGAGGTGGCGTGATGCATAAAACAAGGGTTTCAAATGAGGTCACGTACCGTTCCATAAACCCAATATGTAATAGACAAGACCTACTCCTTGCTCAGTAAACTGGACTCAACACCCCCTATTCACCGCACAAGAATATATCTGAGTAGTAAGAATCTTAAAACCTATGTATTGATATCTCTCTGGAAGTGAGTCAAGTGGGTGTAAAGCCGCATAAACACAGCCGTGATAAGCAGCTAAACCCTATTATAAAAATAAATTACTTTTAAAAACCCATGAAACAAAGACGGTGAAAGAGAGAGAAATTCTTACAAAATTCGTTCAGGGGCTGTGATGCAACCTGGATTGACCATATCTAGACCCACAGCTGTATGAGACATAAGGGTGGACACTCTCGGGGCTGAGAGGTTTGGTGAGGTTGGGGGAGCAAACACAGACCCTTTAAAGTAATACTGCGTGGTACCCATCCCATGGGTTTCAAATCTCCAGGTTCAAGGGCATCTTCGTACATCGAAAACATGCATGAGAAACCCAGAAGGTGGTACACCGTGTGATCGGTAAAGGTTTCTAAAACGTACCTCATTTCTCATCTCCTTGTGCTCAGGTTCAGTATTTAAGCTACTTTACTAGCAATCTCCCTACTTGGAGAATCAGCACCTTTAACCTCCTGTTCCGTACAGGTTGCAATTTGTCCTGAGGATGAACGGTAAGAGGGGCAACCAATGAGAGACTGGATCTAGGTGTTGGGACAGGCACAGGTCACCCTATTTTCCCATCAGGAAGAAGAATTAACCACAGGCTAAGCCTGCCGCCCAGAACCAGAAGAGGGCCTGAGGCAATCCCGCGCTTTTGCGGCCAGCTCCGAAAAAAGCAAGTTGAAAAATGGAGCTCAGGGGCACTGTAATTCACAAAACTGCAGAGTTATAAATGATAACTCTCGTCCACAAATATATTGAGGGAAGGCAAGGAAGAGGATTTGAAAGCAAGGCGGAATTGCAGGAAACAGATTTCCGGAGGAAGATTCGAATCGCCTTAAAAGCACATGAAAAGTGGCAAAATGTCTACAATGATGCCCTTGGCCAAAAAGGGCGTATGCGTTTTTTCCTGAATATATTCAGGAAAAAACGCATACGCCCTTTTTGGCCAACCAAGCAACCTGGAAAGGCAAATCAGCGCTACAAAGAAGTCTCGCTACCCATCGGTCAAAAGGGCTACGCTGAAAAAAGTGTCGAAACCAGAAATGCAGGACAGGCCATGGAGAAATGGGAGCCTTGCTACGCTGATGGGCGGGATGTAAATTGCCAACAGCCACTCTGGAGAAGTGTACGGTGGGTGCTGAAACATCTAAAAAACGGCTTAGGGAGCATAGGGCACTTCCACTCATGGGCGTATAAATTGGGAAAACTAAAAATCAGCAAGACACAGGCACCCCAAAGTTTAGGGCTGCTCTGTTGACAAGAACCTCCACTTCCTTACACCTTAAATATCCCAGGAAAGAGAAAAATGGATAAAGAAGTGGTGGTCCTTATGTACAATGGAATATCACTCAGCCATGAAATCAATGTCATAAGGCTAGTGGCAGCATGATGAGTGGATTTAGGTACGACGATTCTAAGTGAAATAAGTCACACAGAAAAAGGCACTTATCATAAGCTATCACTTATAGAGGGAATGTAAAAACCGCTACACTTGAACTGAATTACAAAACCGAACAGAGTCACACGTTTAGAAAACACACTATGACTGCTTAACCGGAAAGGTGAGTTGGCGTGATGCATAAAACAAGGGTTTCAAATGAGGTCACGTACCGTTCCATAAACCCAATATGTAATAGACAAGACCTACTCCTTGCTCAGTAAACTGGACTCAACACCCCCTATTCACCGCACAAGAATATATCTGAGTAGTAAGAATCTTAAAACCTATGTATTGATATCTCTCTGGAAGTGAGTCAAGTGGGTGTAAAGCCGCATAAACACAGCCGTGAAAAGCAGCTAAACCCTATTATAAAAATAAATTACTTTTAAAAACCCATGAAACAAAGACGGTGAAAGAGAGAGAAATTCTTACAAAATTCGTTCAGGGGCTGTGATGCAACCTGGATTGACCATATCTAGACCCACAGCTGGATGAGACATAAGGGTGGACACTCTCGGGGCTGAGAGGTTTGGTGAGGTTGGGGGAGCCAACACAGACCCTTTAAAGTAATACTGGGTGGTACCCATCCCATGGGTCCCAAATCTCCAGGTTCAAGGGCATCTTCGTACATCGAAAACATGCATGAGAAACCCAGAAGGTGGTACACCTTGTGATCGGTAAAGGTTTCTAAAACGTACCTCATTTCTCATCTCCTTGTGCTCAGGTTCAGTATTTAAGCTACTTTACTAGCAATCTCCCTACTTGGAGAATCAGCACCTTTAACCTCCTGTTCCGTACAGGTTGCAATTTGTCCTGAGGATGAACGGTAAGAGGGGCAACCAATGAGAGACTGGATCTAGGTGTTGGGACAGGCACAGGTCACCCTATTTTCCCATCAGGAAGAAGAATTAACCACAGGCTAAGCCTGCCGCCCAGAACCAGAAGAGGGCCTGAGGCAATCCCGCGCTTTTGCGGCCAGCTCCCAAAAAAGCAAGTTGAAAAATGGAGCTCAGGGGCACTGTAATTCACAAAACTGCAGAGTTATAAATGATAACTCTCGTCCACAAATATATTGAGGGAAGGCAAGGAAGAGGATTTGAAAGCAAGGCGGAATTGCAGGAAACAGATTTCCGGAGGAAGATTCGAATCGCCTTAAAAGCACATGAAAAGTGGCAAAATGTCTACAATGATGCCCTTGGCCAAAAAGGGCGTATGCGTTTTTTCCTGAATATATTCAGGAAAAAACGCATACGCCCTTTTTGGCCAACCAAGCAACCTGGAAAGGCAAATCAGCGCTACAAAGAAGTCTCGCTACCCATCGGTCAAAAGGGCTACGCTGAAAAAAGTGTCGAAACCAGAAATGCAGGACAGGCCATGGAGAAATGGGAGCCTTGCTACGCTGATGGGCGGGATGTAAATTGCCAACAGCCACTCTGGAGAAGTGTACGGTGGGTCCTGAAACATCTAAAAAACACAGCTTAGGGAGCATAGGGCACTTCCACTCATGGGCGTATAAATTGGGAAAACTAAAAATCAGCAAGACACAGGCACCCCAAAGTTTAGGGCTGCTCTGTTGACAAGAACCTCCACTTCCTTACACCTTAAATATCCCAGGAAAGAGAAAAATGGATAAAGAAGTGGTGGTCCTTATGTACAATGGAATATCACTCAGCCATGAAATCAATGTCATAAGGCTAGTGGCAGCATGATGAGTGGATTTAGGTACGACGATTCTAAGTGAAATAAGTCACACAGAAAAAGACACTTATCATAAGCTATCACTTATAGAGGGAATGTAAAAACCGCTACACTTGAACTGAATTACAAAACAGAACAGAGTCACACGTTTATAAAACACACTATGACTGCTTAACCGGAAAGGTGAGGTGGCGTGATGCATAAAACAAGGGTTTCAAATGAGGTCACGTACCGTTCCATAAACCCAATATGTAATAGACAAGACCTACTCCTTGCTCAGTAAACTGGACTCAACACCCCCTATTCACCGCACAAGAATATATCTGAGTAGTAAGAATCTTAAAACCTATGTATTGATATCTCTCTGGAAGTGAGTCAAGTGGGTGTAAAGCCGCATAAACACAGCCGTGAAAAGCAGCTAAACCCCATTATAAAAATAAATTACTTTTAAAAACCCATGAAACAAAGACGGTGAAAGAGAGAGAAATTCTTACAAAATTCGTTCAGGGGCTGTGATGCAACCTGGATTGACCATATCTAGACCCACAGCTGGATGAGACATAAGGGTGGACACTCTCGGGGCTGAGAGGTTTGGTGAGGTTGGGGGAGCAAACACAGACCCTTTAAAGTAATACTGCGTGGTACCCATCCCATGGGTTCCAAATCTCCAGGTTCAAGGGCATCTTCGTACATCGAAAACATGCATGAGAAACCCAGAAGGTGGTACACCGTGTGATCGGTAAAGGTTTCTAAAACGTACCTCATTTCTCATCTCCTTGTGCTCAGGTTCAGTATTTAAGCTACTTTACTAGCAATCTCCCTACTTGGAGAATCAGCACCTTTAACCTCCTGTTCCGTACAGGTTGCAATTTGTCCTGAGGATGAACGGTAAGAGGGGCAACCAATGAGAGACTGGATCTAGGTGTTGGGACAGGCACAGGTCACCCTATTTTCCCATCAGGAAGAAGAATTAACCACAGGCTAAGCCTGCCGCCCAGAACCAGAAGAGGGCCTGAGGCAATCCCGCGCTTTTGCGGCCAGCTCCCAAAAAAGCAAGTTGAAAAATGGAGCTCAGGGGCACTGTAATTCACAAAACTGCAGAGTTATAAATGATAACTCTCGTCCACAAATATATTGAGGGAAGGCAAGGAAGAGGATTTGAAAGCAAGGCGGAATTGCAGGAAACAGATTTCCGGAGGAAGATTCGAATCGCCTTAAAAGCACATGAAAAGTGGCAAAATGTCTACAATGATGCCCTTGGCCAAAAAGGGCGTATGCGTTTTTTCCTGAATATATTCAGGAAAAAACGCATACGCCCTTTTTGGCCAACCAAGCAACCTGGAAAGGCAAATCAGCGCTACAAAGAAGTCTCGCTACCCATCGGTCAAAAGGGCTACGCTGAAAAAAGTGTCGAAACCAGAAATGCAGGACAGGCCATGGAGAAATGGGAGCCTTGCTACGCTGATGGGCGGGATGTAAATTGCCAACAGCCACTCTGGAGAAGTGTACGGTGGGTGCTGAAACATCTAAAAAACGGCTTAGGGAGCATAGGGCACTTCCACTCATGGGCGTATAAATTGGGAAAACTAAAAATCAGCAAGACACAGGCACCCCAAAGTTTAGGGCTGCTCTGTTGACAAGAACCTCCACTTCCTTACACCTTAAATATCCCAGGAAAGAGAAAAATGGATAAAGAAGTGGTGGTCCTTATGTACAATGGAATATCACTCAGCCATGAAATCAATGTCATAAGGCTAGTGGCAGCATGATGAGTGGATTTAGGTACGACGATTCTAAGTGAAATAAGTCACACAGAAAAAGGCACTTATCATAAGCTATCACTTATAGAGGGAATGTAAAAACCGCTACACTTGAACTGAATTACAAAACAGAACAGAGTCACACGTTTAGAAAACACACTATGACTGCTTAACCGGAAAGGTGAGGTGGCGTGATGCATAAAACAAGGGTTTCAAATGAGGTCACGTACCGTTCCATAAACCCAATATGTAATAGACAAGACCTACTCCTTGCTCAGTAAACTGGACTCAACACCCCCTATTCACCGCACAAGAATATATCTGAGTAGTAAGAATCTTAAAACCTATGTATTGATATCTCTCTGGAAGTGAGTCAAGTGGGTGTAAAGCCGCATAAACACAGCCGTGAAAAGCAGCTAAACCCTATTATAAAAATAAATTACTTTTAAAAACCCATGAAACAAAGACGGTGAAAGAGAGAGAAATTCTTACAAAATTCGTTCAGGGGCTGTGATGCAACCTGGATTGACCATATCTAGACCCACAGCTGGATGAGACATAAGGGTGGACACTCTCGGGGCTGAGAGGTTTGGTGAGGTTGGGGGAGCCAACACAGACCCTTTAAAGTAATACTGGGTGGTACCCATCCCATGGGTCCCAAATCTCCAGGTTCAAGGGCATCTTCGTACATCGAAAACATGCATGAGAAACCCAGAAGGTGGTACACCGTGTGATCGGTAAAGGTTTCTAAAACGTACCTCATTTCTCATCTCCTTGTGCTCAGGTTCAGTATTTAAGCTACTTTACTAGCAATCTCCCTACTTGGAGAATCAGCACCTTTAACCTCCTGTTCCGTACAGGTTGCAATTTGTCCTGAGGATGAACGGTAAGAGGGGCAACCAATGAGAGACTGGATCTAGGTGTTGGGACAGGCACAGGTCACCCTATTTTCCCATCAGGAAGAAGAATTAACCACAGGCTAAGCCTGCCGCCCAGAACCAGAAGAGGGCCTGAGGCAATCCCGCGCTTTTGCGGCCAGCTCCCAAAAAAGCAAGTTGAAAAATGGAGCTCAGGGGCACTGTAATTCACAAAACTGCAGAGTTATAAATGATAACTCTCGTCCACAAATATATTGAGGGAAGGCAAGGAAGAGGATTTGAAAGCAAGGTGGAATTGCAGGAAACAGATTTCCGGAGGAAGATTCGAATCGCCTTAAAAGCACATGGAAAGTGGCAAAATGTCTACAATGATGCCCTTGGCCAAAAAGGGCGTATGCGTTTTTTCCTGAATATATTCAGGAAAAAACGCATACGCCCTTTTTGGCCAACCAAGCAACCTGGAAAGGCAAATCAGCGCTACAAAGAAGTCTCGCTACCCATCGGTCAAAAGGGCTACGCTGAAAAAAGTGTCGAAACCAGAAATGCAGGACAGGCCATGGAGAAATGGGAGCCTTGCTACGCTGATGGGCGGGATGTAAATTGCCAACAGCCACTCTGGAGAAGTGTACGGTGGGTCCTGAAACATCTAAAAAACACGGCTTAGGGAGCATAGGGCACTTCCACTCATGGGCGTATAAATTGGGAAAACTAAAAATCAGCAAGACACAGGCACCCCAAAGTTTAGGGCTGCTCTGTTGACAAGAACCTCCACTTCCTTACACCTTAAATATCCCAGGAAAGAGAAAAATGGATAAAGAAGTGGTGGTCCTTATGTACAATGGAATATCACTCAGCCATGAAATCAATGTCATAAGGCTAGTGGCAGCATGATGAGTGGATTTAGGTACGACGATTCTAAGTGAAATAAGTCACACAGAAAAAGACACTTATCATAAGCTATCACTTATAGAGGGAATGTAAAAACCGCTACACTTGAACTGAATTACAAAATAGAACAGAGTCACACGTTTAGAAAACACACTATGACTGCTTAACGGGAAAGGTGAGGTGGGGTGATGCATAAAACAAGGGTTTCAAATGAGCTCACGTACCGTTCCATAAACCCAATATGTAATAGACAAGACCTACTCCTTGCTCAGTAAACTGGACTCAACACCCCCTATTCACCGCACAAGAATATATCTGAGTAGTAAGAATCTTAAAACCTATGTATTGATATCTCTCTGGAAGTGAGTCAAGTGGGTGTAAAGCCGCATAAACACAGCCGTGAAAAGCAGCTAAACCCCATTATAAAAATAAATTACTTTTAAAAACCCATGAAACAAAGACGGTGAAAGAGAGAGAAATTCTTACAAAATTCGTTCAGGGGCTGTGATGCAACCTGGATTGACCATATCTAGACCCACAGCTGGATGAGACATAAGGGTGGACACTCTCGGGGCTGAGAGGTTTGGTGAGGTTGGGGGAGCAAACACAGACCCTTTAAAGTAATACTGCGTGGTACCCATCCCATGGGTTCCAAATCTCCAGGTTCAAGGGCATCTTCGTACATCGAAAACATGCATGAGAAACCCAGAAGGTGGTACACCGTGTGATCGGTAAAGGTTTCTAAAACGTACCTCATTTCTCATCTCCTTGTGCTCAGGTTCAGTATTTAAGCTACTTTACTAGCAATCTCCCTACTTGGAGAATCAGCACCTTTAACCTCCTGTTCCGTACAGGTTGCAATTTGTCCTGAGGATGAACGGTAAGAGGGGCAACCAATGAGAGACTGGATCTAGGTGTTGGGACAGGCACAGGTCACCCTATTTTCCCATCAGGAAGAAGAATTAACCACAGGCTAAGCCTGCCGCCCAGAACCAGAAGAGGGCCTGAGGCAATCCCGCGCTTTTGCGGCCAGCTCCCAAAAAAGCAAGTTGAAAAATGGAGCTCAGGGGCACTGTAATTCACAAAACTGCAGAGTTATAAATGATAACTCTCGTCCACAAATATATTGAGGGAAGGCAAGGAAGAGGATTTGAAAGCAAGGCGGAATTGCAGGAAACAGATTTCCGGAGGAAGATTCGAATCGCCTTAAAAGCACATGAAAAGTGGCAAAATGTCTACAATGATGCCCTTGGCCAAAAAGGGCGTATGCGTTTTTTCCTGAATATATTCAGGAAAAAACGCATACGCCCTTTTTGGCCAACCAAGCAACCTGGAAAGGCAAATCAGCGCTACAAAGAAGTCTCGCTACCCATCGGTCAAAAGGGCTACGCTGAAAAAAGTGTCGAAACCAGAAATGCAGGACAGGCCATGGAGAAATGGGAGCCTTGCTACGCTGATGGGCGGGATGTAAATTGCCAACAGCCACTCTGGAGAAGTGTACGGTGGGTGCTGAAACATCTAAAAAACGGCTTAGGGAGCATAGGGCACTTCCACTCATGGGCGTATAAATTGGGAAAACTAAAAATCAGCAAGACACAGGCACCCCAAAGTTTAGGGCTGCTCTGTTGACAAGAACCTCCACTTCCTTACACCTTAAATATCCCAGGAAAGAGAAAAATGGATAAAGAAGTGGTGGTCCTTATGTACAATGGAATATCACTCAGCCATGAAATCAATGTCATAAGGCTAGTGGCAGCATGATGAGTGGATTTAGGTACGACGATTCTAAGTGAAATAAGTCACACAGAAAAAGGCACTTATCATAAGCTATCACTTATAGAGGGAATGTAAAAACCGCTACACTTGAACTGAATTACAAAACAGAACAGAGTCACACGTTTATAAAACACACTATGACTGCTTAACCGGAAAGGTGAGGTGGCGTGATGCATAAAACAAGGGTTTCAAATGAGGTCACGTACCGTTCCATAAACCCAATATGTAATAGACAAGACCTACTCCTTGCTCAGTAAACTGGACTCAACACCCCCTATTCACCGCACAAGAATATATCTGAGTAGTAAGAATCTTAAAACCTATGTATTGATATCTCTCTGGAAGTGAGTCAAGTGGGTGTAAAGCCGCATAAACACAGCCGTGAAAAGCAGCTAAACCCTATTATAAAAATAAATTACTTTTAAAAACCCATGAAACAAAGACGGTGAAAGAGAGAGAAATTCTTACAAAATTCGTTCAGGGGCTGTGATGCAACCTGGATTGACCATATCTAGACCCACAGCTGGATGAGACATAAGGGTGGACACTCTCGGGGCTGAGAGGTTTGGTGAGGTTGTGGGAGCCAACACAGACCCTTTAAAGTAATACTGGGTGGTACCCATCCCATGGGTCCCAAATCTCCAGGTTCAAGGGCATCTTCGTACATCGAAAACATGCATGAGAAACCCAGAAGGTGGTACACCTTGTGATCGGTAAAGGTTTCTAAAACGTACCTCATTTCTCATCTCCTTGTGCTCAGGTTCAGTATTTAAGCTACTTTACTAGCAATCTCCCTACTTGGAGAATCAGCACCTTTAACCTCCTGTTCCGTACAGGTTGCAATTTGTCCTGAGGATGAACGGTAAGAGGGGCAACCAATGAGAGACTGGATCTAGGTGTTGGGACAGGCACAGGTCACCCTATTTTCCCATCAGGAAGAAGAATTAACCACAGGCTAAGCCTGCCGCCCAGAACCAGAAGAGGGCCTGAGGCAATCCCGCGCTTTTGCGGCCAGCTCCCAAAAAAGCAAGTTGAAAAATGGAGCTCAGGGGCACTGTAATTCACAAAACTGCAGAGTTATAAATGATAACTCTCGTCCACAAATATTTTGAGGGAAGGCAAGGAAGAGGATTTGAAAGCAAGGCGGAATTGCAGGAAACAGATTTCCGGAGGAAGATTCGAATCGCCTTAAAAGCACATGAAAAGTGGCAAAATGTCTACAATGATGCCCTTGGCCAAAAAGGGCGTATGCGTTTTTTCCTGAATATATTCAGGAAAAAACGCATACGCCCTTTTTGGCCAACCAAGCAACCTGGAAAGGCAAATCAGCGCTACAAAGAAGTCTCGCTACCCATTGGTCAAAAGGGCTACGCTGAAAAAAGTGTCGAAACCAGAAATGCAGGACAGGCCATGGAGAAATGGGAGCCTTGCTACGCTGATGGGCGGGATGTAAATTGCCAACAGCCACTCTGGAGAAGTGTACGGTGGGTCCTGAAACATCTAAAAAACACGGCTTAGGGAGCATAGGGCACTTCCACTCATGGGCGTATAAATTGGGAAAACTAAAAATCAGCAAGACACAGGCACCCCAAAGTTTAGGGCTGCTCTGTTGACAAGAACCTCCACTTCCTTACACCTTAAATATCCCAGGAAAGAGAAAAATGGATAAAGAAGTGGTGGTCCTTATGTACAATGGAATATCACTCAGCCATGAAATCAATGTCATAAGGCTAGTGGCAGCATGATGAGTGGATTTAGGTACGACGATTCTAAGTGAAATAAGTCACACAGAAAAAGACACTTATCATAAGCTATCACTTATAGAGGGAATGTAAAAACCGCTACACTTGAACTGAATTACAAAATAGAACAGAGTCACACGTTTAGAAAACACACTATGACTGCTTAACGGGAAAGGTGAGGTGGGGTGATGCATAAAACAAGGGTTTCAAATGAGCTCACGTACCGTTCCATAAACCCAATATGTAATAGACAAGACCTACTCCTTGCTCAGTAAACTGGACTCAACACCCCCTATTCACCGCACAAGAATATATCTGAGTAGTAAGAATCTTAAAACCTATGTATTGATATCTCTCTGGAAGTGAGTCAAGTGGGTGTAAAGCCGCATAAACACAGCCGTGAAAAGCAGCTAAACCCCATTATAAAAATAAATTACTTTTAAAAACCCATGAAACAAAGACGGTGAAAGAGAGAGAAATTCTTACAAAATTCGTTCAGGGGCTGTGATGCAACCTGGATTGACCATATCTAGACCCACAGCTGGATGAGACATAAGGGTGGACACTCTCGGGGCTGAGAGGTTTGGTGAGGTTGGGGGAGCAAACACAGACCCTTTAAAGTAATACTGCGTGGTACCCATCCCATGGGTTCCAAATCTCCAGGTTCAAGGGCATCTTCGTACATCGAAAACATGCATGAGAAACCCAGAAGGTGGTACACCGTGTGATCGGTAAAGGTTTCTAAAACGTACCTCATTTCTCATCTCCTTGTGCTCAGGTTCAGTATTTAAGCTACTTTACTAGCAATCTCCCTACTTGGAGAATCAGCACCTTTAACCTCCTGTTCCGTACAGGTTGCAATTTGTCCTGAGGATGAACGGTAAGAGGGGCAACCAATGAGAGACTGGATCTAGGTGTTGGGACAGGCACAGGTCACCCTATTTTCCCATCAGGAAGAAGAATTAACCACAGGCTAAGCCTGCCGCCCAGAACCAGAAGAGGGCCTGAGGCAATCCCGCGCTTTTGCGGCCAGCTCCCAAAAAAGCAAGTTGAAAAATGGAGCTCAGGGGCACTGTAATTCACAAAACTGCAGAGTTATAAATGATAACTCTCGTCCACAAATATATTGAGGGAAGGCAAGGAAGAGGATTTGAAAGCAAGGCGGAATTGCAGGAAACAGATTTCCGGAGGAAGATTCGAATCGCCTTAAAAGCACATGAAAAGTGGCAAAATGTCTACAATGATGCCCTTGGCCAAAAAGGGCGTATGCGTTTTTTCCTGAATATATTCAGGAAAAAACGCATACGCCCTTTTTGGCCAACCAAGCAACCTGGAAAGGCAAATCAGCGCTACAAAGAAGTCTCGCTACCCATCGGTCAAAAGGGCTACGCTGAAAAAAGTGTCGAAACCAGAAATGCAGGACAGGCCATGGAGAAATGGGAGCCTTGCTACGCTGATGGGCGGGATGTAAATTGCCAACAGCCACTCTGGAGAAGTGTACGGTGGGTGCTGAAACATCTAAAAAACGGCTTAGGGAGCATAGGGCACTTCCACTCATGGGCGTATAAATTGGGAAAACTAAAAATCAGCAAGACACAGGCACCCCAAAGTTTAGGGCTGCTCTGTTGACAAGAACCTCCACTTCCTTACACCTTAAATATCCCAGGAAAGAGAAAAATGGATAAAGAAGTGGTGGTCCTTATGTACAATGGAATATCACTCAGCCATGAAATCAATGTCATAAGGCTAGTGGCAGCATGATGAGTGGATTTAGGTACGACGATTCTAAGTGAAATAAGTCACACAGAAAAAGGCACTTATCATAAGCTATCACTTATAGAGGGAATGTAAAAACCGCTACACTTGAACTGAATTACAAAACAGAACAGAGTCACACGTTTATAAAACACACTATGACTGCTTAACCGGAAAGGTGAGGTGGCGTGATGCATAAAACAAGGGTTTCAAATGAGGTCACGTACCGTTCCATAAACCCAATATGTAATAGACAAGACCTACTCCTTGCTCAGTAAACTGGACTCAACACCCCCTATTCACCGCACAAGAATATATCTGAGTAGTAAGAATCTTAAAACCTATGTATTGATATCTCTCTGGAAGTGAGTCAAGTGGGTGTAAAGCCGCATAAACACAGCCGTGAAAAGCAGCTAAACCCTATTATAAAAATAAATTACTTTTAAAAACCCATGAAACAAAGACGGTGAAAGAGAGAGAAATTCTTACAAAATTCGTTCAGGGGCTGTGATGCAACCTGGATTGACCATATCTAGACCCACAGCTGGATGAGACATAAGGGTGGACACTCTCGGGGCTGAGAGGTTTGGTGAGGTTGGGGGAGCAAACACAGACCCTTTAAAGTAATACTGCGTGGTACCCATCCCATGGGTTCCAAATCTCCAGGTTCAAGGGCATCTTCGTACATCGAAAACATGCATGAGAAACCCAGAAGGTGGTACACCGTGTGATCGGTAAAGGTTTCTAAAACGTACCTCATTTCTCATCTCCTTGTGCTCAGGTTCAGTATTTAAGCTACTTTACTAGCAATCTCCCTACTTGGAGAATCAGCACCTTTAACCTCCTGTTCCGTACAGGTTGCAATTTGTCCTGAGGATGAACGGTAAGAGGGGCAACCAATGAGAGACTGGATCTAGGTGTTGGGACAGGCACAGGTCACCCTATTTTCCCATCAGGAAGAAGAATTAACCACAGGCTAAGCCTGCCGCCCAGAACCAGAAGAGGGCCTGAGGCAATCCCGCGCTTTTGCGGCCAGCTCCCAAAAAAGCAAGTTGAAAAATGGAGCTCAGGGGCACTGTAATTCACAAAACTGCAGAGTTATAAATGATAACTCTCGTCCACAAATATATTGAGGGAAGGCAAGGAAGAGGATTTGAAAGCAAGGCGGAATTGCAGGAAACAGATTTCCGGAGGAAGATTCGAATCGCCTTAAAAGCACATGAAAAGTGGCAAAATGTCTACAATGATGCCCTTGGCCAAAAAGGGCGTATGCGTTTTTTCCTGAATATATTCAGGAAAAAACGCATACGCCCTTTTTGGCCAACCAAGCAACCTGGAAAGGCAAATCAGCGCTACAAAGAAGTCTCGCTACCCATCGGTCAAAAGGGCTACGCTGAAAAAAGTGTCGAAACCAGAAATGCAGGACAGGCCATGGAGAAATGGGAGCCTTGCTACGCTGATGGGCGGGATGTAAATTGCCAACAGCCACTCTGGAGAAGTGTACGGTGGGTGCTGAAACATCTAAAAAACGGCTTAGGGAGCATAGGGCACTTCCACTCATGGGCGTATAAATTGGGAAAACTAAAAATCAGCAAGACACAGGCACCCCAAAGTTTAGGGCTGCTCTGTTGACAAGAACCTCCACTTCCTTACACCTTAAATATCCCAGGAAAGAGAAAAATGGATAAAGAAGTGGTGGTCCTTATGTACAATGGAATATCACTCAGCCATGAAATCAATGTCATAAGGCTAGTGGCAGCATGATGAGTGGATTTAGGTACGACGATTCTAAGTGAAATAAGTCACACAGAAAAAGGCACTTATCATAAGCTATCACTTATAGAGGGAATGTAAAAACCGCTACACTTGAACTGAATTACAAAACCGAACAGAGTCACACGTTTAGAAAACACACTATGACTGCTTAACCGGAAAGGTGAGTTGGCGTGATGCATAAAACAAGGGTTTCAAATGAGGTCACGTACCGTTCCATAAACCCAATATGTAATAGACAAGACCTACTCCTTGCTCAGTAAACTGGACTCAACACCCCCTATTCACCGCACAAGAATATATCTGAGTAGTAAGAATCTTAAAACCTATGTATTGATATCTCTCTGGAAGTGAGTCAAGTGGGTGTAAAGCCGCATAAACACAGCCGTGAAAAGCAGCTAAACCCTATTATAAAAATAAATTACTTTTAAAAACCCATGAAACAAAGACGGTGAAAGAGAGAGAAATTCTTACAAAATTCGTTCAGGGGCTGTGATGCAACCTGGATTGACCATATCTAGACCCACAGCTGGATGAGACATAAGGGTGGACACTCTCGGGGCTGAGAGGTTTGGTGAGGTTGGGGGAGCCAACACAGACCCTTTAAAGTAATACTGGGTGGTACCCATCCCATGGGTCCCAAATCTCCAGGTTCAAGGGCATCTTCGTACATCGAAAACATGCATGAGAAACCCAGAAGGTGGTACACCGTGTGATCGGTAAAGGTTTCTAAAACGTACCTCATTTCTCATCTCCTTGTGCTCAGGTTCAGTATTTAAGCTACTTTACTAGCAATCTCCCTACTTGGAGAATCAGCACCTTTAACCTCCTGTTCCGTACAGGTTGCAATTTGTCCTGAGGATGAACGGTAAGAGGGGCAACCAATGAGAGACTGGATCTAGGTGTTGGGACAGGCACAGGTCACCCTATTTTCCCATCAGGAAGAAGAATTAACCACAGGCTAAGCCTGCCGCCCAGAACCAGAAGAGGGCCTGAGGCAATCCCGCGCTTTTGCGGCCAGCTCCCAAAAAAGCAAGTTGAAAAATGGAGCTCAGGGGCACTGTAATTCACAAAACTGCAGAGTTATAAATGATAACTCTCGTCCACAAATATATTGAGGGAAGGCAAGGAAGAGGATTTGAAAGCAAGGCGGAATTGCAGGAAACAGATTTCCGGAGGAAGATTCGAATCGCCTTAAAAGCACATGAAAAGTGGCAAAATGTCTACAATGATGCCCTTGGCCAAAAAGGGCGTATGCGTTTTTTCCTGAATATATTCAGGAAAAAACGCATACGCCCTTTTTGGCCAACCAAGCAACCTGGAAAGGCAAATCAGCGCTACAAAGAAGTCTCGCTACCCATCGGTCAAAAGGGCTACGCTGAAAAAAGTGTCGAAACCAGAAATGCAGGACAGGCCATGGAGAAATGGGAGCCTTGCTACGCTGATGGGCGGGATGTAAATTGCCAACAGCCACTCTGGAGAAGTGTACGGTGGGTCCTGAAACATCTAAAAAACACAGCTTAGGGAGCATAGGGCACTTCCACTCATGGGCGTATAAATTGGGAAAACTAAAAATCAGCAAGACACAGGCACCCCAAAGTTTAGGGCTGCTCTGTTGACAAGAACCTCCACTTCCTTACACCTTAAATATCCCAGGAAAGAGAAAAATGGATAAAGAAGTGGTGGTCCTTATGTACAATGGAATATCACTCAGCCATGAAATCAATGTCATAAGGCTAGTGGCAGCATGATGAGTGGATTTAGGTACGACGATTCTAAGTGAAATAAGTCACACAGAAAAAGACACTTATCACTTATAGAGGGAATGTAAAAACCGCTACACTTGAACTGAATTACAAAACAGAACAGAGTCACACGTTTATAAAACACACTATGACTGCTTAACCGGAAAGGTGAGGTGGCGTGATGCATAAAACAAGGGTTTCAAATGAGGTCACGTACCGTTCCATAAACCCAATATGTAATAGACAAGACCTACTCCTTGCTCAGTAAACTGGACTCAACACCCCCTATTCACCGCACAAGAATATATCTGAGTAGTAAGAATCTTAAAACCTATGTATTGATATCTCTCTGGAAGTGAGTCAAGTGGGTGTAAAGCCGCATAAACACAGCCGTGAAAAGCAGCTAAACCCCATTATAAAAATAAATTACTTTTAAAAACCCATGAAACAAAGACGGTGAAAGAGAGAGAAATTCTTACAAAATTCGTTCAGGGGCTGTGATGCAACCTGGATTGACCATATCTAGACCCACAGCTGGATGAGACATAAGGGTGGACACTCTCGGGGCTGAGAGGTTTGGTGAGGTTGGGGGAGCAAACACAGACCCTTTAAAGTAATACTGCGTGGTACCCATCCCATGGGTTCCAAATCTCCAGGTTCAAGGGCATCTTCGTACATCGAAAACATGCATGAGAAACCCAGAAGGTGGTACACCGTGTGATCGGTAAAGGTTTCTAAAACGTACCTCATTTCTCATCTCCTTGTGCTCAGGTTCAGTATTTAAGCTACTTTACTAGCAATCTCCCTACTTGGAGAATCAGCACCTTTAACCTCCTGTTCCGTACAGGTTGCAATTTGTCCTGAGGATGAACGGTAAGAGGGGCAACCATTGAGAGACTGGATCTAGGTGTTGGGACAGGCACAGGTCACCCTATTTTCCCATCAGGAAGAAGAATTAACCACAGGCTAAGCCTGCCGCCCAGAACCAGAAGAGGGCCTGAGGCAATCCCGCGCTTTTGCGGCCAGCTCCCAAAAAAGCAAGTTGAAAAATGGAGCTCAGGGGCACTGTAATTCACAAAACTGCAGAGTTATAAATGATAACTCTCGTCCACAAATATATTGAGGGAAGGCAAGGAAGAGGATTTGAAAGCAAGGCGGAATTGCAGGAAACAGATTTCCGGAGGAAGATTCGAATCGCCTTAAAAGCACATGAAAAGTGGCAAAATGTCTACAATGATGCCCTTGGCCAAAAAGGGCGTATGCGTTTTTTCCTGAATATATTCAGGAAAAAACGCATACGCCCTTTTTGGCCAACCAAGCAACCTGGAAAGGCAAATCAGCGCTACAAAGAAGTCTCGCTACCCATCGGTCAAAAGGGCTACGCTGAAAAAAGTGTCGAAACCAGAAATGCAGGACAGGCCATGGAGAAATGGGAGCCTTGCTACGCTGATGGGCGGGATGTAAATTGCCAACAGCCACTCTGGAGAAGTGTACGGTGGGTGCTGAAACATCTAAAAAACGGCTTAGGGAGCATAGGGCACTTCCACTCATGGGCGTATAAATTGGGAAAACTAAAAATCAGCAAGACACAGGCACCCCAAAGTTTAGGGCTGCTCTGTTGACAAGAACCTCCACTTCCTTACACCTTAAATATCCCAGGAAAGAGAAAAATGGATAAAGAAGTGGTGGTCCTTATGTACAATGGAATATCACTCAGCCATGAAATCAATGTCATAAGGCTAGTGGCAGCATGATGAGTGGATTTAGGTACGACGATTCTAAGTGAAATAAGTCACACAGAAAAAGGCACTTATCATAAGCTATCACTTATAGAGGGAATGTAAAAACCGCTACACTTGAACTGAATTACAAAACAGAACAGAGTCACACGTTTAGAAAACACACTATGACTGCTTAACCGGAAAGGTGAGGTGGCGTGATGCATAAAACAAGGGTTTCAAATGAGGTCACGTACCGTTCCATAAACCCAATATGTAATAGACAAGACCTACTCCTTGCTCAGTAAACTGGACTCAACACCCCCTATTCACCGCACAAGAATATATCTGAGTAGTAAGAATCTTAAAACCTATGTATTGATATCTCTCTGGAAGTGAGTCAAGTGGGTGTAAAGCCGCATAAACACAGCCGTGAAAAGCAGCTAAACCCTATTATAAAAATAAATTACTTTTAAAAACCCATGAAACAAAGACGGTGAAAGAGAGAGAAATTCTTACAAAATTCGTTCAGGGGCTGTGATGCAACCTGGATTGACCATATCTAGACCCACAGCTGGATGAGACATAAGGGTGGACACTCTCGGGGCTGAGAGGTTTGGTGAGGTTGGGGGAGCCAACACAGACCCTTTAAAGTAATACTGGGTGGTACCCATCCCATGGGTCCCAAATCTCCAGGTTCAAGGGCATCTTCGTACATCGAAAACATGCATGAGAAACCCAGAAGGTGGTACACCTTGTGATCGGTAAAGGTTTCTAAAACGTACCTCATTTCTCATCTCCTTGTGCTCAGGTTCAGTATTTAAGCTACTTTACTAGCAATCTCCCTACTTGGAGAATCAGCACCTTTAACCTCCTGTTCCGTACAGGTTGCAATTTGTCCTGAGGATGAACGGTAAGAGGGGCAACCAATGAGAGACTGGATCTAGGTGTTGGGACAGGCACAGGTCACCCTATTTTCCCATCAGGAAGAAGAATTAACCACAGGCTAAGCCTGCCGCCCAGAACCAGAAGAGGGCCTGAGGCAATCCCGCGCTTTTGCGGCCAGCTCCCAAAAAAGCAAGTTGAAAAATGGAGCTCAGGGGCACTGTAATTCACAAAACTGCAGAGTTATAAATGATAACTCTCGTCCACAAATATATTGAGGGAAGGCAAGGAAGAGGATTTGAAAGCAAGGTGGAATTGCAGGAAACAGATTTCCGGAGGAAGATTCGAATCGCCTTAAAAGCACATGGAAAGTGGCAAAATGTCTACAATGATGCCCTTGGCCAAAAAGGGCGTATGCGTTTTTTCCTGAATATATTCAGGAAAAAACGCATACGCCCTTTTTGGCCAACCAAGCAACCTGGAAAGGCAAATCAGCGCTACAAAGAAGTCTCGCTACCCATCGGTCAAAAGGGCTACGCTGAAAAAAGTGTCGAAACCAGAAATGCAGGACAGGCCATGGAGAAATGGGAGCCTTGCTACGCTGATGGGCGGGATGTAAATTGCCAACAGCCACTCTGGAGAAGTGTACGGTGGGTCCTGAAACATCTAAAAAACACGGCTTAGGGAGCATAGGGCACTTCCACTCATGGGCGTATAAATTGGGAAAACTAAAAATCAGCAAGACACAGGCACCCCAAAGTTTAGGGCTGCTCTGTTGACAAGAACCTCCACTTCCTTACACCTTAAATATCCCAGGAAAGAGAAAAATGGATAAAGAAGTGGTGGTCCTTATGTACAATGGAATATCACTCAGCCATGAAATCAATGTCATAAGGCTAGTGGCAGCATGATGAGTGGATTTAGGTACGACGATTCTAAGTGAAATAAGTCACACAGAAAAAGACACTTATCATAAGCTATCACTTATAGAGGGAATGTAAAAACCGCTACACTTGAACTGAATTACAAAACAGAACAGAGTCACACGTTTATAAAACACACTATGACTGCTTAACCGGAAAGGTGAGGTGGCGTGATGCATAAAACAAGGGTTTCAAATGAGGTCACGTACCGTTCCATAAACCCAATATGTAATAGACAAGACCTACTCCTTGCTCAGTAAACTGGACTCAACACCCCCTATTCACCGCACAAGAATATATCTGAGTAGTAAGAATCTTAAAACCTATGTATTGATATCTCTCTGGAAGTGAGTCAAGTGGGTGTAAAGCCGCATAAACACAGCCGTGAAAAGCAGCTAAACCCCATTATAAAAATAAATTACTTTTAAAAACCCATGAAACAAAGACGGTGAAAGAGAGAGAAATTCTTACAAAATTCGTTCAGGGGCTGTGATGCAACCTGGATTGACCATATCTAGACCCACAGCTGGATGAGACATAAGGGTGGACACTCTCGGGGCTGAGAGGTTTGGTGAGGTTGGGGGAGCAAACACAGACCCTTTAAAGTAATACTGCGTGGTACCCATCCCATGGGTTCCAAATCTCCAGGTTCAAGGGCATCTTCGTACATCGAAAACATGCATGAGAAACCCAGAAGGTGGTACACCGTGTGATCGGTAAAGGTTTCTAAAACGTACCTCATTTCTCATCTCCTTGTGCTCAGGTTCAGTATTTAAGCTACTTTACTAGCAATCTCCCTACTTGGAGAATCAGCACCTTTAACCTCCTGTTCCGTACAGGTTGCAATTTGTCCTGAGGATGAACGGTAAGAGGGGCAACCAATGAGAGACTGGATCTAGGTGTTGGGACATTCACAGGTCACCCTATTTTCCCATCAGGAAGAAGAATTAACCACAGGCTAAGCCTGCCGCCCAGAACCAGAAGAGGGCCTGAGGCAATCCCGCGCTTTTGCGGCCAGCTCCCAAAAAAGCAAGTTGAAAAATGGAGCTCAGGGGCACTGTAATTCACAAAACTGCAGAGTTATAAATGATAACTCTCGTCCACAAATATATTGAGGGAAGGCAAGGAAGAGGATTTGAAAGCAAGGCGGAATTGCAGGAAACAGATTTCCGGAGGAAGATTCGAATCGCCTTAAAAGCACATGAAAAGTGGCAAAATGTCTACAATGATGCCCTTGGCCAAAAAGGGCGTATGCGTTTTTTCCTGAATATATTCAGGAAAAAACGCATACGCCCTTTTTGGCCAACCAAGCAACCTGGAAAGGCAAATCAGCGCTACAAAGAAGTCTCGCTACCCATCGGTCAAAAGGGCTACGCTGAAAAAAGTGTCGAAACCAGAAATGCAGGACAGGCCATGGAGAAATGGGAGCCTTGCTACGCTGATGGGCGGGATGTAAATTGCCAACAGCCACTCTGGAGAAGTGTACGGTGGGTGCTGAAACATCTAAAAAACGGCTTAGGGAGCATAGGGCACTTCCACTCATGGGCGTATAAATTGGGAAAACTAAAAATCAGCAAGACACAGGCACCCCAAAGTTTAGGGCTGCTCTGTTGACAAGAACCTCCACTTCCTTACACCTTAAATATCCCAGGAAAGAGAAAAATGGATAAAGAAGTGGTGGTCCTTATGTACAATGGAATATCACTCAGCCATGAAATCAATGTCATAAGGCTAGTGGCAGCATGATGAGTGGATTTAGGTACGACGATTCTAAGTGAAATAAGTCACACAGAAAAAGGCACTTATCATAAGCTATCACTTATAGAGGGAATGTAAAAACCGCTACACTTGAACTGAATTACAAAACAGAACAGAGTCACACGTTTATAAAACACACTATGACTGCTTAACCGGAAAGGTGAGGTGGCGTGATGCATAAAACAAGGGTTTCAAATGAGGTCACGTACCGTTCCATAAACCCAATATGTAATAGACAAGACCTACTCCTTGCTCAGTAAACTGGACTCAACACCCCCTATTCACCGCACAAGAATATATCTGAGTAGTAAGAATCTTAAAACCTATGTATTGATATCTCTCTGGAAGTGAGTCAAGTGGGTGTAAAGCCGCATAAACACAGCCGTGAAAAGCAGCTAAACCCTATTATAAAAATAAATTACTTTTAAAAACCCATGAAACAAAGACGGTGAAAGAGAGAGAAATTCTTACAAAATTCGTTCAGGGGCTGTGATGCAACCTGGATTGACCATATCTAGACCCACAGCTGGATGAGACATAAGGGTGGACACTCTCGGGGCTGAGAGGTTTGGTGAGGTTGGGGGAGCCAACACAGACCCTTTAAAGTAATACTGGGTGGTACCCATCCCATGGGTCCCAAATCTCCAGGTTCAAGGGCATCTTCGTACATCGAAAACATGCATGAGAAACCCAGAAGGTGGTACACCTTGTGATCGGTAAAGGTTTCTAAAACGTACCTCATTTCTCATCTCCTTGTGCTCAGGTTCACTATTTAAGCTACTTTACTAGCAATCTCCCTACTTGGAGAATCAGCACCTTTAACCTCCTGTTCCGTACAGGTTGCAATTTGTCCTGAGGATGAACGGTAAGAGGGGCAACCAATGAGAGACTGGATCTAGGTGTTGGGACAGGCACAGGTCACCCTATTTTCCCATCAGGAAGAAGAATTAACCACAGGCTAAGCCTGCCGCCCAGAACCAGAAGAGGGCCTGAGGCAATCCCGCGCTTTTGCGGCCAGCTCCCAAAAAAGCAAGTTGAAAAATGGAGCTCAGGGGCACTGTAATTCACAAAACTGCAGAGTTATAAATGATAACTCTCGTCCACAAATATATTGAGGGAAGGCAAGGAAGAGGATTTGAAAGCAAGGTGGAATTGCAGGAAACAGATTTCCGGAGGAAGATTCGAATCGCCTTAAAAGCACATGGAAAGTGGCAAAATGTCTACAATGATGCCCTTGGCCAAAAAGGGCGTATGCGTTTTTTCCTGAATATATTCAGGAAAAAACGCATACGCCCTTTTTGGCCAACCAAGCAACCTGGAAAGGCAAATCAGCGCTACAAAGAAGTCTCGCTACCCATCGGTCAAAAGGGCTACGCTGAAAAAAGTGTCGAAACCAGAAATGCAGGACAGGCCATGGAGAAATGGGAGCCTTGCTACGCTGATGGGCGGGATGTAAATTGCCAACAGCCACTCTGGAGAAGTGTACGGTGGGTCCTGAAACATCTAAAAAACACGGCTTAGGGAGCATAGGGCACTTCCACTCATGGGCGTATAAATTGGGAAAACTAAAAATCAGCAAGACACAGGCACCCCAAAGTTTAGGGCTGCTCTGTTGACAAGAACCTCCACTTCCTTACACCTTAAATATCCCAGGAAAGAGAAAAATGGATAAAGAAGTGGTGGTCCTTATGTACAATGGAATATCACTCAGCCATGAAATCAATGTCATAAGGCTAGTGGCAGCATGATGAGTGGATTTAGGTACGACGATTCTAAGTGAAATAAGTCACACAGAAAAAGACACTTATCATAAGCTATCACTTATAGAGGGAATGTAAAAACCGCTACACTTGAACTGAATTACAAAATAGAACAGAGTCACACGTTTAGAAAACACACTATGACTGCTTAACGGGAAAGGTGAGGTGGGGTGATGCATAAAACAAGGGTTTCAAATGAGCTCACGTACCGTTCCATAAACCCAATATGTAATAGACAAGACCTACTCCTTGCTCAGTAAACTGGACTCAACACCCCCTATTCACCGCACAAGAATATATCTGAGTAGTAAGAATCTTAAAACCTATGTATTGATATCTCTCTGGAAGTGAGTCAAGTGGGTGTAAAGCCGCATAAACACAGCCGTGAAAAGCAGCTAAACCCCATTATAAAAATAAATTACTTTTAAAAACCCATGAAACAAAGACGGTGAAAGAGAGAGAAATTCTTACAAAATTCGTTCAGGGGCTGTGATGCAACCTGGATTGACCATATCTAGACCCACAGCTGGATGAGACATAAGGGTGGACACTCTCGGGGCTGAGAGGTTTGGTGAGGTTGGGGGAGCAAACACAGACCCTTTAAAGTAATACTGCGTGGTACCCATCCCATGGGTTCCAAATCTCCAGGTTCAAGGGCATCTTCGTACATCGAAAACATGCATGAGAAACCCAGAAGGTGGTACACCGTGTGATCGGTAAAGGTTTCTAAAACGTACCTCATTTCTCATCTCCTTGTGCTCAGGTTCAGTATTTAAGCTACTTTACTAGCAATCTCCCTACTTGGAGAATCAGCACCTTTAACCTCCTGTTCCGTACAGGTTGCAATTTGTCCTGAGGATGAACGGTAAGAGGGGCAACCAATGAGAGACTGGATCTAGGTGTTGGGACAGGCACAGGTCACCCTATTTTCCCATCAGGAAGAAGAATTAACCACAGGCTAAGCCTGCCGCCCAGAACCAGAAGAGGGCCTGAGGCAATCCCGCGCTTTTGCGGCCAGCTCCCAAAAAAGCAAGTTGAAAAATGGAGCTCAGGGGCACTGTAATTCACAAAACTGCAGAGTTATAAATGATAACTCTCGTCCACAAATATATTGAGGGAAGGCAAGGAAGAGGATTTGAAAGCAAGGCGGAATTGCAGGAAACAGATTTCCGGAGGAAGATTCGAATCGCCTTAAAAGCACATGAAAAGTGGCAAAATGTCTACAATGATGCCCTTGGCCAAAAAGGGCGTATGCGTTTTTTCCTGAATATATTCAGGAAAAAACGCATACGCCCTTTTTGGCCAACCAAGCAACCTGGAAAGGCAAATCAGCGCTACAAAGAAGTCTCGCTACCCATCGGTCAAAAGGGCTACGCTGAAAAAAGTGTCGAAACCAGAAATGCAGGACAGGCCATGGAGAAATGGGAGCCTTGCTACGCTGATGGGCGGGATGTAAATTGCCAACAGCCACTCTGGAGAAGTGTACGGTGGGTGCTGAAACATCTAAAAAACGGCTTAGGGAGCATAGGGCACTTCCACTCATGGGCGTATAAATTGGGAAAACTAAAAATCAGCAAGACACAGGCACCCCAAAGTTTAGGGCTGCTCTGTTGACAAGAACCTCCACTTCCTTACACCTTAAATATCCCAGGAAAGAGAAAAATGGATAAAGAAGTGGTGGTCCTTATGTACAATGGAATATCACTCAGCCATGAAATCAATGTCATAAGGCTAGTGGCAGCATGATGAGTGGATTTAGGTACGACGATTCTAAGTGAAATAAGTCACACAGAAAAAGGCACTTATCATAAGCTATCACTTATAGAGGGAATGTAAAAACCGCTACACTTGAACTGAATTACAAAACAGAACAGAGTCACACGTTTAGAAAACACACTATGACTGCTTAACCGGAAAGGTGAGGTGGCGTGATGCATAAAACAAGGGTTTCAAATGAGGTCACGTACCGTTCCATAAACCCAATATGTAATAGACAAGACCTACTCCTTGCTCAGTAAACTGGACTCAACACCCCCTATTCACCGCACAAGAATATATCTGAGTAGTAAGAATCTTAAAACCTATGTATTGATATCTCTCTGGAAGTGAGTCAAGTGGGTGTAAAGCCGCATAAACACAGCCGTGAAAAGCAGCTAAACCCTATTATAAAAATAAATTACTTTTAAAAACCCATGAAACAAAGACGGTGAAAGAGAGAGAAATTCTTACAAAATTCGTTCAGGGGCTGTGATGCAACCTGGATTGACCATATCTAGACCCACAGCTGGATGAGACATAAGGGTGGACACTCTCGGGGCTGAGAGGTTTGGTGAGGTTGGGGGAGCAAACACAGACCCTTTAAAGTAATACTGCGTGGTACCCATCCCATGGGTTCCAAATCTCCAGGTTCAAGGGCATCTTCGTACATCGAAAACATGCATGAGAAACCCAGAAGGTGGTACACCGTGTGATCGGTAAAGGTTTCTAAAACGTACCTCATTTCTCATCTCCTTGTGCTCAGGTTCAGTATTTAAGCTACTTTACTAGCAATCTCCCTACTTGGAGAATCAGCACCTTTAACCTCCTGTTCCGTACAGGTTGCAATTTGTCCTGAGGATGAACGGTAAGAGGGGCAACCAATGAGAGACTGGATCTAGGTGTTGGGACAGGCACAGGTCACCCTATTTTCCCATCAGGAAGAAGAATTAACCACAGGCTAAGCCTGCCGCCCAGAACCAGAAGAGGGCCTGAGGCAATCCCGCGCTTTTGCGGCCAGCTCCCAAAAAAGCAAGTTGAAAAATGGAGCTCAGGGGCACTGTAATTCACAAAACTGCAGAGTTATAAATGATAACTCTCGTCCACAAATATATTGAGGGAAGGCAAGGAAGAGGATTTGAAAGCAAGGCGGAATTGCAGGAAACAGATTTCCGGAGGAAGATTCGAATCGCCTTAAAAGCACATGAAAAGTGGCAAAATGTCTACAATGATGCCCTTGGCCAAAAAGGGCGTATGCGTTTTTTCCTGAATATATTCAGGAAAAAACGCATACGCCCTTTTTGGCCAACCAAGCAACCTGGAAAGGCAAATCAGCGCTACAAAGAAGTCTCGCTACCCATCGGTCAAAAGGGCTACGCTGAAAAAAGTGTCGAAACCAGAAATGCAGGACAGGCCATGGAGAAATGGGAGCCTTGCTACGCTGATGGGCGGGATGTAAATTGCCAACAGCCACTCTGGAGAAGTGTACGGTGGGTGCTGAAACATCTAAAAAACGGCTTAGGGAGCATAGGGCACTTCCACTCATGGGCGTATAAATTGGGAAAACTAAAAATCAGCAAGACACAGGCACCCCAAAGTTTAGGGCTGCTCTGTTGACAAGAACCTCCACTTCCTTACACCTTAAATATCCCAGGAAAGAGAAAAATGGATAAAGAAGTGGTGGTCCTTATGTACAATGGAATATCACTCAGCCATGAAATCAATGTCATAAGGCTAGTGGCAGCATGATGAGTGGATTTAGGTACGACGATTCTAAGTGAAATAAGTCACACAGAAAAAGGCACTTATCATAAGCTATCACTTATAGAGGGAATGTAAAAACCGCTACACTTGAACTGAATTACAAAACAGAACAGAGTCACACGTTTAGAAAACACACTATGACTGCTTAACCGGAAAGGTGAGTTGGCGTGATGCATAAAACAAGGGTTTCAAATGAGGTCACGTACCGTTCCATAAACCCAATATGTAATAGACAAGACCTACTCCTTGCTCAGTAAACTGGACTCAACACCCCCTATTCACCGCACAAGAATATATCTGAGTAGTAAGAATCTTAAAACCTATGTATTGATATCTCTCTGGAAGTGAGTCAAGTGGGTGTAAAGCCGCATAAACACAGCCGTGAAAAGCAGCTAAACCCTATTATAAAAATAAATTACTTTTAAAAACCCATGAAACAAAGACGGTGAAAGAGAGAGAAATTCTTACAAAATTCGTTCAGGGGCTGTGATGCAACCTGGATTGACCATATCTAGACCCACAGCTGGATGAGACATAAGGGTGGACACTCTCGGGGCTGAGAGGTTTGGTGAGGTTGGGGGAGCCAACACAGACCCTTTAAAGTAATACTGGGTGGTACCCATCCCATGGGTCCCAAATCTCCAGGTTCAAGGGCATCTTCGTACATCGAAAACATGCATGAGAAACCCAGAAGGTGGTACACCTTGTGATCGGTAAAGGTTTCTAAAACGTACCTCATTTCTCATCTCCTTGTGCTCAGGTTCACTATTTAAGCTACTTTACTAGCAATCTCCCTACTTGGAGAATCAGCACCTTTAACCTCCTGTTCCGTACAGGTTGCAATTTGTCCTGAGGATGAACGGTAAGAGGGGCAACCAATGAGAGACTGGATCTAGGTGTTGGGACAGGCACAGGTCACCCTATTTTCCCATCAGGAAGAAGAATTAACCACAGGCTAAGCCTGCCGCCCAGAACCAGAAGAGGGCCTGAGGCAATCCCGCGCTTTTGCGGCCAGCTCCCAAAAAAGCAAGTTGAAAAATGGAGCTCAGGGGCACTGTAATTCACAAAACTGCAGAGTTATAAATGATAACTCTCGTCCACAAATATATTGAGGGAAGGCAAGGAAGAGGATTTGAAAGCAAGGTGGAATTGCAGGAAACAGATTTCCGGAGGAAGATTCGAATCGCCTTAAAAGCACATGGAAAGTGGCAAAATGTCTACAATGATGCCCTTGGCCAAAAAGGGCGTATGCGTTTTTTCCTGAATATATTCAGGAAAAAACGCATACGCCCTTTTTGGCCAACCAAGCAACCTGGAAAGGCAAATCAGCGCTACAAAGAAGTCTCGCTACCCATCGGTCAAAAGGGCTACGCTGAAAAAAGTGTCGAAACCAGAAATGCAGGACAGGCCATGGAGAAATGGGAGCCTTGCTACGCTGATGGGCGGGATGTAAATTGCCAACAGCCACTCTGGAGAAGTGTACGGTGGGTCCTGAAACATCTAAAAAACACAGCTTAGGGAGCATAGGGCACTTCCACTCATGGGCGTATAAATTGGGAAAACTAAAAATCAGCAAGACACAGGCACCCCAAAGTTTAGGGCTGCTCTGTTGACAAGAACCTCCACTTCCTTACACCTTAAATATCCCAGGAAAGAGAAAAATGGATAAAGAAGTGGTGGTCCTTATGTACAATGGAATATCACTCAGCCATGAAATCAATGTCATAAGGCTAGTGGCAGCATGATGAGTGGATTTAGGTACGACGATTCTAAGTGAAATAAGTCACACAGAAAAAGACACTTATCATAAGCTATCACTTATAGAGGGAATGTAAAAACCGCTACACTTGAACTGAATTACAAAACAGAACAGAGTCACACGTTTATAAAACACACTATGACTGCTTAACCGGAAAGGTGAGGTGGCGTGATGCATAAAACAAGGGTTTCAAATGAGGTCACGTACCGTTCCATAAACCCAATATGTAATAGACAAGACCTACTCCTTGCTCAGTAAACTGGACTCAACACCCCCTATTCACCGCACAAGAATATATCTGAGTAGTAAGAATCTTAAAACCTATGTATTGATATCTCTCTGGAAGTGAGTCAAGTGGGTGTAAAGCCGCATAAACACAGCCGTGAAAAGCAGCTAAACCCTATTATAAAAATAAATTACTTTTAAAAACCCATGAAACAAAGACGGTGAAAGAGAGAGAAATTCTTACAAAATTCGTTCAGGGGCTGTGATGCAACCTGGATTGACCATATCTAGACCCACAGCTGGATGAGACATAAGGGTGGACACTCTCGGGGCTGAGAGGTTTGGTGAGGTTGTGGGAGCCAACACAGACCCTTTAAAGTAATACTGGGTGGTACCCATCCCATGGGTCCCAAATCTCCAGGTTCAAGGGCATCTTCGTACATCGAAAACATGCATGAGAAACCCAGAAGGTGGTACACCTTGTGATCGGTAAAGGTTTCTAAAACGTACCTCATTTCTCATCTCCTTGTGCTCAGGTTCACTATTTAAGCTACTTTACTAGCAATCTCCCTACTTGGAGAATCAGCACCTTTAACCTCCTGTTCCGTACAGGTTGCAATTTGTCCTGAGGATGAACGGTAAGAGGGGCAACCAATGAGAGACTGGATCTAGGTGTTGGGACAGGCACAGGTCACCCTATTTTCCCATCAGGAAGAAGAATTAACCACAGGCTAAGCCTGCCGCCCAGAACCAGAAGAGGGCCTGAGGCAATCCCGCGCTTTTGCGGCCAGCTCCCAAAAAAGCAAGTTGAAAAATGGAGCTCAGGGAAACTGTAATTCACAAAACTGCAGAGTTATAAATGATAACTCTCGTCCACAAATATATTGAGGGAAGGCAAGGAAGAGGATTTGAAAGCAAGGTGGAATTGCAGGAAACAGATTTCCGGAGGAAGATTCGAATCGCCTTAAAAGCACATGGAAAGTGGCAAAATGTCTACAATGATGCCCTTGGCCAAAAAGGGCGTATGCGTTTTTTCCTGAATATATTCAGGAAAAAACGCATACGCCCTTTTTGGCCAACCAAGCAACCTGGAAAGGCAAATCAGCGCTACAAAGAAGTCTCGCTACCCATCGGTCAAAAGGGCTACGCTGAAAAAAGTGTCGAAACCAGAAATGCAGGACAGGCCATGGAGAAATGGGAGCCTTGCTACGCTGATGGGCGGGATGTAAATTGCCAACAGCCACTCTGGAGAAGTGTACGGTGGGTCCTGAAACATCTAAAAAACACGGCTTAGGGAGCATAGGGCACTTCCACTCATGGGCGTATAAATTGGGAAAACTAAAAATCAGCAAGACACAGGCACCCCAAAGTTTAGGGCTGCTCTGTTGACAAGAACCTCCACTTCCTTACACCTTAAATATCCCAGGAAAGAGAAAAATGGATAAAGAAGTGGTGGTCCTTATGTACAATGGAATATCACTCAGCCATGAAATCAATGTCATAAGGCTAGTGGCAGCATGATGAGTGGATTTAGGTACGACGATTCTAAGTGAAATAAGTCACACAGAAAAAGACACTTATCATAAGCTATCACTTATAGAGGGAATGTAAAAACCGCTACACTTGAACTGAATTACAAAACAGAACAGAGTCACACGTTTAGAAAACACACTATGACTGCTTAACCGGAAAGGTGAGGTGGCGTGATGCATAAAACAAGGGTTTCAAATGAGGTCACGTACCGTTCCATAAACCCAATATGTAATAGACAAGACCTACTCCTTGCTCAGTAAACTGGACTCAACACCCCCTATTCACCGCACAAGAATATATCTGAGTAGTAAGAATCTTAAAACCTATGTATTGATATCTCTCTGGAAGTGAGTCAAGTGGGTGTAAAGCCGCATAAACACAGCCGTGAAAAGCAGCTAAACCCTATTATAAAAATAAATTACTTTTAAAAACCCATGAAACAAAGACGGTGAAAGAGAGAGAAATTCTTACAAAATTCGTTCAGGGGCTGTGATGCAACCTGGATTGACCATATCTAGACCCACAGCTGGATGAGACATAAGGGTGGACACTCTCGGGGCTGAGAGGTTTGGTGAGGTTGTGGGAGCCAACACAGACCCTTTAAAGTAATACTGGGTGGTACCCATCCCATGGGTCCCAAATCTCCAGCTTCAAGGGCATCTTCGTACATCGAAAACATGCATGAGAAACCCAGAAGGTGGTACACCTTGTGATCGGTAAAGGTTTCTAAAACGTACCTCATTTCTCATCTCCTTGTGCTCAGGTTCACTATTTAAGCTACTTTACTAGCAATCTCCCTACTTGGAGAATCAGCACCTTTAACCTCCTGTTCCGTACAGGTTGCAATTTGTCCTGAGGATGAACGGTAAGAGGGGCAACCAATGAGAGACTGGATCTAGGTGTTGGGACAGGCACAGGTCACCCTATTTTCCCATCAGGAAGAAGAATTAACCACAGGCTAAGCCTGCCGCCCAGAACCAGAAGAGGGCCTGAGGCAATCCCGCGCTTTTGCGGCCAGCTCCCAAAAAAGCAAGTTGAAAAATGGAGCTCAGGGGCACTGTAATTCACAAAACTGCAGAGTTATAAATGAAAACTCTCGTCCACAAATATATTGAGGGAAGGCAAGGAAGAGGATTTGAAAGCAAGGCGGAATTGCAGGAAACAGATTTCCGGAGGAAGATTCGAATCGCCTTAAAAGCACATGAAAAGTGGCAAAATGTCTACAATGATGCCCTTGGCCAAAAAGGGCGTATGCGTTTTTTCCTGAATATATTCAGGAAAAAACGCATACGCCCTTTTTGTCCAACCAAGCAACCTGGAAAGGCAAATCAGCGCTACAAAGAAGTCTCGCTACCCATCGGTCAAAAGGGCTACGCTGAAAAAAGTGTCAAAACCAGAAATGCAGGACAGGCCATGGAGAAATGGGAGCCTTGCTACGCTGATGGGCGGGATGTAAATTGCCAACAGCCACTCTGGAGAAGTGTACGGTGGGTGCTGAAACATCTAAAAAACGGCTTAGGGAGCATAGGGCACTTCCACTCATGGGCGTATAAATTGGGAAAACTAAAAATCAGCAAGACACAGGCACCCCAAAGTTTAGGGCTGCTCTGTTGACAAGAACCTCCACTTCCTTACACCTTAAATATCCCAGGAAAGAGAAAAATGGATAAAGAAGTGGTGGTCCTTATGTACAATGGAATATCACTCAGCCATGAAATCAATGTCATAAGGCTAGTGGCAGCATGATGAGTGGATTTAGGTACGACGATTCTAAGTGAAATAAGTCACACAGAAAAAGACACTTATCATAAGCTATCACTTATAGAGGGAATGTAAAAACCGCTACACTTGAACTGAATTACAAAACAGAACAGAGTCACACGTTTAGAAAACACACTATGACTGCTTAACGGGAAAGGTGAGGTGGGGTGATGCATAAAACAAGGGTTTCAAATGAGCTCACGTACCGTTCCATAAACCCAATATGTAATAGACAAGACCTACTCCTTGCTCAGTAAACTGGACTCAACACCCCCTATTCACCGCACAAGAATATATCTGAGTAGTAAGAATCTTAAAACCTATGTATTGATATCTCTCTGGAAGTGAGTCAAGTGGGTGTAAAGCCGCATAAACACAGCCGTGAAAAGCAGCTAAACCCCATTATAAAAATAAATTACTTTTAAAAACCCATGAAACAAAGACGGTGAAAGAGAGAGAAATTCTTACAAAATTCGTTCAGGGGCTGTGATGCAACCTGGATTGACCATATCTAGACCCACAGCTGGATGAGACATAAGGGTGGACACTCTCGGGGCTGAGAGGTTTGGTGAGGTTGGGGGAGCAAACACAGACCCTTTAAAGTAATACTGCGTGGTACCCATCCCATGGGTTCCAAATCTCCAGGTTCAAGGGCATCTTCGTACATCGAAAACATGCATGAGAAACCCAGAAGGTGGTACACCGTGTGATCGGTAAAGGTTTCTAAAACGTACCTCATTTCTCATCTCCTTGTGCTCAGGTTCAGTATTTAAGCTACTTTACTAGCAATCTCCCTACTTGGAGAATCAGCACCTTTAACCTCCTGTTCCGTACAGGTTGCAATTTGTCCTGAGGATGAACGGTAAGAGGGGCAACCAATGAGAGACTGGATCTAGGTGTTGGGACAGGCACAGGTCACCCTATTTTCCCATCAGGAAGAAGAATTAACCACAGGCTAAGCCTGCCGCCCAGAACCAGAAGAGGGCCTGAGGCAATCCCGCGCTTTTGCGGCCAGCTCCCAAAAAAGCAAGTTGAAAAATGGAGCTCAGGGGCACTGTAATTCACAAAACTGCAGAGTTATAAATGATAACTCTCGTCCACAAATATATTGAGGGAAGGCAAGGAAGAGGATTTGAAAGCAAGGCGGAATTGCAGGAAACAGATTTCCGGAGGAAGATTCGAATCGCCTTAAAAGCACATGGAAAGTGGCAAAATGTCTACAATGATGCCCTTGGCCAAAAAGGGCGTATGCGTTTTTTCCTGAATATATTCAGGAAAAAACGCATACGCCCTTTTTGGCCAACCAAGCAACCTGGAAAGGCAAATCAGCGCTACAAAGAAGTCTCGCTACCCATCGGTCAAAAGGGCTACGCTGAAAAAAGTGTCGAAACCAGAAATGCAGGACAGGCCATGGAGAAATGGGAGCCTTGCTACGCTGATGGGCGGGATGTAAATTGCCAACAGCCACTCTGGAGAAGTGTACGGTGGGTCCTGAAACATCTAAAAAACACGGCATAGGGAGCATAGGGCACTTCCACTCATGGGCGTATAAATTGGGAAAACTAAAAATCAGCAAGACACAGGCACCCCAAAGTTTAGGGCTGCTCTGTTGACAAGAACCTCCACTTCCTTACACCTTAAATATCCCAGGAAAGAGAAAAATGGATAAAGAAGTGGTGGTCCTTATGTACAATGGAATATCACTCAGCCATGAAATCAATGTCATAAGGCTAGTGGCAGCATGATGAGTGGATTTAGGTACGACGATTCTAAGTGAAATAAGTCACACAGAAAAAGACACTTATCATAAGCTATCACTTATAGAGGGAATGTAAAAACCGCTACACTTGAACTGAATTACAAAATAGAACAGAGTCACACGTTTAGAAAACACACTATGACTGCTTAACGGGAAAGGTGAGGTGGGGTGATGCATAAAACAAGGGTTTCAAATGAGCTCACGTACCGTTCCATAAACCCAATATGTAATAGACAAGACCTACTCCTTGCTCAGTAAACTGGACTCAACACCCCCTATTCACCGCACAAGAATATATCTGAGTAGTAAGAATCTTAAAACCTATGTATTGATATCTCTCTGGAAGTGAGTCAAGTGGGTGTAAAGCCGCATAAACACAGCCGTGAAAAGCAGCTAAACCCCATTATAAAAATAAATTACTTTTAAAAACCCATGAAACAAAGACGGTGAAAGAGAGAGAAATTCTTACAAAATTCGTTCAGGGGCTGTGATGCAACCTGGATTGACCATATCTAGACCCACAGCTGGATGAGACATAAGGGTGGACACTCTCGGGGCTGAGAGGTTTGGTGAGGTTGGGGGAGCAAACACAGACCCTTTAAAGTAATACTGCGTGGTACCCATCCCATGGGTTCCAAATCTCCAGGTTCAAGGGCATCTTCGTACATCGAAAACATGCATGAGAAACCCAGAAGGTGGTACACCGTGTGATCGGTAAAGGTTTCTAAAACGTACCTCATTTCTCATCTCCTTGTGCTCAGGTTCAGTATTTAAGCTACTTTACTAGCAATCTCCCTACTTGGAGAATCAGCACCTTTAACCTCCTGTTCCGTACAGGTTGCAATTTGTCCTGAGGATGAACGGTAAGAGGGGCAACCAATGAGAGACTGGATCTAGGTGTTGGGACAGGCACAGGTCACCCTATTTTCCCATCAGGAAGAAGAATTAACCACAGGCTAAGCCTGCCGCCCAGAACCAGAAGAGGGCCTGAGGCAATCCCGCGCTTTTGCGGCCAGCTCCCAAAAAAGCAAGTTGAAAAATGGAGCTCAGGGGCACTGTAATTCACAAAACTGCAGAGTTATAAATGATAACTCTCGTCCACAAATATATTGAGGGAAGGCAAGGAAGAGGATTTGAAAGCAAGGCGGAATTGCAGGAAACAGATTTCCGGAGGAAGATTCGAATCGCCTTAAAAGCACATGAAAAGTGGCAAAATGTCTACAATGATGCCCTTGGCCAAAAAGGGCGTATGCGTTTTTTCCTGAATATATTCAGGAAAAAACGCATACGCCCTTTTTGGCCAACCAAGCAACCTGGAAATGCAAATCAGCGCTACAAAGAAGTCTCGCTACCCATCGGTCAAAAGGGCTATGCTGAAAAAAGTGTCAAAACCAGAAATGCAGGACAGGCCATGGAGAAATGGGAGCCTTGCTACGCTGATGGGCGGGATGTAAATTGCCAACAGCCACTCTGGAGACGTGTACGGTGGGTGCTGAAACATCTAAAAAACGGCTTAGGGAGCATAGGGCACTTCCACTCATGGGCGTATAAATTGGGAAAACTAAAAATCAGCAAGACACAGGCACCCCAAAGTTTAGGGCTGCTCTGTTGACAAGAACCTCCACTTCCTTACACCTTAAATATCCCAGGAAAGAGAAAAATGGATAAAGAAGTGGTGGTCCTTATGTACAATGGAATATCACTCAGCCATGAAATCAATGTCATAAGGCTAGTGGCAGCATGATGAGTGGATTTAGGTACGACGATTCTAAGTGAAATAAGTCACACAGAAAAAGGCACTTATCATAAGCTATCACTTATAGAGGGAATGTAAAAACCGCTACACTTGAACTGAATTACAAAACAGAACAGAGTCACACGTTTATAAAACACACTATGACTGCTTAACCGGAAAGGTGAGGTGGCGTGATGCATAAAACAAGGGTTTCAAATGAGGTCACGTACCGTTCCATAAACCCAATATGTAATAGACAAGACCTACTCCTTGCTCAGTAAACTGGACTCAACACCCCCTATTCACCGCACAAGAATATATCTGAGTAGTAAGAATCTTAAAACCTATGTATTGATATCTCTCTGGAAGTGAGTCAAGTGGGTGTAAAGCCGCATAAACACAGCCGTGAAAAGCAGCTAAACCCTATTATAAAAATAAATTACTTTTAAAAACCCATGAAACAAAGACGGTGAAAGAGAGAGAAATTCTTACAAAATTCGTTCAGGGGCTGTGATGCAACCTGGATTGACCATATCTAGACCCACAGCTGGATGAGACATAAGGGTGGACACTCTCGGGGCTGAGAGGTTTGGTGAGGTTGGGGGAGCAAACACAGACCCTTTAAAGTAATACTGCGTGGTACCCATCCCATGGGTTCCAAATCTCCAGGTTCAAGGGCATCTTCGTACATCGAAAACATGCATGAGAAACCCAGAAGGTGGTACACCGTGTGATCGGTAAAGGTTTCTAAAACGTACCTCATTTCTCATCTCCTTGTGCTCAGGTTCAGTATTTAAGCTACTTTACTAGCAATCTCCCTACTTGGAGAATCAGCACCTTTAACCTCCTGTTCCGTACAGGTTGCAATTTGTCCTGAGGATGAACGGTAAGAGGGGCAACCAATGAGAGACTGGATCTAGGTGTTGGGACAGGCACAGGTCACCCTATTTTCCCATCAGGAAGAAGAATTAACCACAGGCTAAGCCTGCCGCCCAGAACCAGAAGAGGGCCTGAGGCAATCCCGCGCTTTTGCGGCCAGCTCCCAAAAAAGCAAGTTGAAAAATGGAGCTCAGGGGCACTGTAATTCACAAAACTGCAGAGTTATAAATGATAACTCTCGTCCACAAATATATTGAGGGAAGGCAAGGAAGAGGATTTGAAAGCAAGGCGGAATTGCAGGAAACAGATTTCCGGAGGAAGATTCGAATCGCCTTAAAAGCACATGAAAAGTGGCAAAATGTCTACAATGATGCCCTTGGCCAAAAAGGGCGTATGCGTTTTTTCCTGAATATATTCAGGAAAAAACGCATACGCCCTTTTTGGCCAACCAAGCAACCTGGAAAGGCAAATCAGCGCTACAAAGAAGTCTCGCTACCCATCGGTCAAAAGGGCTACGCTGAAAAAAGTGTCGAAACCAGAAATGCAGGACAGGCCATGGAGAAATGGGAGCCTTGCTACGCTGATGGGCGGGATGTAAATTGCCAACAGCCACTCTGGAGACGTGTACGGTGGGTGCTGAAACATCTAAAAAACGGCTTAGGGAGCATAGGGCACTTCCACTCATGGGCGTATAAATTGGGAAAACTAAAAATCAGCAAGACACAGGCACCCCAAAGTTTAGGGCTGCTCTGTTGACAAGAACCTCCACTTCCTTACACCTTAAATATCCCAGGAAAGAGAAAAATGGATAAAGAAGTGGTGGTCCTTATGTACAATGGAATATCACTCAGCCATGAAATCAATGTCATAAGGCTAGTGGCAGCATGATGAGTGGATTTAGGTACGACGATTCTAAGTGAAATAAGTCACACAGAAAAAGGCACTTATCATAAGCTATCACTTATAGAGGGAATGTAAAAACCGCTACACTTGAACTGAATTACAAAACAGAACAGAGTCACACGTTTAGAAAACACACTATGACTGCTTAACCGGAAAGGTGAGTTGGCGTGATGCATAAAACAAGGGTTTCAAATGAGGTCACGTACCGTTCCATAAACCCAATATGTAATAGACAAGACCTACTCCTTGCTCAGTAAACTGGACTCAACACCCCCTATTCACCGCACAAGAATATATCTGAGTAGTAAGAATCTTAAAACCTATGTATTGATATCTCTCTGGAAGTGAGTCAAGTGGGTGTAAAGCCGCATAAACACAGCCGTGAAAAGCAGCTAAACCCTATTATAAAAATAAATTACTTTTAAAAACCCATGAAACAAAGACGGTGAAAGAGAGAGAAATTCTTACAAAATTCGTTCAGGGGCTGTGATGCAACCTGGATTGACCATATCTAGACCCACAGCTGGATGAGACATAAGGGTGGACACTCTCGGGGCTGAGAGGTTTGGTGAGGTTGGGGGAGCCAACACAGACCCTTTAAAGTAATACTGGGTGGTACCCATCCCATGGGTCCCAAATCTCCAGGTTCAAGGGCATCTTCGTACATCGAAAACATGCATGAGAAACCCAGAAGGTGGTACACCTTGTGATCGGTAAAGGTTTCTAAAACGTACCTCATTTCTCATCTCCTTGTGCTCAGGTTCACTATTTAAGCTACTTTACTAGCAATCTCCCTACTTGGAGAATCAGCACCTTTAACCTCCTGTTCCGTACAGGTTGCAATTTGTCCTGAGGATGAACGGTAAGAGGGGCAACCAATGAGAGACTGGATCTAGGTGTTGGGACAGGCACAGGTCACCCTATTTTCCCATCAGGAAGAAGAATTAACCACAGGCTAAGCCTGCCGCCCAGAACCAGAAGAGGGCCTGAGGCAATCCCGCGCTTTTGCGGCCAGCTCCCAAAAAAGCAAGTTGAAAAATGGAGCTCAGGGGCACTGTAATTCACAAAACTGCAGAGTTATAAATGATAACTCTCGTCCACAAATATATTGAGGGAAGGCAAGGAAGAGGATTTGAAAGCAAGGTGGAATTGCAGGAAACAGATTTCCGGAGGAAGATTCGAATCGCCTTAAAAGCACATGGAAAGTGGCAAAATGTCTACAATGATGCCCTTGGCCAAAAAGGGCGTATGCGTTTTTTCCTGAATATATTCAGGAAAAAACGCATACGCCCTTTTTGGCCAACCAAGCAACCTGGAAAGGCAAATCAGCGCTACAAAGAAGTCTCGCTACCCATCGGTCAAAAGGGCTACGCTGAAAAAAGTGTCGAAACCAGAAATGCAGGACAGGCCATGGAGAAATGGGAGCCTTGCTACGCTGATGGGCGGGATGTAAATTGCCAACAGCCACTCTGGAGAAGTGTACGGTGGGTCCTGAAACATCTAAAAAACACAGCTTAGGGAGCATAGGGCACTTCCACTCATGGGCGTATAAATTGGGAAAACTAAAAATCAGCAAGACACAGGCACCCCAAAGTTTAGGGCTGCTCTGTTGACAAGAACCTCCACTTCCTTACACCTTAAATATCCCAGGAAAGAGAAAAATGGATAAAGAAGTGGTGGTCCTTATGTACAATGGAATATCACTCAGCCATGAAATCAATGTCATAAGGCTAGTGGCAGCATGATGAGTGGATTTAGGTACGACGATTCTAAGTGAAATAAGTCACACAGAAAAAGACACTTATCATAAGCTATCACTTATAGAGGGAATGTAAAAACCGCTACACTTGAACTGAATTACAAAACAGAACAGAGTCACACGTTTATAAAACACACTATGACTGCTTAACCGGAAAGGTGAGGTGGCGTGATGCATAAAACAAGGGTTTCAAATGAGGTCACGTACCGTTCCATAAACCCAATATGTAATAGACAAGACCTACTCCTTGCTCAGTAAACTGGACTCAACACCCCCTATTCACCGCACAAGAATATATCTGAGTAGTAAGAATCTTAAAACCTATGTATTGATATCTCTCTGGAAGTGAGTCAAGTGGGTGTAAAGCCGCATAAACACAGCCGTGAAAAGCAGCTAAACCCTATTATAAAAATAAATTACTTTTAAAAACCCATGAAACAAAGACGGTGAAAGAGAGAGAAATTCTTACAAAATTCGTTCAGGGGCTGTGATGCAACCTGGATTGACCATATCTAGACCCACAGCTGGATGAGACATAAGGGTGGACACTCTCGGGGCTGAGAGGTTTGGTGAGGTTGTGGGAGCCAACACAGACCCTTTAAAGTAATACTGGGTGGTACCCATCCCATGGGTCCCAAATCTCCAGGTTCAAGGGCATCTTCGTACATCGAAAACATGCATGAGAAACCCAGAAGGTGGTACACCTTGTGATCGGTAAAGGTTTCTAAAACGTACCTCATTTCTCATCTCCTTGTGCTCAGGTTCACTATTTAAGCTACTTTACTAGCAATCTCCCTACTTGGAGAATCAGCACCTTTAACCTCCTGTTCCGTACAGGTTGCAATTTGTCCTGAGGATGAACGGTAAGAGGGGCAACCAATGAGAGACTGGATCTAGGTGTTGGGACAGGCACAGGTCACCCTATTTTCCCATCAGGAAGAAGAATTAACCACAGGCTAAGCCTGCCGCCCAGAACCAGAAGAGGGCCTGAGGCAATCCCGCGCTTTTGCGGCCAGCTCCCAAAAAAGCAAGTTGAAAAATGGAGCTCAGGGAAACTGTAATTCACAAAACTGCAGAGTTATAAATGATAACTCTCGTCCACAAATATATTGAGGGAAGGCAAGGAAGAGGATTTGAAAGCAAGGTGGAATTGCAGGAAACAGATTTCCGGAGGAAGATTCGAATCGCCTTAAAAGCACATGGAAAGTGGCAAAATGTCTACAATGATGCCCTTGGCCAAAAAGGGCGTATGCGTTTTTTCCTGAATATATTCAGGAAAAAACGCATACGCCCTTTTTGGCCAACCAAGCAACCTGGAAAGGCAAATCAGCGCTACAAAGAAGTCTCGCTACCCATCGGTCAAAAGGGCTACGCTGAAAAAAGTGTCGAAACCAGAAATGCAGGACAGGCCATGGAGAAATGGGAGCCTTGCTACGCTGATGGGCGGGATGTAAATTGCCAACAGCCACTCTGGAGAAGTGTACGGTGGGTCCTGAAACATCTAAAAAACACGGCTTAGGGAGCATAGGGCACTTCCACTCATGGGCGTATAAATTGGGAAAACTAAAAATCAGCAAGACACAGGCACCCCAAAGTTTAGGGCTGCTCTGTTGACAAGAACCTCCACTTCCTTACACCTTAAATATCCCAGGAAAGAGAAAAATGGATAAAGAAGTGGTGGTCCTTATGTACAATGGAATATCACTCAGCCATGAAATCAATGTCATAAGGCTAGTGGCAGCATGATGAGTGGATTTAGGTACGACGATTCTAAGTGAAATAAGTCACACAGAAAAAGACACTTATCATAAGCTATCACTTATAGAGGGAATGTAAAAACCGCTACACTTGAACTGAATTACAAAACAGAACAGAGTCACACGTTTAGAAAACACACTATGACTGCTTAACCGGAAAGGTGAGGTGGCGTGATGCATAAAACAAGGGTTTCAAATGAGGTCACGTACCGTTCCATAAACCCAATATGTAATAGACAAGACCTACTCCTTGCTCAGTAAACTGGACTCAACACCCCCTATTCACCGCACAAGAATATATCTGAGTAGTAAGAATCTTAAAACCTATGTATTGATATCTCTCTGGAAGTGAGTCAAGTGGGTGTAAAGCCGCATAAACACAGCCGTGAAAAGCAGCTAAACCCTATTATAAAAATAAATTACTTTTAAAAACCCATGAAACAAAGACGGTGAAAGAGAGAGAAATTCTTACAAAATTCGTTCAGGGGCTGTGATGCAACCTGGATTGACCATATCTAGACCCACAGCTGGATGAGACATAAGGGTGGACACTCTCGGGGCTGAGAGGTTTGGTGAGGTTGTGGGAGCCAACACAGACCCTTTAAAGTAATACTGGGTGGTACCCATCCCATGGGTCCCAAATCTCCAGCTTCAAGGGCATCTTCGTACATCGAAAACATGCATGAGAAACCCAGAAGGTGGTACACCTTGTGATCGGTAAAGGTTTCTAAAACGTACCTCATTTCTCATCTCCTTGTGCTCAGGTTCACTATTTAAGCTACTTTACTAGCAATCTCCCTACTTGGAGAATCAGCACCTTTAACCTCCTGTTCCGTACAGGTTGCAATTTGTCCTGAGGATGAACGGTAAGAGGGGCAACCAATGAGAGACTGGATCTAGGTGTTGGGACAGGCACAGGTCACCCTATTTTCCCATCAGGAAGAAGAATTAACCACAGGCTAAGCCTGCCGCCCAGAACCAGAAGAGGGCCTGAGGCAATCCCGCGCTTTTGCGGCCAGCTCCCAAAAAAGCAAGTTGAAAAATGGAGCTCAGGGGCACTGTAATTCACAAAACTGCAGAGTTATAAATGAAAACTCTCGTCCACAAATATATTGAGGGAAGGCAAGGAAGAGGATTTGAAAGCAAGGCGGAATTGCAGGAAACAGATTTCCGGAGGAAGATTCGAATCGCCTTAAAAGCACATGAAAAGTGGCAAAATGTCTACAATGATGCCCTTGGCCAAAAAGGGCGTATGCGTTTTTTCCTGAATATATTCAGGAAAAAACGCATACGCCCTTTTTGGCCAACCAAGCAACCTGGAAAGGCAAATCAGCGCTACAAAGAAGTCTCGCTACCCATCGGTCAAAAGGGCTACGCTGAAAAAAGTGTCAAAACCAGAAATGCAGGACAGGCCATGGAGAAATGGGAGCCTTGCTACGCTGATGGGCGGGATGTAAATTGCCAACAGCCACTCTGGAGAAGTGTACGGTGGGTGCTGAAACATCTAAAAAACGGCTTAGGGAGCATAGGGCACTTCCACTCATGGGCGTATAAATTGGGAAAACTAAAAATCAGCAAGACACAGGCACCCCAAAGTTTAGGGCTGCTCTGTTGACAAGAACCTCCACTTCCTTACACCTTAAATATCCCAGGAAAGAGAAAAATGGATAAAGAAGTGGTGGTCCTTATGTACAATGGAATATCACTCAGCCATGAAATCAATGTCATAAGGCTAGTGGCAGCATGATGAGTGGATTTAGGTACGACGATTCTAAGTGAAATAAGTCACACAGAAAAAGACACTTATCATAAGCTATCACTTATAGAGGGAATGTAAAAACCGCTACACTTGAACTGAATTACAAAACAGAACAGAGTCACACGTTTAGAAAACACACTATGACTGCTTAACGGGAAAGGTGAGGTGGGGTGATGCATAAAACAAGGGTTTCAAATGAGCTCACGTACCGTTCCATAAACCCAATATGTAATAGACAAGACCTACTCCTTGCTCAGTAAACTGGACTCAACACCCCCTATTCACCGCACAAGAATATATCTGAGTAGTAAGAATCTTAAAACCTATGTATTGATATCTCTCTGGAAGTGAGTCAAGTGGGTGTAAAGCCGCATAAACACAGCCGTGAAAAGCAGCTAAACCCCATTATAAAAATAAATTACTTTTAAAAACCCATGAAACAAAGACGGTGAAAGAGAGAGAAATTCTTACAAAATTCGTTCAGGGGCTGTGATGCAACCTGGATTGACCATATCTAGACCCACAGCTGGATGAGACATAAGGGTGGACACTCTCGGGGCTGAGAGGTTTGGTGAGGTTGGGGGAGCAAACACAGACCCTTTAAAGTAATACTGCGTGGTACCCATCCCATGGGTTCCAAATCTCCAGGTTCAAGGGCATCTTCGTACATCGAAAACATGCATGAGAAACCCAGAAGGTGGTACACCGTGTGATCGGTAAAGGTTTCTAAAACGTACCTCATTTCTCATCTCCTTGTGCTCAGGTTCAGTATTTAAGCTACTTTACTAGCAATCTCCCTACTTGGAGAATCAGCACCTTTAACCTCCTGTTCCGTACAGGTTGCAATTTGTCCTGAGGATGAACGGTAAGAGGGGCAACCAATGAGAGACTGGATCTAGGTGTTGGGACAGGCACAGGTCACCCTATTTTCCCATCAGGAAGAAGAATTAACCACAGGCTAAGCCTGCCGCCCAGAACCAGAAGAGGGCCTGAGGCAATCCCGCGCTTTTGCGGCCAGCTCCCAAAAAAGCAAGTTGAAAAATGGAGCTCAGGGGCACTGTAATTCACAAAACTGCAGAGTTATAAATGATAACTCTCGTCCACAAATATATTGAGGGAAGGCAAGGAAGAGGATTTGAAAGCAAGGCGGAATTGCAGGAAACAGATTTCCGGAGGAAGATTCGAATCGCCTTAAAAGCACATGGAAAGTGGCAAAATGTCTACAATGATGCCCTTGGCCAAAAAGGGCGTATGCGTTTTTTCCTGAATATATTCAGGAAAAAACGCATACGCCCTTTTTGGCCAACCAAGCAACCTGGAAAGGCAAATCAGCGCTACAAAGAAGTCTCGCTACCCATCGGTCAAAAGGGCTACGCTGAAAAAAGTGTCGAAACCAGAAATGCAGGACAGGCCATGGAGAAATGGGAGCCTTGCTACGCTGATGGGCGGGATGTAAATTGCCAACAGCCACTCTGGAGAAGTGTACGGTGGGTCCTGAAACATCTAAAAAACACGGCATAGGGAGCATAGGGCACTTCCACTCATGGGCGTATAAATTGGGAAAACTAAAAATCAGCAAGACACAGGCACCCCAAAGTTTAGGGCTGCTCTGTTGACAAGAACCTCCACTTCCTTACACCTTAAATATCCCAGGAAAGAGAAAAATGGATAAAGAAGTGGTGGTCCTTATGTACAATGGAATATCACTCAGCCATGAAATCAATGTCATAAGGCTAGTGGCAGCATGATGAGTGGATTTAGGTACGACGATTCTAAGTGAAATAAGTCACACAGAAAAAGACACTTATCATAAGCTATCACTTATAGAGGGAATGTAAAAACCGCTACACTTGAACTGAATTACAAAATAGAACAGAGTCACACGTTTAGAAAACACACTATGACTGCTTAACGGGAAAGGTGAGGTGGGGTGATGCATAAAACAAGGGTTTCAAATGAGCTCACGTACCGTTCCATAAACCCAATATGTAATAGACAAGACCTACTCCTTGCTCAGTAAACTGGACTCAACACCCCCTATTCACCGCACAAGAATATATCTGAGTAGTAAGAATCTTAAAACCTATGTATTGATATCTCTCTGGAAGTGAGTCAAGTGGGTGTAAAGCCGCATAAACACAGCCGTGAAAAGCAGCTAAACCCCATTATAAAAATAAATTACTTTTAAAAACCCATGAAACAAAGACGGTGAAAGAGAGAGAAATTCTTACAAAATTCGTTCAGGGGCTGTGATGCAACCTGGATTGACCATATCTAGACCCACAGCTGGATGAGACATAAGGGTGGACACTCTCGGGGCTGAGAGGTTTGGTGAGGTTGGGGGAGCAAACACAGACCCTTTAAAGTAATACTGCGTGGTACCCATCCCATGGGTTCCAAATCTCCAGGTTCAAGGGCATCTTCGTACATCGAAAACATGCATGAGAAACCCAGAAGGTGGTACACCGTGTGATCGGTAAAGGTTTCTAAAACGTACCTCATTTCTCATCTCCTTGTGCTCAGGTTCAGTATTTAAGCTACTTTACTAGCAATCTCCCTACTTGGAGAATCAGCACCTTTAACCTCCTGTTCCGTACAGGTTGCAATTTGTCCTGAGGATGAACGGTAAGAGGGGCAACCAAAGAGAGACTGGATCTAGGTGTTGGGACAGGCACAGGTCACCCTATTTTCCCATCAGGAAGAAGAATTAACCACAGGCTAAGCCTGCCGCCCAGAACCAGAAGAGGGCCTGAGGCAATCCCGCGCTTTTGCGGCCAGCTCCCAAAAAAGCAAGTTGAAAAATGGAGCTCAGGGGCACTGTAATTCACAAAACTGCAGAGTTATAAATGATAACTCTCGTCCACAAATATATTGAGGGAAGGCAAGGAAGAGGATTTGAAAGCAAGGCGGAATTGCAGGAAACAGATTTCCGGAGGAAGATTCGAATCGCCTTAAAAGCACATGAAAAGTGGCAAAATGTCTACAATGATGCCCTTGGCCAAAAAGGGCGTATGCGTTTTTTCCTGAATATATTCAGGAAAAAACGCATACGCCCTTTTTGGCCAACCAAGCAACCTGGAAATGCAAATCAGCGCTACAAAGAAGTCTCGCTACCCATCGGTCAAAAGGGCTATGCTGAAAAAAGTGTCAAAACCAGAAATGCAGGACAGGCCATGGAGAAATGGGAGCCTTGCTACGCTGATGGGCGGGATGTAAATTGCCAACAGCCACTCTGGAGACGTGTACGGTGGGTGCTGAAACATCTAAAAAACGGCTTAGGGAGCATAGGGCACTTCCACTCATGGGCGTATAAATTGGGAAAACTAAAAATCAGCAAGACACAGGCACCCCAAAGTTTAGGGCTGCTCTGTTGACAAGAACCTCCACTTCCTTACACCTTAAATATCCCAGGAAAGAGAAAAATGGATAAAGAAGTGGTGGTCCTTATGTACAATGGAATATCACTCAGCCATGAAATCAATGTCATAAGGCTAGTGGCAGCATGATGAGTGGATTTAGGTACGACGATTCTAAGTGAAATAAGTCACACAGAAAAAGGCACTTATCATAAGCTATCACTTATAGAGGGAATGTAAAAACCGCTACACTTGAACTGAATTACAAAACAGAACAGAGTCACACGTTTATAAAACACACTATGACTGCTTAACCGGAAAGGTGAGGTGGCGTGATGCATAAAACAAGGGTTTCAAATGAGGTCACGTACCGTTCCATAAACCCAATATGTAATAGACAAGACCTACTCCTTGCTCAGTAAACTGGACTCAACACCCCCTATTCACCGCACAAGAATATATCTGAGTAGTAAGAATCTTAAAACCTATGTATTGATATCTCTCTGGAAGTGAGTCAAGTGGGTGTAAAGCCGCATAAACACAGCCGTGAAAAGCAGCTAAACCCTATTATAAAAATAAATTACTTTTAAAAACCCATGAAACAAAGACGGTGAAAGAGAGAGAAATTCTTACAAAATTCGTTCAGGGGCTGTGATGCAACCTGGATTGACCATATCTAGACCCACAGCTGGATGAGACATAAGGGTGGACACTCTCGGGGCTGAGAGGTTTGGTGAGGTTGGGGGAGCAAACACAGACCCTTTAAAGTAATACTGCGTGGTACCCATCCCATGGGTTCCAAATCTCCAGGTTCAAGGGCATCTTCGTACATCGAAAACATGCATGAGAAACCCAGAAGGTGGTACACCGTGTGATCAGTAAAGGTTTCTAAAACGTACCTCATTTCTCATCTCCTTGTGCTCAGGTTCAGTATTTAAGCTACTTTACTAGCAATCTCCCTACTTGGAGAATCAGCACCTTTAACCTCCTGTTCCGTACAGGTTGCAATTTGTCCTGAGGATGAACGGTAAGAGGGGCAACCAATGAGAGACTGGATCTAGGTGTTGGGACAGGCACAGGTCACCCTATTTTCCCATCAGGAAGAAGAATTAACCACAGGCTAAGCCTGCCGCCCAGAACCAGAAGAGGGCCTGAGGCAATCCCGCGCTTTTGCGGCCAGCTCCCAAAAAAGCAAGTTGAAAAATGGAGCTCAGGGGCACTGTAATTCACAAAACTGCAGAGTTATAAATGATAACTCTCGTCCACAAATATATTGAGGGAAGGCAAGGAAGAGGATTTGAAAGCAAGGCGGAATTGCAGGAAACAGATTTCCGGAGGAAGATTCGAATCGCCTTAAAAGCACATGAAAAGTGGCAAAATGTCTACAATGATGCCCTTGGCCAAAAAGGGCGTATGCGTTTTTTCCTGAATATATTCAGGAAAAAACGCATACGCCCTTTTTGGCCAACCAAGCAACCTGGAAAGGCAAATCAGCGCTACAAAGAAGTCTCGCTACCCATCGGTCAAAAGGGCTACGCTGAAAAAAGTGTCGAAACCAGAAATGCAGGACAGGCCATGGAGAAATGGGAGCCTTGCTACGCTGATGGGCGGGATGTAAATTGCCAACAGCCACTCTGGAGACGTGTACGGTGGGTGCTGAAACATCTAAAAAACGGCTTAGGGAGCATAGGGCACTTCCACTCATGGGCGTATAAATTGGGAAAACTAAAAATCAGCAAGACACAGGCACCCCAAAGTTTAGGGCTGCTCTGTTGACAAGAACCTCCACTTCCTTACACCTTAAATATCCCAGGAAAGAGAAAAATGGATAAAGAAGTGGTGGTCCTTATGTACAATGGAATATCACTCAGCCATGAAATCAATGTCATAAGGCTAGTGGCAGCATGATGAGTGGATTTAGGTACGACGATTCTAAGTGAAATAAGTCACACAGAAAAAGGCACTTATCATAAGCTATCACTTATAGAGGGAATGTAAAAACCGCTACACTTGAACTGAATTACAAAACAGAACAGAGTCACACGTTTATAAAACACACTATGACTGCTTAACCGGAAAGGTGAGGTGGCGTGATGCATAAAACAAGGGTTTCAAATGAGGTCACGTACCGTTCCATAAACCCAATATGTAATAGACAAGACCTACTCCTTGCTCAGTAAACTGGACTCAACACCCCCTATTCACCGCACAAGAATATATCTGAGTAGTAAGAATCTTAAAACCTATGTATTGATATCTCTCTGGAAGTGAGTCAAGTGGGTGTAAAGCCGCATAAACACAGCCGTGAAAAGCAGCTAAACCCTATTATAAAAATAAATTACTTTTAAAAACCCATGAAACAAAGACGGTGAAAGAGAGAGAAATTCTTACAAAATTCGTTCAGGGGCTGTGATGCAACCTGGATTGACCATATCTAGACCCACAGCTGGATGAGACATAAGGGTGGACACTCTCGGGGCTGAGAGGTTTGGTGAGGTTGTGGGAGCCAACACAGACCCTTTAAAGTAATACTGGGTGGTACCCATCCCATGGGTCCCAAATCTCCAGGTTCAAGGGCATCTTCGTACATCGAAAACATGCATGAGAAACCCAGAAGGTGGTACACCTTGTGATCGGTAAAGGTTTCTAAAACGTACCTCATTTCTCATCTCCTTGTGCTCAGGTTCAGTATTTAAGCTACTTTACTAGCAATCTCCCTACTTGGAGAATCAGCACCTTTAACCTCCTGTTCCGTACAGGTTGCAATTTGTCCTGAGGATGAACGGTAAGAGGGGCAACCAATGAGAGACTGGATCTAGGTGTTGGGACAGGCACAGGTCACCCTATTTTCCCATCAGGAAGAAGAATTAACCACAGGCTAAGCCTGCCGCCCAGAACCAGAAGAGGGCCTGAGGCAATCCCGCGCTTTTGCGGCCAGCTCCCAAAAAAGCAAGTTGAAAAATGGAGCTCAGGGGCACTGTAATTCACAAAACTGCAGAGTTATAAATGATAACTCTCGTCCACAAATATTTTGAGGGAAGGCAAGGAAGAGGATTTGAAAGCAAGGCGGAATTGCAGGAAACAGATTTCCGGAGGAAGATTCGAATCGCCTTAAAAGCACATGAAAAGTGGCAAAATGTCTACAATGATGCCCTTGGCCAAAAAGGGCGTATGCGTTTTTTCCTGAATATATTCAGGAAAAAACGCATACGCCCTTTTTGGCCAACCAAGCAACCTGGAAAGGCAAATCAGCGCTACAAAGAAGTCTCGCTACCCATCGGTCAAAAGGGCTACGCTGAAAAAAGTGTCGAAACCAGAAATGCAGGACAGGCCATGGAGAAATGGGAGCCTTGCTACGCTGATGGGCGGGATGTAAATTGCCAACAGCCACTCTGGAGAAGTGTACGGTGGGTGCTGAAACATCTAAAAAACGGCTTAGGGAGCATAGGGCACTTCCACTCATGGGCGTATAAATTGGGAAAACTAAAAATCAGCAAGACACAGGCACCCCAAAGTTTAGGGCTGCTCTGTTGACAAGAACCTCCACTTCCTTACACCTTAAATATCCCAGGAAAGAGAAAAATGGATAAAGAAGTGGTGGTCCTTATGTACAATGGAATATCACTCAGCCATGAAATCAATGTCATAAGGCTAGTGGCAGCATGATGAGTGGATTTAGGTACGACGATTCTAAGTGAAATAAGTCACACAGAAAAAGGCACTTATCATAAGCTATCACTTATAGAGGGAATGTAAAAACCGCTACACTTGAACTGAATTACAAAACAGAACAGAGTCACACGTTTAGAAAACACACTATGACTGCTTAACCGGAAAGGTGAGGTGGCGTGATGCATAAAACAAGGGTTTCAAATGAGGTCACGTACCGTTCCATAAACCCAATATGTAATAGACAAGACCTACTCCTTGCTCAGTAAACTGGACTCAACACCCCCTATTCACCGCACAAGAATATATCTGAGTAGTAAGAATCTTAAAACCTATGTATTGATATCTCTCTGGAAGTGAGTCAAGTGGGTGTAAAGCCGCATAAACACAGCCGTGAAAAGCAGCTAAACCCTATTATAAAAATAAATTACTTTTAAAAACCCATGAAACAAAGACGGTGAAAGAGAGAGAAATTCTTACAAAATTCGTTCAGGGGCTGTGATGCAACCTGGATTGACCATATCTAGACCCACAGCTGGATGAGACATAAGGGTGGACACTCTCGGGGCTGAGAGGTTTGGTGAGGTTGGGGGAGCCAACACAGACCCTTTAAAGTAATACTGGGTGGTACCCATCCCATGGGTCCCAAATCTCCAGGTTCAAGGGCATCTTCGTACATCGAAAACATGCATGAGAAACCCAGAAGGTGGTACACCTTGTGATCGGTAAAGGTTTCTAAAACGTACCTCATTTCTCATCTCCTTGTGCTCAGGTTCAGTATTTAAGCTACTTTACTAGCAATCTCCCTACTTGGAGAATCAGCACCTTTAACCTCCTGTTCCGTACAGGTTGCAATTTGTCCTGAGGATGAACGGTAAGAGGGGCAACCAATGAGAGACTGGATCTAGGTGTTGGGACAGGCACAGGTCACCCTATTTTCCCATCAGGAAGAAGAATTAACCACAGGCTAAGCCTGCCGCCCAGAACCAGAAGAGGGCCTGAGGCAATCCCGCGCTTTTGCGGCCAGCTCCCAAAAAAGCAAGTTGAAAAATGGAGCTCAGGGGCACTGTAATTCACAAAACTGCAGAGTTATAAATGATAACTCTCGTCCACAAATATATTGAGGGAAGGCAAGGAAGAGGATTTGAAAGCAAGGTGGAATTGCAGGAAACAGATTTCCGGAGGAAGATTCGAATCGCCTTAAAAGCACATGGAAAGTGGCAAAATGTCTACAATGATGCCCTTGGCCAAAAAGGGCGTATGCGTTTTTTCCTGAATATATTCAGGAAAAAACGCATACGCCCTTTTTGGCCAACCAAGCAACCTGGAAAGGCAAATCAGCGCTACAAAGAAGTCTCGCTACCCATCGGTCAAAAGGGCTACGCTGAAAAAAGTGTCGAAACCAGAAATGCAGGACAGGCCATGGAGAAATGGGAGCCTTGCTACGCTGATGGGCGGGATGTAAATTGCCAACAGCCACTCTGGAGAAGTGTACGGTGGGTCCTGAAACATCTAAAAAACACGGCTTAGGGAGCATAGGGCACTTCCACTCATGGGCGTATAAATTGGGAAAACTAAAAATCAGCAAGACACAGGCACCCCAAAGTTTAGGGCTGCTCTGTTGACAAGAACCTCCACTTCCTTACACCTTAAATATCCCAGGAAAGAGAAAAATGGATAAAGAAGTGGTGGTCCTTATGTACAATGGAATATCACTCAGCCATGAAATCAATGTCATAAGGCTAGTGGCAGCATGATGAGTGGATTTAGGTACGACGATTCTAAGTGAAATAAGTCACACAGAAAAAGACACTTATCATAAGCTATCACTTATAGAGGGAATGTAAAAACCGCTACACTTGAACTGAATTACAAAATAGAACAGAGTCACACGTTTAGAAAACACACTATGACTGCTTAACGGGAAAGGTGAGGTGGGGTGATGCATAAAACAAGGGTTTCAAATGAGCTCACGTACCGTTCCATAAACCCAATATGTAATAGACAAGACCTACTCCTTGCTCAGTAAACTGGACTCAACACCCCCTATTCACCGCACAAGAATATATCTGAGTAGTAAGAATCTTAAAACCTATGTATTGATATCTCTCTGGAAGTGAGTCAAGTGGGTGTAAAGCCGCATAAACACAGCCGTGAAAAGCAGCTAAACCCCATTATAAAAATAAATTACTTTTAAAAACCCATGAAACAAAGACGGTGAAAGAGAGAGAAATTCTTACAAAATTCGTTCAGGGGCTGTGATGCAACCTGGATTGACCATATCTAGACCCACAGCTGGATGAGACATAAGGGTGGACACTCTCGGGGCTGAGAGGTTTGGTGAGGTTGGGGGAGCAAACACAGACCCTTTAAAGTAATACTGCGTGGTACCCATCCCATGGGTTCCAAATCTCCAGGTTCAAGGGCATCTTCGTACATCGAAAACATGCATGAGAAACCCAGAAGGTGGTACACCGTGTGATCGGTAAAGGTTTCTAAAACGTACCTCATTTCTCATCTCCTTGTGCTCAGGTTCAGTATTTAAGCTACTTTACTAGCAATCTCCCTACTTGGAGAATCAGCACCTTTAACCTCCTGTTCCGTACAGGTTGCAATTTGTCCTGAGGATGAACGGTAAGAGGGGCAACCAATGAGAGACTGGATCTAGGTGTTGGGACAGGCACAGGTCACCCTATTTTCCCATCAGGAAGAAGAATTAACCACAGGCTAAGCCTGCCGCCCAGAACCAGAAGAGGGCCTGAGGCAATCCCGCGCTTTTGCGGCCAGCTCCCAAAAAAGCAAGTTGAAAAATGGAGCTCAGGGGCACTGTAATTCACAAAACTGCAGAGTTATAAATGATAACTCTCGTCCACAAATATATTGAGGGAAGGCAAGGAAGAGGATTTGAAAGCAAGGCGGAATTGCAGGAAACAGATTTCCGGAGGAAGATTCGAATCGCCTTAAAAGCACATGAAAAGTGGCAAAATGTCTACAATGATGCCCTTGGCCAAAAAGGGCGTATGCGTTTTTTCCTGAATATATTCAGGAAAAAACGCATACGCCCTTTTTGGCCAACCAAGCAACCTGGAAAGGCAAATCAGCGCTACAAAGAAGTCTCGCTACCCATCGGTCAAAAGGGCTACGCTGAAAAAAGTGTCGAAACCAGAAATGCAGGACAGGCCATGGAGAAATGGGAGCCTTGCTACGCTGATGGGCGGGATGTAAATTGCCAACAGCCACTCTGGAGAAGTGTACGGTGGGTGCTGAAACATCTAAAAAACGGCTTAGGGAGCATAGGGCACTTCCACTCATGGGCGTATAAATTGGGAAAACTAAAAATCAGCAAGACACAGGCACCCCAAAGTTTAGGGCTGCTCTGTTGACAAGAACCTCCACTTCCTTACACCTTAAATATCCCAGGAAAGAGAAAAATGGATAAAGAAGTGGTGGTCCTTATGTACAATGGAATATCACTCAGCCATGAAATCAATGTCATAAGGCTAGTGGCAGCATGATGAGTGGATTTAGGTACGACGATTCTAAGTGAAATAAGTCACACAGAAAAAGGCACTTATCATAAGCTATCACTTATAGAGGGAATGTAAAAACCGCTACACTTGAACTGAATTACAAAACAGAACAGAGTCACACGTTTATAAAACACACTATGACTGCTTAACCGGAAAGGTGAGGTGGCGTGATGCATAAAACAAGGGTTTCAAATGAGGTCACGTACCGTTCCATAAACCCAATATGTAATAGACAAGACCTACTCCTTGCTCAGTAAACTGGACTCAACACCCCCTATTCACCGCACAAGAATATATCTGAGTAGTAAGAATCTTAAAACCTATGTATTGATATCTCTCTGGAAGTGAGTCAAGTGGGTGTAAAGCCGCATAAACACAGCCGTGAAAAGCAGCTAAACCCTATTATAAAAATAAATTACTTTTAAAAACCCATGAAACAAAGACGGTGAAAGAGAGAGAAATTCTTACAAAATTCGTTCAGGGGCTGTGATGCAACCTGGATTGACCATATCTAGACCCACAGCTGGATGAGACATAAGGGTGGACACTCTCGGGGCTGAGAGGTTTGGTGAGGTTGGGGGAGCAAACACAGACCCTTTAAAGTAATACTGCGTGGTACCCATCCCATGGGTTCCAAATCTCCAGGTTCAAGGGCATCTTCGTACATCGAAAACATGCATGAGAAACCCAGAAGGTGGTACACCGTGTGATCGGTAAAGGTTTCTAAAACGTACCTCATTTCTCATCTCCTTGTGCTCAGGTTCAGTATTTAAGCTACTTTACTAGCAATCTCCCTACTTGGAGAATCAGCACCTTTAACCTCCTGTTCCGTACAGGTTGCAATTTGTCCTGAGGATGAACGGTAAGAGGGGCAACCAATGAGAGACTGGATCTAGGTGTTGGGACAGGCACAGGTCACCCTATTTTCCCATCAGGAAGAAGAATTAACCACAGGCTAAGCCTGCCGCCCAGAACCAGAAGAGGGCCTGAGGCAATCCCGCGCTTTTGCGGCCAGCTCCCAAAAAAGCAAGTTGAAAAATGGAGCTCAGGGGCACTGTAATTCACAAAACTGCAGAGTTATAAATGATAACTCTCGTCCACAAATATATTGAGGGAAGGCAAGGAAGAGGATTTGAAAGCAAGGCGGAATTGCAGGAAACAGATTTCCGGAGGAAGATTCGAATCGCCTTAAAAGCACATGAAAAGTGGCAAAATGTCTACAATGATGCCCTTGGCCAAAAAGGGCGTATGCGTTTTTTCCTGAATATATTCAGGAAAAAACGCATACGCCCTTTTTGGCCAACCAAGCAACCTGGAAAGGCAAATCAGCGCTACAAAGAAGTCTCGCTACCCATCGGTCAAAAGGGCTACGCTGAAAAAAGTGTCGAAACCAGAAATGCAGGACAGGCCATGGAGAAATGGGAGCCTTGCTACGCTGATGGGCGGGATGTAAATTGCCAACAGCCACTCTGGAGAAGTGTACGGTGGGTGCTGAAACATCTAAAAAACGGCTTAGGGAGCATAGGGCACTTCCACTCATGGGCGTATAAATTGGGAAAACTAAAAATCAGCAAGACACAGGCACCCCAAAGTTTAGGGCTGCTCTGTTGACAAGAACCTCCACTTCCTTACACCTTAAATATCCCAGGAAAGAGAAAAATGGATAAAGAAGTGGTGGTCCTTATGTACAATGGAATATCACTCAGCCATGAAATCAATGTCATAAGGCTAGTGGCAGCATGATGAGTGGATTTAGGTACGACGATTCTAAGTGAAATAAGTCACACAGAAAAAGGCACTTATCATAAGCTATCACTTATAGAGGGAATGTAAAAACCGCTACACTTGAACTGAATTACAAAACAGAACAGAGTCACACGTTTAGAAAACACACTATGACTGCTTAACCGGAAAGGTGAGTTGGCGTGATGCATAAAACAAGGGTTTCAAATGAGGTCACGTACCGTTCCATAAACCCAATATGTAATAGACAAGACCTACTCCTTGCTCAGTAAACTGGACTCAACACCCCCTATTCACCGCACAAGAATATATGTGAGTAGTAAGAATCTTAAAACCTATGTATTGATATCTCTCTGGAAGTGAGTCAAGTGGGTGTAAAGCCGCATAAACACAGCCGTGAAAAGCAGCTAAACCCTATTATAAAAATAAATTACTTTTAAAAACCCATGAAACAAAGACGGTGAAAGAGAGAGAAATTCTTACAAAATTCGTTCAGGGGCTGTGATGCAACCTGGATTGACCATATCTAGACCCACAGCTGGATGAGACATAAGGGTGGACACTCTCGGGGCTGAGAGGTTTGGTGAGGTTGGGGGAGCCAACACAGACCCTTTAAAGTAATACTGGGTGGTACCCATCCCATGGGTCCCAAATCTCCAGGTTCAAGGGCATCTTCGTACATCGAAAACATGCATGAGAAACCCAGAAGGTGGTACACCTTGTGATCGGTAAAGGTTTCTAAAACGTACCTCATTTCTCATCTCCTTGTGCTCAGGTTCACTATTTAAGCTACTTTACTAGCAATCTCCCTACTTGGAGAATCAGCACCTTTAACCTCCTGTTCCGTACAGGTTGCAATTTGTCCTGAGGATGAACGGTAAGAGGGGCAACCAATGAGAGACTGGATCTAGGTGTTGGGACAGGCACAGGTCACCCTATTTTCCCATCAGGAAGAAGAATTAACCACAGGCTAAGCCTGCCGCCCAGAACCAGAAGAGGGCCTGAGGCAATCCCGCGCTTTTGCGGCCAGCTCCCAAAAAAGCAAGTTGAAAAATGGAGCTCAGGGGCACTGTAATTCACAAAACTGCAGAGTTATAAATGATAACTCTCGTCCACAAATATATTGAGGGAAGGCAAGGAAGAGGATTTGAAAGCAAGGTGGAATTGCAGGAAACAGATTTCCGGAGGAAGATTCGAATCGCCTTAAAAGCACATGGAAAGTGGCAAAATGTCTACAATGATGCCCTTGGCCAAAAAGGGCGTATGCGTTTTTTCCTGAATATATTCAGGAAAAAACGCATACGCCCTTTTTGGCCAACCAAGCAACCTGGAAAGGCAAATCAGCGCTACAAAGAAGTCTCGCTACCCATCGGTCAAAAGGGCTACGCTGAAAAAAGTGTCGAAACCAGAAATGCAGGACAGGCCATGGAGAAATGGGAGCCTTGCTACGCTGATGGGCGGGATGTAAATTGCCAACAGCCACTCTGGAGAAGTGTACGGTGGGTCCTGAAACATCTAAAAAACACAGCTTAGGGAGCATAGGGCACTTCCACTCATGGGCGTATAAATTGGGAAAACTAAAAATCAGCAAGACACAGGCACCCCAAAGTTTAGGGCTGCTCTGTTGACAAGAACCTCCACTTCCTTACACCTTAAATATCCCAGGAAAGAGAAAAATGGATAAAGAAGTGGTGGTCCTTATGTACAATGGAATATCACTCAGCCATGAAATCAATGTCATAAGGCTAGTGGCAGCATGATGAGTGGATTTAGGTACGACGATTCTAAGTGAAATAAGTCACACAGAAAAAGACACTTATCATAAGCTATCACTTATAGAGGGAATGTAAAAACCGCTACACTTGAACTGAATTACAAAACAGAACAGAGTCACACGTTTATAAAACACACTATGACTGCTTAACCGGAAAGGTGAGGTGGCGTGATGCATAAAACAAGGGTTTCAAATGAGGTCACGTACCGTTCCATAAACCCAATATGTAATAGACAAGACCTACTCCTTGCTCAGTAAACTGGACTCAACACCCCCTATTCACCGCACAAGAATATATCTGAGTAGTAAGAATCTTAAAACCTATGTATTGATATCTCTCTGGAAGTGAGTCAAGTGGGTGTAAAGCCGCATAAACACAGCCGTGAAAAGCAGCTAAACCCTATTATAAAAATAAATTACTTTTAAAAACCCATGAAACAAAGACGGTGAAAGAGAGAGAAATTCTTACAAAATTCGTTCAGGGGCTGTGATGCAACCTGGATTGACCATATCTAGACCCACAGCTGGATGAGACATAAGGGTGGACACTCTCGGGGCTGAGAGGTTTGGTGAGGTTGTGGGAGCCAACACAGACCCTTTAAAGTAATACTGGGTGGTACCCATCCCATGGGTCCCAAATCTCCAGGTTCAAGGGCATCTTCGTACATCGAAAACATGCATGAGAAACCCAGAAGGTGGTACACCTTGTGATCGGTAAAGGTTTCTAAAACGTACCTCATTTCTCATCTCCTTGTGCTCAGGTTCAGTATTTAAGCTACTTTACTAGCAATCTCCCTACTTGGAGAATCAGCACCTTTAACCTCCTGTTCCGTACAGGTTGCAATTTGTCCTGAGGATGAACGGTAAGAGGGGCAACCAATGAGAGACTGGATCTAGGTGTTGGGACAGGCACAGGTCACCCTATTTTCCCATCAGGAAGAAGAATTAACCACAGGCTAAGCCTGCCGCCCAGAACCAGAAGAGGGCCTGAGGCAATCCCGCGCTTTTGCGGCCAGCTCCCAAAAAAGCAAGTTGAAAAATGGAGCTCAGGGAAACTGTAATTCACAAAACTGCAGAGTTATAAATGATAACTCTCGTCCACAAATATATTGAGGGAAGGCAAGGAAGAGGATTTGAAAGCAAGGTGGAATTGCAGGAAACAGATTTCCGGAGGAAGATTCGAATCGCCTTAAAAGCACATGGAAAGTGGCAAAATGTCTACAATGATGCCCTTGGCCAAAAAGGGCGTATGCGTTTTTTCCTGAATATATTCAGGAAAAAACGCATACGCCCTTTTTGGCCAACCAAGCAACCTGGAAAGGCAAATCAGCGCTACAAAGAAGTCTCGCTACCCATCGGTCAAAAGGGCTACGCTGAAAAAAGTGTCGAAACCAGAAATGCAGGACAGGCCATGGAGAAATGGGAGCCTTGCTACGCTGATGGGCGGGATGTAAATTGCCAACAGCCACTCTGGAGAAGTGTACGGTGGGTCCTGAAACATCTAAAAAACACGGCTTAGGGAGCATAGGGCACTTCCACTCATGGGCGTATAAATTGGGAAAACTAAAAATCAGCAAGACACAGGCACCCCAAAGTTTAGGGCTGCTCTGTTGACAAGAACCTCCACTTCCTTACACCTTAAATATCCCAGGAAAGAGAAAAATGGATAAAGAAGTGGTGGTCCTTATGTACAATGGAATATCACTCAGCCATGAAATCAATGTCATAAGGCTAGTGGCAGCATGATGAGTGGATTTAGGTACGACGATTCTAAGTGAAATAAGTCACACAGAAAAAGACACTTATCATAAGCTATCACTTATAGAGGGAATGTAAAAACCGCTACACTTGAACTGAATTACAAAACAGAACAGAGTCACACGTTTAGAAAACACACTATGACTGCTTAACCGGAAAGGTGAGGTGGCGTGATGCATAAAACAAGGGTTTCAAATGAGGTCACGTACCGTTCCATAAACCCAATATGTAATAGACAAGACCTACTCCTTGCTCAGTAAACTGGACTCAACACCCCCTATTCACCGCACAAGAATATATCTGAGTAGTAAGAATCTTAAAACCTATGTATTGATATCTCTCTGGAAGTGAGTCAAGTGGGTGTAAAGCCGCATAAACACAGCCGTGAAAAGCAGCTAAACCCTATTATAAAAATAAATTACTTTTAAAAACCCATGAAACAAAGACGGTGAAAGAGAGAGAAATTCTTACAAAATTCGTTCAGGGGCTGTGATGCAACCTGGATTGACCATATCTAGACCCACAGCTGGATGAGACATAAGGGTGGACACTCTCGGGGCTGAGAGGTTTGGTGAGGTTGTGGGAGCCAACACAGACCCTTTAAAGTAATACTGGGTGGTACCCATCCCATGGGTCCCAAATCTCCAGCTTCAAGGGCATCTTCGTACATCGAAAACATGCATGAGAAACCCAGAAGGTGGTACACCTTGTGATCGGTAAAGGTTTCTAAAACGTACCTCATTTCTCATCTCCTTGTGCTCAGGTTCACTATTTAAGCTACTTTACTAGCAATCTCCCTACTTGGAGAATCAGCACCTTTAACCTCCTGTTCCGTACAGGTTGCAATTTGTCCTGAGGATGAACGGTAAGAGGGGCAACCAATGAGAGACTGGATCTAGGTGTTGGGACAGGCACAGGTCACCCTATTTTCCCATCAGGAAGAAGAATTAACCACAGGCTAAGCCTGCCGCCCAGAACCAGAAGAGGGCCTGAGGCAATCCCGCGCTTTTGCGGCCAGCTCCCAAAAAAGCAAGTTGAAAAATGGAGCTCAGGGGCACTGTAATTCACAAAACTGCAGAGTTATAAATGATAACTCTCGTCCACAAATATATTGAGGGAAGGCAAGGAAGAGGATTTGAAAGCAAGGCGGAATTGCAGGAAACAGATTTCCGGAGGAAGATTCGAATCGCCTTAAAAGCACATGAAAAGTGGCAAAATGTCTACAATGATGCCCTTGGCCAAAAAGGGCGTATGCGTTTTTTCCTGAATATATTCAGGAAAAAACGCATACGCCCTTTTTGGCCAACCAAGCAACCTGGAAAGGCAAATCAGCGCTACAAAGAAGTCTCGCTACCCATCGGTCAAAAGGGCTACGCTGAAAAAAGTGTCAAAACCAGAAATGCAGGACAGGCCATGGAGAAATGGGAGCCTTGCTACGCTGATGGGCGGGATGTAAATTGCCAACAGCCACTCTGGAGAAGTGTACGGTGGGTGCTGAAACATCTAAAAAACGGCTTAGGGAGCATAGGGCACTTCCACTCATGGGCGTATAAATTGGGAAAACTAAAAATCAGCAAGACACAGGCACCCCAAAGTTTAGGGCTGCTCTGTTGACAAGAACCTCCACTTCCTTACACCTTAAATATCCCAGGAAAGAGAAAAATGGATAAAGAAGTGGTGGTCCTTATGTACAATGGAATATCACTCAGCCATGAAATCAATGTCATAAGGCTAGTGGCAGCATGATGAGTGGATTTAGGTACGACGATTCTAAGTGAAATAAGTCACACAGAAAAAGACACTTATCATAAGCTATCACTTATAGAGGGAATGTAAAAACCGCTACACTTGAACTGAATTACAAAATAGAACAGAGTCACACGTTTAGAAAACACACTATGACTGCTTAACGGGAAAGGTGAGGTGGGGTGATGCATAAAACAAGGGTTTCAAATGAGCTCACGTACCGTTCCATAAACCCAATATGTAATAGACAAGACCTACTCCTTGCTCAGTAAACTGGACTCAACACCCCCTATTCACCGCACAAGAATATATCTGAGTAGTAAGAATCTTAAAACCTATGTATTGATATCTCTCTGGAAGTGAGTCAAGTGGGTGTAAAGCCGCATAAACACAGCCGTGAAAAGCAGCTAAACCCCATTATAAAAATAAATTACTTTTAAAAACCCATGAAACAAAGACGGTGAAAGAGAGAGAAATTCTTACAAAATTCGTTCAGGGGCTGTGATGCAACCTGGATTGACCATATCTAGACCCACAGCTGGATGAGACATAAGGGTGGACACTCTCGGGGCTGAGAGGTTTGGTGAGGTTGGGGGAGCAAACACAGACCCTTTAAAGTAATACTGCGTGGTACCCATCCCATGGGTTCCAAATCTCCAGGTTCAAGGGCATCTTCGTACATCGAAAACATGCATGAGAAACCCAGAAGGTGGTACACCGTGTGATCGGTAAAGGTTTCTAAAACGTACCTCATTTCTCATCTCCTTGTGCTCAGGTTCAGTATTTAAGCTACTTTACTAGCAATCTCCCTACTTGGAGAATCAGCACCTTTAACCTCCTGTTCCGTACAGGTTGCAATTTGTCCTGAGGATGAACGGTAAGAGGGGCAACCAATGAGAGACTGGATCTAGGTGTTGGGACAGGCACAGGTCACCCTATTTTCCCATCAGGAAGAAGAATTAACCACAGGCTAAGCCTGCCGCCCAGAACCAGAAGAGGGCCTGAGGCAATCCCGCGCTTTTGCGGCCAGCTCCCAAAAAAGCAAGTTGAAAAATGGAGCTCAGGGGCACTGTAATTCACAAAACTGCAGAGTTATAAATGATAACTCTCGTCCACAAATATATTGAGGGAAGGCAAGGAAGAGGATTTGAAAGCAAGGCGGAATTGCAGGAAACAGATTTCCGGAGGAAGATTCGAATCGCCTTAAAAGCACATGAAAAGTGGCAAAATGTCTACAATGATGCCCTTGGCCAAAAAGGGCGTATGCGTTTTTTCCTGAATATATTCAGGAAAAAACGCATACGCCCTTTTTGGCCAACCAAGCAACCTGGAAATGCAAATCAGCGCTACAAAGAAGTCTCGCTACCCATCGGTCAAAAGGGCTATGCTGAAAAAAGTGTCAAAACCAGAAATGCAGGACAGGCCATGGAGAAATGGGAGCCTTGCTACGCTGATGGGCGGGATGTAAATTGCCAACAGCCACTCTGGAGACGTGTACGGTGGGTGCTGAAACATCTAAAAAACGGCTTAGGGAGCATAGGGCACTTCCACTCATGGGCGTATAAATTGGGAAAACTAAAAATCAGCAAGACACAGGCACCCCAAAGTTTAGGGCTGCTCTGTTGACAAGAACCTCCACTTCCTTACACCTTAAATATCCCAGGAAAGAGAAAAATGGATAAAGAAGTGGTGGTCCTTATGTACAATGGAATATCACTCAGCCATGAAATCAATGTCATAAGGCTAGTGGCAGCATGATGAGTGGATTTAGGTACGACGATTCTAAGTGAAATAAGTCACACAGAAAAAGGCACTTATCATAAGCTATCACTTATAGAGGGAATGTAAAAACCGCTACACTTGAACTGAATTACAAAACAGAACAGAGTCACACGTTTATAAAACACACTATGACTGCTTAACCGGAAAGGTGAGGTGGCGTGATGCATAAAACAAGGGTTTCAAATGAGGTCACGTACCGTTCCATAAACCCAATATGTAATAGACAAGACCTACTCCTTGCTCAGTAAACTGGACTCAACACCCCCTATTCACCGCACAAGAATATATCTGAGTAGTAAGAATCTTAAAACCTATGTATTGATATCTCTCTGGAAGTGAGTCAAGTGGGTGTAAAGCCGCATAAACACAGCCGTGAAAAGCAGCTAAACCCTATTATAAAAATAAATTACTTTTAAAAACCCATGAAACAAAGACGGTGAAAGAGAGAGAAATTCTTACAAAATTCGTTCAGGGGCTGTGATGCAACCTGGATTGACCATATCTAGACCCACAGCTGGATGAGACATAAGGGTGGACACTCTCGGGGCTGAGAGGTTTGGTGAGGTTGGGGGAGCAAACACAGACCCTTTAAAGTAATACTGCGTGGTACCCATCCCATGGGTTCCAAATCTCCAGGTTCAAGGGCATCTTCGTACATCGAAAACATGCATGAGAAACCCAGAAGGTGGTACACCGTGTGATCAGTAAAGGTTTCTAAAACGTACCTCATTTCTCATCTCCTTGTGCTCAGGTTCAGTATTTAAGCTACTTTACTAGCAATCTCCCTACTTGGAGAATCAGCACCTTTAACCTCCTGTTCCGTACAGGTTGCAATTTGTCCTGAGGATGAACGGTAAGAGGGGCAACCAATGAGAGACTGGATCTAGGTGTTGGGACAGGCACAGGTCACCCTATTTTCCCATCAGGAAGAAGAATTAACCACAGGCTAAGCCTGCCGCCCAGAACCAGAAGAGGGCCTGAGGCAATCCCGCGCTTTTGCGGCCAGCTCCCAAAAAAGCAAGTTGAAAAATGGAGCTCAGGGGCACTGTAATTCACAAAACTGCAGAGTTATAAATGATAACTCTCGTCCACAAATATATTGAGGGAAGGCAAGGAAGAGGATTTGAAAGCAAGGCGGAATTGCAGGAAACAGATTTCCGGAGGAAGATTCGAATCGCCTTAAAAGCACATGAAAAGTGGCAAAATGTCTACAATGATGCCCTTGGCCAAAAAGGGCGTATGCGTTTTTTCCTGAATATATTCAGGAAAAAACGCATACGCCCTTTTTGGCCAACCAAGCAACCTGGAAAGGCAAATCAGCGCTACAAAGAAGTCTCGCTACCCATCGGTCAAAAGGGCTACGCTGAAAAAAGTGTCGAAACCAGAAATGCAGGACAGGCCATGGAGAAATGGGAGCCTTGCTACGCTGATGGGCGGGATGTAAATTGCCAACAGCCACTCTGGAGACGTGTACGGTGGGTGCTGAAACATCTAAAAAACGGCTTAGGGAGCATAGGGCACTTCCACTCATGGGCGTATAAATTGGGAAAACTAAAAATCAGCAAGACACAGGCACCCCAAAGTTTAGGGCTGCTCTGTTGACAAGAACCTCCACTTCCTTACACCTTAAATATCCCAGGAAAGAGAAAAATGGATAAAGAAGTGGTGGTCCTTATGTACAATGGAATATCACTCAGCCATGAAATCAATGTCATAAGGCTAGTGGCAGCATGATGAGTGGATTTAGGTACGACGATTCTAAGTGAAATAAGTCACACAGAAAAAGGCACTTATCATAAGCTATCACTTATAGAGGGAATGTAAAAACCGCTACACTTGAACTGAATTACAAAACAGAACAGAGTCACACGTTTATAAAACACACTATGACTGCTTAACCGGAAAGGTGAGGTGGCGTGATGCATAAAACAAGGGTTTCAAATGAGGTCACGTACCGTTCCATAAACCCAATATGTAATAGACAAGACCTACTCCTTGCTCAGTAAACTGGACTCAACACCCCCTATTCACCGCACAAGAATATATCTGAGTAGTAAGAATCTTAAAACCTATGTATTGATATCTCTCTGGAAGTGAGTCAAGTGGGTGTAAAGCCGCATAAACACAGCCGTGAAAAGCAGCTAAACCCTATTATAAAAATAAATTACTTTTAAAAACCCATGAAACAAAGACGGTGAAAGAGAGAGAAATTCTTAAAAAATTCGTTCAGGGGCTGTGATGCAACCTGGATTGACCATATCTAGACCCACAGCTGGATGAGACATAAGGGTGGACACTCTCGGGGCTGAGAGGTTTGGTGAGGTTGTGGGAGCCAACACAGACCCTTTAAAGTAATACTGGGTGGTACCCATCCCATGGGTCCCAAATCTCCAGGTTCAAGGGCATCTTCGTACATCGAAAACATGCATGAGAAACCCAGAAGGTGGTACACCTTGTGATCGGTAAAGGTTTCTAAAACGTACCTCATTTCTCATCTCCTTGTGCTCAGGTTCAGTATTTAAGCTACTTTACTAGCAATCTCCCTACTTGGAGAATCAGCACCTTTAACCTCCTGTTCCGTACAGGTTGCAATTTGTCCTGAGGATGAACGGTAAGAGGGGCAACCAATGAGAGACTGGATCTAGGTGTTGGGACAGGCACAGGTCACCCTATTTTCCCATCAGGAAGAAGAATTAACCACAGGCTAAGCCTGCCGCCCAGAACCAGAAGAGGGCCTGAGGCAATCCCGCGCTTTTGCGGCCAGCTCCCAAAAAAGCAAGTTGAAAAATGGAGCTCAGGGGCACTGTAATTCACAAAACTGCAGAGTTATAAATGATAACTCTCGTCCACAAATATTTTGAGGGAAGGCAAGGAAGAGGATTTGAAAGCAAGGCGGAATTGCAGGAAACAGATTTCCGGAGGAAGATTCGAATCGCCTTAAAAGCACATGAAAAGTGGCAAAATGTCTACAATGATGCCCTTGGCCAAAAAGGGCGTATGCGTTTTTTCCTGAATATATTCAGGAAAAAACGCATACGCCCTTTTTGGCCAACCAAGCAACCTGGAAAGGCAAATCAGCGCTACAAAGAAGTCTCGCTACCCATCGGTCAAAAGGGCTACGCTGAAAAAAGTGTCGAAACCAGAAATGCAGGACAGGCCATGGAGAAATGGGAGCCTTGCTACGCTGATGGGCGGGATGTAAATTGCCAACAGCCACTCTGGAGAAGTGTACGGTGGGTCCTGAAACATCTAAAAAACACGGCTTAGGGAGCATAGGGCACTTCCACTCATGGGCGTATAAATTGGGAAAACTAAAAATCAGCAAGACACAGGCACCCCAAAGTTTAGGGCTGCTCTGTTGACAAGAACCTCCACTTCCTTACACCTTAAATATCCCAGGAAAGAGAAAAATGGATAAAGAAGTGGTGGTCCTTATGTACAATGGAATATCACTCAGCCATGAAATCAATGTCATAAGGCTAGTGGCAGCATGATGAGTGGATTTAGGTACGACGATTCTAAGTGAAATAAGTCACACAGAAAAAGACACTTATCATAAGCTATCACTTATAGAGGGAATGTAAAAACCGCTACACTTGAACTGAATTACAAAACAGAACAGAGTCACACGTTTATAAAACACACTATGACTGCTTAACCGGAAAGGTGAGGTGGCGTGATGCATAAAACAAGGGTTTCAAATGAGGTCACGTACCGTTCCATAAACCCAATATGTAATAGACAAGACCTACTCCTTGCTCAGTAAACTGGACTCAACACCCCCTATTCACCGCACAAGAATATATCTGAGTAGTAAGAATCTTAAAACCTATGTATTGATATCTCTCTGGAAGTGAGTCAAGTGGGTGTAAAGCCGCATAAACACAGCCATGAAAAGCAGCTAAACCCCATTATAAAAATAAATTACTTTTAAAAACCCATGAAACAAAGACGGTGAAAGAGAGAGAAATTCTTACAAAATTCGTTCAGGGGCTGTGATGCAACCTGGATTGACCATATCTAGACCCACAGCTGGATGAGACATAAGGGTGGACACTCTCGGGGCTGAGAGGTTTGGTGAGGTTGGGGGAGCAAACACAGACCCTTTAAAGTAATACTGCGTGGTACCCATCCCATGGGTTCCAAATCTCCAGGTTCAAGGGCATCTTCGTACATCGAAAACATGCATGAGAAACCCAGAAGGTGGTACACCGTGTGATCGGTAAAGGTTTCTAAAACGTACCTCATTTCTCATCTCCTTGTGCTCAGGTTCAGTATTTAAGCTACTTTACTAGCAATCTCCCTACTTGGAGAATCAGCACCTTTAACCTCCTGTTCCGTACAGGTTGCAATTTGTCCTGAGGATGAACGGTAAGAGGGGCAACCAATGAGAGACTGGATCTAGGTGTTGGGACAGGCACAGGTCACCCTATTTTCCCATCAGGAAGAAGAATTAACCACAGGCTAAGCCTGCCGCCCAGAACCAGAAGAGGGCCTGAGGCAATCCCGCGCTTTTGCGGCCAGCTCCCAAAAAAGCAAGTTGAAAAATGGAGCTCAGGGGCATTGTAATTCACAAAACTGCAGAGTTATAAATGATAACTCTCGTCCACAAATATATTGAGGGAAGGCAAGGAAGAGGATTTGAAAGCAAGGCGGAATTGCAGGAAACAGATTTCCGGAGGAAGATTCGAATCGCCTTAAAAGCACATGAAAAGTGGCAAAATGTCTACAATGATGCCCTTGGCCAAAAAGGGCGTATGCGTTTTTTCCTGAATATATTCAGGAAAAAACGCATACGCCCTTTTTGGCCAACCAAGCAACCTGGAAAGGCAAATCAGCGCTACAAAGAAGTCTCGCTACCCATCGGTCAAAAGGGCTACGCTGAAAAAAGTGTCGAAACCAGAAATGCAGGACAGGCCATGGAGAAATGGGAGCCTTGCTACGCTGATGGGCGGGATGTAAATTGCCAACAGCCACTCTGGAGAAGTGTACGGTGGGTGCTGAAACATCTAAAAAACGGCTTAGGGAGCATAGGGCACTTCCACTCATGGGCGTATAAATTGGGAAAACTAAAAATCAGCAAGACACAGGCACCCCAAAGTTTAGGGCTGCTCTGTTGACAAGAACCTCCACTTCCTTACACCTTAAATATCCCAGGAAAGAGAAAAATGGATAAAGAAGTGGTGGTCCTTATGTACAATGGAATATCACTCAGCCATGAAATCAATGTCATAAGGCTAGTGGCAGCATGATGAGTGGATTTAGGTACGACGATTCTAAGTGAAATAAGTCACACAGAAAAAGGCACTTATCATAAGCTATCACTTATAGAGGGAATGTAAAAACCGCTACACTTGAACTGAATTACAAAACAGAACAGAGTCACACGTTTATAAAACACACTATGACTGCTTAACCGGAAAGGTGAGGTGGCGTGATGCATAAAACAAGGGTTTCAAATGAGGTCACGTACCGTTCCATAAACCCAATATGTAATAGACAAGACCTACTCCTTGCTCAGTAAACTGGACTCAACACCCCCTATTCACCGCACAAGAATATATCTGAGTAGTAAGAATCTTAAAACCTATGTATTGATATCTCTCTGGAAGTGAGTCAAGTGGGTGTAAAGCCGCATAAACACAGCCGTGAAAAGCAGCTAAACCCTATTATAAAAATAAATTACTTTTAAAAACCCATGAAACAAAGACGGTGAAAGAGAGAGAAATTCTTACAAAATTCGTTCAGGGGCTGTGATGCAACCTGGATTGACCATATCTAGACCCACAGCTGGATGAGACATAAGGGTGGACACTCTCGGGGCTGAGAGGTTTGGTGAGGTTGTGGGAGCCAACACAGACCCTTTAAAGTAATACTGGGTGGTACCCATCCCATGGGTCCCAAATCTCCAGGTTCAAGGGCATCTTCGTACATCGAAAACATGCATGAGAAACCCAGAAGGTGGTACACCTTGTGATCGGTAAAGGTTTCTAAAACGTACCTCATTTCTCATCTCCTTGTGCTCAGGTTCAGTATTTAAGCTACTTTACTAGCAATCTCCCTACTTGGAGAATCAGCACCTTTAACCTCCTGTTCCGTACAGGTTGCAATTTGTCCTGAGGATGAACGGTAAGAGGGGCAACCAATGAGAGACTGGATCTAGGTGTTGGGACAGGCACAGGTCACCCTATTTTCCCATCAGGAAGAAGAATTAACCACAGGCTAAGCCTGCCGCCCAGAACCAGAAGAGGGCCTGAGGCAATCCCGCGCTTTTGCGGCCAGCTCCCAAAAAAGCAAGTTGAAAAATGGAGCTCAGGGGCACTGTAATTCACAAAACTGCAGAGTTATAAATGATAACTCTCGTCCACAAATATTTTGAGGGAAGGCAAGGAAGAGGATTTGAAAGCAAGGCGGAATTGCAGGAAACAGATTTCCGGAGGAAGATTCGAATCGCCTTAAAAGCACATGAAAAGTGGCAAAATGTCTACAATGATGCCCTTGGCCAAAAAGGGCGTATGCGTTTTTTCCTGAATATATTCAGGAAAAAACGCATACGCCCTTTTTGGCCAACCAAGCAACCTGGAAAGGCAAATCAGCGCTACAAAGAAGTCTCGCTACCCATCGGTCAAAAGGGCTACGCTGAAAAAAGTGTCGAAACCAGAAATGCAGGACAGGCCATGGAGAAATGGGAGCCTTGCTACGCTGATGGGCGGGATGTAAATTGCCAACAGCCACTCTGGAGAAGTGTACGGTGGGTCCTGAAACATCTAAAAAACACGGCTTAGGGAGCATAGGGCACTTCCACTCATGGGCGTATAAATTGGGAAAACTAAAAATCAGGAAGACACAGGCACCCCAAAGTTTAGGGCTGCTCTGTTGACAAGAACCTCCACTTCCTTACACCTTAAATATCCCAGGAAAGAGAAAAATGGATAAAGAAGTGGTGGTCCTTATGTACAATGGAATATCACTCAGCCATGAAATCAATGTCATAAGGCTAGTGGCAGCATGATGAGTGGATTTAGGTACGACGATTCTAAGTGAAATAAGTCACACAGAAAAAGACACTTATCATAAGCTATCACTTATAGAGGGAATGTAAAAACCGCTACACTTGAACTGAATTACAAAACAGAACAGAGTCACACGTTTATAAAACACACTATGACTGCTTAACCGGAAAGGTGAGGTGGCGTGATGCATAAAACAAGGGTTTCAAATGAGGTCACGTACCGTTCCATAAACCCAATATGTAATAGACAAGACCTACTCCTTGCTCAGTAAACTGGACTCAACACCCCCTATTCACCGCACAAGAATATATCTGAGTAGTAAGAATCTTAAAACCTATGTATTGATATCTCTCTGGAAGTGAGTCAAGTGGGTGTAAAGCTGCATAAACACAGCCGTGAAAAGCAGCTAAACCCTATTATAAAAATAAATTACTTTTAAAAACCCATGAAACAAAGACGGTGAAAGAGAGAGAAATTCTTACAAAATTCGTTCAGGGGCTGTGATGCAACCTGGATTGACCATATCTAGACCCACAGCTGGATGAGACATAAGGGTGGACACTCTCGGGGCTGAGAGGTTTGGTGAGGTTGTGGGAGCCAACACAGACCCTTTAAAGTAATACTGGGTGGTACCCATCCCATGGGTCCCAAATCTCCAGGTTCAAGGGCATCTTCGTACATCGAAAACATGCATGAGAAACCCAGAAGGTGGTACACCTTGTGATCGGTAAAGGTTTCTAAAACGTACCTCATTTCTCATCTCCTTGTGCTCAGGTTCACTATTTAAGCTACTTTACTAGCAATCTCCCTACTTGGAGAATCAGCACCTTTAACCTCCTGTTCCGTACAGGTTGCAATTTGTCCTGAGGATGAACGGTAAGAGGGGCAACCAATGAGAGACTGGATCTAGGTGTTGGGACAGGCACAGGTCACCCTATTTTCCCATCAGGAAGAAGAATTAACCACAGGCTAAGCCTGCCGCCCAGAACCAGAAGAGGGCCTGAGGCAATCCCGCGCTTTTGCGGCCAGCTCCCAAAAAAGCAAGTTGAAAAATGGAGCTCAGGGGCACTGTAATTCACAAAACTGCAGAGTTATAAATGATAACTCTCGTCCACAAATATATTGAGGGAAGGCAAGGAAGAGGATTTGAAAGCAAGGCGGAATTGCAGGAAACAGATTTCCGGAGGAAGATTCGAATCGCCTTAAAAGCACATGAAAAGTGGCAAAATGTCTACAATGATGCCCTTGGCCAAAAAGGGCGTATGCGTTTTTTCCTGAATATATTCAGGAAAAAACGCATACGCCCTTTTTGGCCAACCAAGCAACCTGGAAAGGCAAATCAGCGCTACAAAGAAGTCTCGCTACCCATCGGTCAAAAGGGCTACGCTGAAAAAAGTGTCGAAACCAGAAATGCAGGACAGGCCATGGAGAAATGGGAGCCTTGCTACGCTGATGGGCGGGATGTAAATTGCCAACAGCCACTCTGGAGACGTGTACGGTGGGTGCTGAAACATCTAAAAAACGGCTTAGGGAGCATAGGGCACTTCCACTCATGGGCGTATAAATTGGGAAAACTAAAAATCAGCAAGACACAGGCACCCCAAAGTTTAGGGCTGCTCTGTTGACAAGAACCTCCACTTCCTTACACCTTAAATATCCCAGGAAAGAGAAAAATGGATAAAGAAGTGGTGGTCCTTATGTACAATGGAATATCACTCAGCCATGAAATCAATGTCATAAGGCTAGTGGCAGCATGATGAGTGGATTTAGGTACGACGATTCTAAGTGAAATAAGTCACACAGAAAAAGGCACTTATCATAAGCTATCACTTATAGAGGGAATGTAAAAACCGCTACACTTGAACTGAATTACAAAACAGAACAGAGTCACACGTTTATAAAACACACTATGACTGCTTAACCGGAAAGGTGAGGTGGCGTGATGCATAAAACAAGGGTTTCAAATGAGGTCACGTACCGTTCCATAAACCCAATATGTAATAGACAAGACCTACTCCTTGCTCAGTAAACTGGACTCAACACCCCCTATTCACCGCACAAGAATATATCTGAGTAGTAAGAATCTTAAAACCTATGTATTGATATCTCTCTGGAAGTGAGTCAAGTGGGTGTAAAGCCGCATAAACACAGCCGTGAAAAGCAGCTAAACCCTATTATAAAAATAAATTACTTTTAAAAACCCATGAAACAAAGACGGTGAAAGAGAGAGAAATTCTTAAAAAATTCGTTCAGGGGCTGTGATGCAACCTGGATTGACCATATCTAGACCCACAGCTGGATGAGACATAAGGGTGGACACTCTCGGGGCTGAGAGGTTTGGTGAGGTTGTGGGAGCCAACACAGACCCTTTAAAGTAATACTGGGTGGTACCCATCCCATGGGTCCCAAATCTCCAGGTTCAAGGGCATCTTCGTACATCGAAAACATGCATGAGAAACCCAGAAGGTGGTACACCTTGTGATCGGTAAAGGTTTCTAAAACGTACCTCATTTCTCATCTCCTTGTGCTCAGGTTCAGTATTTAAGCTACTTTACTAGCAATCTCCCTACTTGGAGAATCAGCACCTTTAACCTCCTGTTCCGTACAGGTTGCAATTTGTCCTGAGGATGAACGGTAAGAGGGGCAACCAATGAGAGACTGGATCTAGGTGTTGGGACAGGCACAGGTCACCCTATTTTCCCATCAGGAAGAAGAATTAACCACAGGCTAAGCCTGCCGCCCAGAACCAGAAGAGGGCCTGAGGCAATCCCGCGCTTTTGCGGCCAGCTCCCAAAAAAGCAAGTTGAAAAATGGAGCTCAGGGGCACTGTAATTCACAAAACTGCAGAGTTATAAATGATAACTCTCGTCCACAAATATTTTGAGGGAAGGCAAGGAAGAGGATTTGAAAGCAAGGCGGAATTGCAGGAAACAGATTTCCGGAGGAAGATTCGAATCGCCTTAAAAGCACATGAAAAGTGGCAAAATGTCTACAATGATGCCCTTGGCCAAAAAGGGCGTATGCGTTTTTTCCTGAATATATTCAGGAAAAAACGCATACGCCCTTTTTGGCCAACCAAGCAACCTGGAAAGGCAAATCAGCGCTACAAAGAAGTCTCGCTACCCATCGGTCAAAAGGGCTACGCTGAAAAAAGTGTCGAAACCAGAAATGCAGGACAGGCCATGGAGAAATGGGAGCCTTGCTACGCTGATGGGCGGGATGTAAATTGCCAACAGCCACTCTGGAGAAGTGTACGGTGGGTCCTGAAACATCTAAAAAACACGGCTTAGGGAGCATAGGGCACTTCCACTCATGGGCGTATAAATTGGGAAAACTAAAAATCAGCAAGACACAGGCACCCCAAAGTTTAGGGCTGCTCTGTTGACAAGAACCTCCACTTCCTTACACCTTAAATATCCCAGGAAAGAGAAAAATGGATAAAGAAGTGGTGGTCCTTATGTACAATGGAATATCACTCAGCCATGAAATCAATGTCATAAGGCTAGTGGCAGCATGATGAGTGGATTTAGGTACGACGATTCTAAGTGAAATAAGTCACACAGAAAAAGACACTTATCATAAGCTATCACTTATAGAGGGAATGTAAAAACCGCTACACTTGAACTGAATTACAAAACAGAACAGAGTCACACGTTTATAAAACACACTATGACTGCTTAACCGGAAAGGTGAGGTGGCGTGATGCATAAAACAAGGGTTTCAAATGAGGTCACGTACCGTTCCATAAACCCAATATGTAATAGACAAGACCTACTCCTTGCTCAGTAAACTGGACTCAACACCCCCTATTCACCGCACAAGAATATATCTGAGTAGTAAGAATCTTAAAACCTATGTATTGATATCTCTCTGGAAGTGAGTCAAGTGGGTGTAAAGCCGCATAAACACAGCCATGAAAAGCAGCTAAACCCCATTATAAAAATAAATTACTTTTAAAAACCCATGAAACAAAGACGGTGAAAGAGAGAGAAATTTTTACAAAATTCGTTCAGGGGCTGTGATGCAACCTGGATTGACCATATCTAGACCCACAGCTGGATGAGACATAAGGGTGGACACTCTCGGGGCTGAGAGGTTTGGTGAGGTTGGGGGAGCAAACACAGACCCTTTAAAGTAATACTGCGTGGTACCCATCCCATGGGTTCCAAATCTCCAGGTTCAAGGGCATCTTCGTACATCGAAAACATGCATGAGAAACCCAGAAGGTGGTACACCGTGTGATCGGTAAAGGTTTCTAAAACGTACCTCATTTCTCATCTCCTTGTGCTCAGGTTCAGTATTTAAGCTACTTTACTAGCAATCTCCCTACTTGGAGAATCAGCACCTTTAACCTCCTGTTCCGTACAGGTTGCAATTTGTCCTGAGGATGAACGGTAAGAGGGGCAACCAATGAGAGACTGGATCTAGGTGTTGGGACAGGCACAGGTCACCCTATTTTCCCATCAGGAAGAAGAATTAACCACAGGCTAAGCCTGCCGCCCAGAACCAGAAGAGGGCCTGAGGCAATCCCGCGCTTTTGCGGCCAGCTCCCAAAAAAGCAAGTTGAAAAATGGAGCTCAGGGGCATTGTAATTCACAAAACTGCAGAGTTATAAATGATAACTCTCGTCCACAAATATATTGAGGGAAGGCAAGGAAGAGGATTTGAAAGCAAGGCGGAATTGCAGGAAACAGATTTCCGGAGGAAGATTCGAATCGCCTTAAAAGCACATGAAAAGTGGCAAAATGTCTACAATGATGCCCTTGGCCAAAAAGGGCGTATGCGTTTTTTCCTGAATATATTCAGGAAAAAACGCATACGCCCTTTTTGGCCAACCAAGCAACCTGGAAAGGCAAATCAGCGCTACAAAGAAGTCTCGCTACCCATCGGTCAAAAGGGCTACGCTGAAAAAAGTGTCGAAACCAGAAATGCAGGACAGGCCATGGAGAAATGGGAGCCTTGCTACGCTGATGGGCGGGATGTAAATTGCCAACAGCCACTCTGGAGAAGTGTACGGTGGGTGCTGAAACATCTAAAAAACGGCTTAGGGAGCATAGGGCACTTCCACTCATGGGCGTATAAATTGGGAAAACTAAAAATCAGCAAGACACAGGCACCCCAAAGTTTAGGGCTGCTCTGTTGACAAGAACCTCCACTTCCTTACACCTTAAATATCCCAGGAAAGAGAAAAATGGATAAAGAAGTGGTGGTCCTTATGTACAATGGAATATCACTCAGCCATGAAATCAATGTCATAAGGCTAGTGGCAGCATGATGAGTGGATTTAGGTACGACGATTCTAAGTGAAATAAGTCACACAGAAAAAGGCACTTATCATAAGCTATCACTTATAGAGGGAATGTAAAAACCGCTACACTTGAACTGAATTACAAAACAGAACAGAGTCACACGTTTATAAAACACACTATGACTGCTTAACCGGAAAGGTGAGGTGGCGTGATGCATAAAACAAGGGTTTCAAATGAGGTCACGTACCGTTCCATAAACCCAATATGTAATAGACAAGACCTACTCCTTGCTCAGTAAACTGGACTCAACACCCCCTATTCACCGCACAAGAATATATCTGAGTAGTAAGAATCTTAAAACCTATGTATTGATATCTCTCTGGAAGTGAGTCAAGTGGGTGTAAAGCCGCATAAACACAGCCGTGAAAAGCAGCTAAACCCTATTATAAAAATAAATTACTTTTAAAAACCCATGAAACAAAGACGGTGAAAGAGAGAGAAATTCTTACAAAATTCGTTCAGGGGCTGTGATGCAACCTGGATTGACCATATCTAGACCCACAGCTGGATGAGACATAAGGGTGGACACTCTCGGGGCTGAGAGGTTTGGTGAGGTTGTGGGAGCCAACACAGACCCTTTAAAGTAATACTGGGTGGTACCCATCCCATGGGTCCCAAATCTCCAGGTTCAAGGGCATCTTCGTACATCGAAAACATGCATGAGAAACCCAGAAGGTGGTACACCTTGTGATCGGTAAAGGTTTCTAAAACGTACCTCATTTCTCATCTCCTTGTGCTCAGGTTCAGTATTTAAGCTACTTTACTAGCAATCTCCCTACTTGGAGAATCAGCACCTTTAACCTCCTGTTCCGTACAGGTTGCAATTTGTCCTGAGGATGAACGGTAAGAGGGGCAACCAATGAGAGACTGGATCTAGGTGTTGGGACAGGCACAGGTCACCCTATTTTCCCATCAGGAAGAAGAATTAACCACAGGCTAAGCCTGCCGCCCAGAACCAGAAGAGGGCCTGAGGCAATCCCGCGCTTTTGCGGCCAGCTCCCAAAAAAGCAAGTTGAAAAATGGAGCTCAGGGGCACTGTAATTCACAAAACTGCAGAGTTATAAATGATAACTCTCGTCCACAAATATTTTGAGGGAAGGCAAGGAAGAGGATTTGAAAGCAAGGCGGAATTGCAGGAAACAGATTTCCGGAGGAAGATTCGAATCGCCTTAAAAGCACATGAAAAGTGGCAAAATGTCTACAATGATGCCCTTGGCCAAAAAGGGCGTATGCGTTTTTTCCTGAATATATTCAGGAAAAAACGCATACGCCCTTTTTGGCCAACCAAGCAACCTGGAAAGGCAAATCAGCGCTACAAAGAAGTCTCGCTACCCATCGGTCAAAAGGGCTACGCTGAAAAAAGTGTCGAAACCAGAAATGCAGGACAGGCCATGGAGAAATGGGAGCCTTGCTACGCTGATGGGCGGGATGTAAATTGCCAACAGCCACTCTGGAGAAGTGTACGGTGGGTCCTGAAACATCTAAAAAACACGGCTTAGGGAGCATAGGGCACTTCCACTCATGGGCGTATAAATTGGGAAAACTAAAAATCAGGAAGACACAGGCACCCCAAAGTTTAGGGCTGCTCTGTTGACAAGAACCTCCACTTCCTTACACCTTAAATATCCCAGGAAAGAGAAAAATGGATAAAGAAGTGGTGGTCCTTATGTACAATGGAATATCACTCAGCCATGAAATCAATGTCATAAGGCTAGTGGCAGCATGATGAGTGGATTTAGGTACGACGATTCTAAGTGAAATAAGTCACACAGAAAAAGACACTTATCATAAGCTATCACTTATAGAGGGAATGTAAAAACCGCTACACTTGAACTGAATTACAAAACAGAACAGAGTCACACGTTTATAAAACACACTATGACTGCTTAACCGGAAAGGTGAGGTGGCGTGATGCATAAAACAAGGGTTTCAAATGAGGTCACGTACCGTTCCATAAACCCAATATGTAATAGACAAGACCTACTCCTTGCTCAGTAAACTGGACTCAACACCCCCTATTCACCGCACAAGAATATATCTGAGTAGTAAGAATCTTAAAACCTATGTATTGATATCTCTCTGGAAGTGAGTCAAGTGGGTGTAAAGCTGCATAAACACAGCCGTGAAAAGCAGCTAAACCCTATTATAAAAATAAATTACTTTTAAAAACCCATGAAACAAAGACGGTGAAAGAGAGAGAAATTCTTACAAAATTCGTTCAGGGGCTGTGATGCAACCTGGATTGACCATATCTAGACCCACAGCTGGATGAGACATAAGGGTGGACACTCTCGGGGCTGAGAGGTTTGGTGAGGTTGTGGGAGCCAACACAGACCCTTTAAAGTAATACTGGGTGGTACCCATCCCATGGGTCCCAAATCTCCAGGTTCAAGGGCATCTTCGTACATCGAAAACATGCATGAGAAACCCAGAAGGTGGTACACCTTGTGATCGGTAAAGGTTTCTAAAACGTACCTCATTTCTCATCTCCTTGTGCTCAGGTTCACTATTTAAGCTACTTTACTAGCAATCTCCCTACTTGGAGAATCAGCACCTTTAACCTCCTGTTCCGTACAGGTTGCAATTTGTCCTGAGGATGAACGGTAAGAGGGGCAACCAATGAGAGACTGGATCTAGGTGTTGGGACAGGCACAGGTCACCCTATTTTCCCATCAGGAAGAAGAATTAACCACAGGCTAAGCCTGCCGCCCAGAACCAGAAGAGGGCCTGAGGCAATCCCGCGCTTTTGCGGCCAGCTCCCAAAAAAGCAAGTTGAAAAATGGAGCTCAGGGGCACTGTAATTCACAAAACTGCAGAGTTATAAATGATAACTCTCGTCCACAAATATATTGAGGGAAGGCAAGGAAGAGGATTTGAAAGCAAGGTGGAATTGCAGGAAACAGATTTCCGGAGGAAGATTCGAATCGCCTTAAAAGCACATGGAAAGTGGCAAAATGTCTACAATGATGCCCTTGGCCAAAAAGGGCGTATGCGTTTTTTCCTGAATATATTCAGGAAAAAACGCATACGCCCTTTTTGGCCAACCAAGCAACCTGGAAAGGCAAATCAGCGCTACAAAGAAGTCTCACTACCCATCGGTCAAAAGGGCTACGCTGAAAAAAGTGTCGAAACCAGAAATGCAGGACAGGCCATGGAGAAATGGGAGCCTTGCTACGCTGATGGGCGGGATGTAAATTGCCAACAGCCACTCTGGAGAAGTGTACGGTGGGTCCTGAAACATCTAAAAAACACGGCTTAGGGAGCATAGGGCACTTCCACTCATGGGCGTATAAATTGGGAAAACTAAAAATCAGCAAGACACAGGCACCCCAAAGTTTAGGGCTGCTCTGTTGACAAGAACCTCCACTTCCTTACACCTTAAATATCCCAGGAAAGAGAAAAATGGATAAAGAAGTAGTGGTCCTTATGTACAATGGAATATCACTCAGCCATGAAATCAATGTCATAAGGCTAGTGGCAGCATGATGAGTGGATTTAGGTACGACGATTCTAAGTGAAATAAGTCACACAGAAAAAGGCACTTATCATAAGCTATCACTTATAGAGGGAATGTAAAAACCGCTACACTTGAACTGAATTACAAAACAGAACAGAGTCACACGTTTATAAAACACACTATGACTGCTTAACCGGAAAGGTGAGGTGGCGTGATGCATAAAACAAGGGTTTCAAATGAGGTCACGTACCATTCCATAAACCCAATATGTAATAGACAAGACCTACTCCTTGCTCAGTAAACTGGACTCAACACCCCCTATTCACCGCACAAGAATATATCTGAGTAGTAAGAATCTTAAAACCTATGTATTGATATCTCTCTGGAAGTGAGTCAAGTGGGTGTAAAGCCGCATAAACACAGCCGTGAAAAGCAGCTAAACCCTATTATAAAAATAAATTACTTTTAAAAACCCATGAAACAAAGACGGTGAAAGAGAGAGAAATTCTTACAAAATTCGTTCAGGGGCTGTGATGCAACCTGGATTGACCATATCTAGACCCACAGCTGGATGAGACATAAGGGTGGACACTCTCGGGGCTGAGAGGTTTGGTGAGGTTGGGGGAGCAAACACAGACCCTTTAAAGTAATACTGCGTGGTACCCATCCCATGGGTTCCAAATCTCCAGGTTCAAGGGCATCTTCGTACATCGAAAACATGCATGAGAAACCCAGAAGGTGGTACACCGTGTGATCGGTAAAGGTTTCTAAAACGTACCTCATTTCTCATCTCCTTGTGCTCAGGTTCAGTATTTAAGCTACTTTACTAGCAATCTCCCTACTTGGAGAATCAGCACCTTTAACCTCCTGTTCCGTACAGGTTGCAATTTGTCCTGAGGATGAACGGTAAGAGGGGCAACCAATGAGAGACTGGATCTAGGTGTTGGGACAGGCACAGGTCACCCTATTTTCCCATCAGGAAGAAGAATTAACCACAGGCTAAGCCTGCCGCCCAGAACCAGAAGAGGGCCTGAGGCAATCCCGCGCTTTTGCGGCCAGCTCCCAAAAAAGCAAGTTGAAAAATGGAGCTCAGGGGCACTGTAATTCACAAAACTGCAGAGTTATAAATGATAACTCTCGTCCACAAATATATTGAGGGAAGGCAAGGAAGAGGATTTGAAAGCAAGGCGGAATTGCAGGAAACAGATTTCCGGAGGAAGATTCGAATCGCCTTAAAAGCACATGAAAAGTGGCAAAATGTCTACAATGATGCCCTTGGCCAAAAAGGGCGTATGCGTTTTTTCCTGAATATATTCAGGAAAAAACGCATACGCCCTTTTTGGCCAACCAAGCAACCTGGAAAGGCAAATCAGCGCTACAAAGAAGTCTCGCTACCCATCGGTCAAAAGGGCTACGCTGAAAAAAGTGTCGAAACCAGAAATGCAGGACAGGCCATGGAGAAATGGGAGCCTTGCTACGCTGATGGGCGGGATGTAAATTGCCAACAGCCACTCTGGAGAAGTGTACGGTGGGTGCTGAAACATCTAAAAAACGGCTTAGGGAGCATAGGGCACTTCCACTCATGGGCGTATAAATTGGGAAAACTAAAAATCAGCAAGACACAGGCACCCCAAAGTTTAGGGCTGCTCTGTTGACAAGAACCTCCACTTCCTTACACCTTAAATATCCCAGGAAAGAGAAAAATGGATAAAGAAGTGGTGGTCCTTATGTACAATGGAATATCACTCAGCCATGAAATCAATGTCATAAGGCTAGTGGCAGCATGATGAGTGGATTTAGGTACGACGATTCTAAGTGAAATAAGTCACACAGAAAAAGGCACTTATCATAAGCTATCACTTATAGAGGGAATGTAAAAACCGCTACACTTGAACTGAATTACAAAACAGAACAGAGTCACACGTTTATAAAACACACTATGACTGCTTAACCGGAAAGGTGAGGTGGCGTGATGCATAAAACAAGGGTTTCAAATGAGGTCACGTACCGTTCCATAAACCCAATATGTAATAGACAAGACCTACTCCTTGCTCAGTAAACTGGACTCAACACCCCCTATTCACCGCACAAGAATATATCTGAGTAGTAAGAATCTTAAAACCTATGTATTGATATCTCTCTGGAAGTGAGTCAAGTGGGTGTAAAGCCGCATAAACACAGCCGTGAAAAGCAGCTAAACCCTATTATAAAAATAAATTACTTTTAAAAACCCATGAAACAAAGACGGTGAAAGAGAGAGAAATTCTTACAAAATTCGTTCAGGGGCTGTGATGCAACCTGGATTGACCATATCTAGACCCACAGCTGGATGAGACATAAGGGTGGACACTCTCGGGGCTGAGAGGTTTGGTGAGGTTGTGGGAGCCAACACAGACCCTTTAAAGTAATACTGGGTGGTACCCATCCCATGGGTCCCAAATCTCCAGGTTCAAGGGCATCTTCGTACATCGAAAACATGCATGAGAAACCCAGAAGGTGGTACACCTTGTGATCGGTAAAGGTTTCTAAAACGTACCTCATTTCTCATCTCCTTGTGCTCAGGTTCAGTATTTAAGCTACTTTACTAGCAATCTCCCTACTTGGAGAATCAGCACCTTTAACCTCCTGTTCCGTACAGGTTGCAATTTGTCCTGAGGATGAACGGTAAGAGGGGCAACCAATGAGAGACTGGATCTAGGTGTTGGGACAGGCACAGGTCACCCTATCTTCCCATCAGGAAGAAGAATTAACCACAGGCTAAGCCTGCCGCCCAGAACCAGAAGAGGGCCTGAGGCAATCCCGCGCTTTTGCGGCCAGCTCCCAAAAAAGCAAGTTGAAAAATGGAGCTCAGGGGCACTGTAATTCACAAAACTGCAGAGTTATAAATGATAACTCTCGTCCACAAATATTTTGAGGGAAGGCAAGGAAGAGGATTTGAAAGCAAGGCGGAATTGCAGGAAACAGATTTCCGGAGGAAGATTCGAATCGCCTTAAAAGCACATGAAAAGTGGCAAAATGTCTACAATGATGCCCTTGGCCAAAAAGGGCGTATGCGTTTTTTCCTGAATATATTCAGGAAAAAACGCATACGCCCTTTTTGGCCAACCAAGCAACCTGGAAAGGCAAATCAGCGCTACAAAGAAGTCTCGCTACCCATCGGTCAAAAGGGCTACGCTGAAAAAAGTGTCGAAACCAGAAATGCAGGACAGGCCATGGAGAAATGGGAGCCTTGCTACGCTGATGGGCGGGATGTAAATTGCCAACAGCCACTCTGGAGAAGTGTACGGTGGGTCCTGAAACATCTAAAAAACACGGCTTAGGGAGCATAGGGCACTTCCACTCATGGGCGTATAAATTGGGAAAACTAAAAATCAGCAAGACACAGGCACCCCAAAGTTTAGGGCTGCTCTGTTGACAAGAACCTCCACTTCCTTACACCTTAAATATCCCAGGAAAGAGAAAAATGGATAAAGAAGTGGTGGTCCTTATGTACAATGGAATATCACTCAGCCATGAAATCAATGTCATAAGGCTAGTGGCAGCATGATGAGTGGATTTAGGTACGACGATTCTAAGTGAAATAAGTCACACAGAAAAAGACACTTATCATAAGCTATCACTTATAGAGGGAATGTAAAAACCGCTACACTTGAACTGAATTACAAAACAGAACAGAGTCACACGTTTATAAAACACACTATGACTGCTTAACCGGAAAGGTGAGGTGGCGTGATGCATAAAACAAGGGTTTCAAATGAGGTCACGTACCGTTCCATAAACCCAATATGTAATAGACAAGACCTACTCCTTGCTCAGTAAACTGGACTCAACACCCCCTATTCACCGCACAAGAATATATCTGAGTAGTAAGAATCTTAAAACCTATGTATTGATATCTCTCTGGAAGTGAGTCAAGTGGGTGTAAAGCCGCATAAACACAGCCGTGAAAAGCAGCTAAACCCTATTATAAAAATAAATTACTTTTAAAAACCCATGAAACAAAGACGGTGAAAGAGAGAGAAATTCTTACAAAATTCGTTCAGGGGCTGTGATGCAACCTGGATTGACCATATCTAGACCCACAGCTGGATGAGACATAAGGGTGGACACTCTCGGGGCTGAGAGGTTTGGTGAGGTTGGGGGAGCAAACACAGACCCTTTAAAGTAATACTGCGTGGTACCCATCCCATGGGTTCCAAATCTCCAGGTTCAAGGGCATCTTCGTACATCGAAAACATGCATGAGAAACCCAGAAGGTGGTACACCGTGTGATCGGTAAAGGTTTCTAAAACGTACCTCATTTCTCATCTCCTTGTGCTCAGGTTCAGTATTTAAGCTACTTTACTAGCAATCTCCCTACTTGGAGAATCAGCACCTTTAACCTCCTGTTCCGTACAGGTTGCAATTTGTCCTGAGGATGAACGGTAAGAGGGGCAACCAATGAGAGACTGGATCTAGGTGTTGGGACAGGCACAGGTCACCCTATTTTCCCATCAGGAAGAAGAATTAACCACAGGCTAAGCCTGCCGCCCAGAACCAGAAGAGGGCCTGAGGCAATCCCGCGCTTTTGCGGCCAGCTCCCAAAAAAGCAAGTTGAAAAATGGAGCTCAGGGGCACTGTAATTCACAAAACTGCAGAGTTATAAATGATAACTCTCGTCCACAAATATATTGAGGGAAGGCAAGGAAGAGGATTTGAAAGCAAGGCGGAATTGCAGGAAACAGATTTCCGGAGGAAGATTCGAATCGCCTTAAAAGCACATGAAAAGTGGCAAAATGTCTACAATGATGCCCTTGGCCAAAAAGGGCGTATGCGTTTTTTCCTGAATATATTCAGGAAAAAACGCATACGCCCTTTTTGGCCAACCAAGCAACCTGGAAAGGCAAATCAGCGCTACAAAGAAGTCTCGCTACCCATCGGTCAAAAGGGCTACGCTGAAAAAAGTGTCGAAACCAGAAATGCAGGACAGGCCATGGAGAAATGGGAGCCTTGCTACGCTGATGGGCGGGATGTAAATTGCCAACAGCCACTCTGGAGAAGTGTACGGTGGGTGCTGAAACATCTAAAAAACGGCTTAGGGAGCATAGGGCACTTCCACTCATGGGCGTATAAATTGGGAAAACTAAAAATCAGCAAGACACAGGCACCCCAAAGTTTAGGGCTGCTCTGTTGACAAGAACCTCCACTTCCTTACACCTTAAATATCCCAGGAAAGAGAAAAATGGATAAAGAAGTGGTGGTCCTTATGTACAATGGAATATCACTCAGCCATGAAATCAATGTCATAAGGCTAGTGGCAGCATGATGAGTGGATTTAGGTACGACGATTCTAAGTGAAATAAGTCACACAGAAAAAGGCACTTATCATAAGCTATCACTTATAGAGGGAATGTAAAAACCGCTACACTTGAACTGAATTACAAAACAGAACAGAGTCACACGTTTATAAAACACACTATGACTGCTTAACCGGAAAGGTGAGGTGGCGTGATGCATAAAACAAGGGTTTCAAATGAGGTCACGTACCGTTCCATAAACCCAATATGTAATAGACAAGACCTACTCCTTGCTCAGTAAACTGGACTCAACACCCCCTATTCACCGCACAAGAATATATCTGAGTAGTAAGAATCTTAAAACCTATGTATTGATATCTCTCTGGAAGTGAGTCAAGTGGGTGTAAAGCCGCATAAACACAGCCGTGAAAAGCAGCTAAACCCTATTATAAAAATAAATTACTTTTAAAAACCCATGAAACAAAGACGGTGAAAGAGAGAGAAATTCTTACAAAATTCGTTCAGGGGCTGTGATGCAACCTGGATTGACCATATCTAGACCCACAGCTGGATGAGACATAAGGGTGGACACTCTCGGGGCTGAGAGGTTTGGTGAGGTTGTGGGAGCCAACACAGACCCTTTAAAGTAATACTGGGTGGTACCCATCCCATGGGTCCCAAATCTCCAGGTTCAAGGGCATCTTCGTACATCGAAAACATGCATGAGAAACCCAGAAGGTGGTACACCTTGTGATCGGTAAAGGTTTCTAAAACGTACCTCATTTCTCATCTCCTTGTGCTCAGGTTCACTATTTAAGCTACTTTACTAGCAATCTCCCTACTTGGAGAATCAGCACCTTTAACCTCCTGTTCCGTACAGGTTGCAATTTGTCCTGAGGATGAACGGTAAGAGGGGCAACCAATGAGAGACTGGATCTAGGTGTTGGGACAGGCACAGGTCACCCTATTTTCCCATCAGGAAGAAGAATTAACCACAGGCTAAGCCTGCCGCCCAGAACCAGAAGAGGGCCTGAGGCAATCCCGCGCTTTTGCGGCCAGCTCCCAAAAAAGCAAGTTGAAAAATGGAGCTCAGGGGCACTGTAATTCACAAAACTGCAGAGTTATAAATGATAACTCTCGTCCACAAATATTTTGAGGGAAGGCAAGGAAGAGGATTTGAAAGCAAGGCGGAATTGCAGGAAACAGATTTCCGGAGGAAGATTCGAATCGCCTTAAAAGCACATGAAAAGTGGCAAAATGTCTACAATGATGCCCTTGGCCAAAAAGGGCGTATGCGTTTTTTCCTGAATATATTCAGGAAAAAACGCATACGCCCTTTTTGGCCAACCAAGCAACCTGGAAAGGCAAATCAGCGCTACAAAGAAGTCTCGCTACCCATCGGTCAAAAGGGCTACGCTGAAAAAAGTGTCGAAACCAGAAATGCAGGACAGGCCATGGAGAAATGGGAGCCTTGCTACGCTGATGGGCGGGATGTAAATTGCCAACAGCCACTCTGGAGAAGTGTACGGTGGGTCCTGAAACATCTAAAAAACACGGCTTAGGGAGCATAGGGCACTTCCACTCATGGGCGTATAAATTGGGAAAACTAAAAATCAGCAAGACACAGGCACCCCAAAGTTTAGGGCTGCTCTGTTGACAAGAACCTCCACTTCCTTACACCTTAAATATCCCAGGAAAGAGAAAAATGGATAAAGAAGTGGTGGTCCTTATGTACAATGGAATATCACTCAGCCATGAAATCAATGTCATAAGGCTAGTGGCAGCATGATGAGTGGATTTAGGTACGACGATTCTAAGTGAAATAAGTCACACAGAAAAAGACACTTATCATAAGCTATCACTTATAGAGGGAATGTAAAAACCGCTACACTTGAACTGAATTACAAAACAGAACAGAGTCACACGTTTATAAAACACACTATGACTGCTTAACCGGAAAGGTGAGGTGGCGTGATGCATAAAACAAGGGTTTCAAATGAGGTCACGTACCGTTCCATAAACCCAATATGTAATAGACAAGACCTACTCCTTGCTCAGTAAACTGGACTCAACACCCCCTATTCACCGCACAAGAATATATCTGAGTAGTAAGAATCTTAAAACCTATGTATTGATATCTCTCTGGAAGTGAGTCAAGTGGGTGTAAAGCTGCATAAACACAGCCGTGAAAAGCAGCTAAACCCTATTATAAAAATAAATTACTTTTAAAAACCCATGAAACAAAGACGGTGAAAGAGAGAGAAATTCTTACAAAATTCGTTCAGGGGCTGTGATGCAACCTGGATTGACCATATCTAGACCCACAGCTGGATGAGACATAAGGGTGGACACTCTCGGGGCTGAGAGGTTTGGTGAGGTTGTGGGAGCCAACACAGACCCTTTAAAGTAATACTGGGTGGTACCCATCCCATGGGTCCCAAATCTCCAGGTTCAAGGGCATCTTCGTACATCGAAAACATGCATGAGAAACCCAGAAGGTGGTACACCTTGTGATCGGTAAAGGTTTCTAAAACGTACCTCATTTCTCATCTCCTTGTGCTCAGGTTCACTATTTAAGCTACTTTACTAGCAATCTCCCTACTTGGAGAATCAGCACCTTTAACCTCCTGTTCCGTACAGGTTGCAATTTGTCCTGAGGATGAACGGTAAGAGGGGCAACCAATGAGAGACTGGATCTAGGTGTTGGGACAGGCACAGGTCACCCTATTTTCCCATCAGGAAGAAGAATTAACCACAGGCTAAGCCTGCCGCCCAGAACCAGAAGAGGGCCTGAGGCAATCCCGCGCTTTTGCGGCCAGCTCCCAAAAAAGCAAGTTGAAAAATGGAGCTCAGGGGCACTGTAATTCACAAAACTGCAGAGTTATAAATGATAACTCTCGTCCACAAATATATTGAGGGAAGGCAAGGAAGAGGATTTGAAAGCAAGGCGGAATTGCAGGAAACAGATTTCCGGAGGAAGATTCGAATCGCCTTAAAAGCACATGGAAAGTGGCAAAATGTCTACAATGATGCCCTTGGCCAAAAAGGGCGTATGCGTTTTTTCCTGAATATATTCAGGAAAAAACGCATACGCCCTTTTTGGCCAACCAAGCAACCTGGAAAGGCAAATCAGCGCTACAAAGAAGTCTCGCTACCCATCGGTCAAAAGGGCTACGCTGAAAAAAGTGTCGAACCCAGAAATGCAGGACAGGCCATGGAGAAATGGGAGCCTTGCTACGCTGATGGGCGGGATGTAAATTGCCAACAGCCACTCTGGAGAAGTGTAAGGTGGGTCCTGAAACATCTAAAAAACACGGCTTAGGGAGCATAGGGCACTTCCACTCATGGGCGTATAAATTGGGAAAACTAAAAATCAGCAAGACACAGGCACCCCAAAGTTTAGGGCTGCTCTGTTGACAAGAACCTCCACTTCCTTACACCTTAAATATCCCAGGAAAGAGAAAAATGGATAAAGAAGTAGTGGTCCTTATGTACAATGGAATATCACTCAGCCATGAAATCAATGTCATAAGGCTAGTGGCAGCATGATGAGTGGATTTAGGTACGACGATTCTAAGTGAAATAAGTCACACAGAAAAAGACACTTATCATAAGCTATCACTTATAGAGGGAATGTAAAAACCGCTACACTTGAACTGAATTACAAAACAGAACAGAGTCACACGTTTAGAAAACACACTATGACTGCTTAACGGGAAAGGTGAGGTGGGGTGATGCATAAAACAAGGGTTTCAAATGAGCTCACGTACCGTTCCATAAACCCAATATGTAATAGACAAGACCTACTCCTTGCTCAGTAAACTGGACTCAACACCCCCTATTCACCGCACAAGAATATATCTGAGTAGTAAGAATCTTAAAACCTATGTATTGATATCTCTCTGGAAGTGAGTCAAGTGGGTGTAAAGCCGCATAAACACAGCCGTGAAAAGCAGCTAAACCCCATTATAAAAATAAATTACTTTTAAAAACCCATGAAACAAAGACAGTGAAAGAGAGAGAAATTCTCACAAAATCCGTTCAGGGGCTGTGATGCAACCTGGATTGACCATATCTAGACCCACAGCTGGATGAGACATAAGGGTGGACACTCTCGGGGCTGAGAGGTTTGGTGAGGTTGGGGGAGCAAACACAGACCCTTTAAAGTAATACTGCGTGGTACCCATCCCATGGGTTCCAAATCTCCAGGTTCAAGGGCATCTTCGTACATCGAAAACATGCATGAGAAACCCAGAAGGTGGTACACCGTGTGATCGGTAAAGGTTTCTAAAACGTACCTCATTTCTCATCTCCTTGTGCTCAGGTTCAGTATTTAAGCTACTTTACTAGCAATCTCCCTACTTGGAGAATCAGCACCTTTAACCTCCTGTTCCGTACAGGTTGCAATTTGTCCTGAGGATGAACGGTAAGAGGGGCAACCAATGAGAGACTGGATCTAGGTGTTGGGACAGGCACAGGTCACCCTATTTTCCCATCAGGAAGAAGAATTAACCACAGGCTAAGCCTGCCGCCCAGAACCAGAAGAGGGCCTGAGGCAATCCCGCGCTTTTGCGGCCAGCTCCCAAAAAAGCAAGTTGAAAAATGGAGCTCAGGGGCACTGTAATTCACAAAACTGCAGAGTTATAAATGATAACTCTCGTCCACAAATATATTGAGGGAAGGCAAGGAAGAGGATTTGAAAGCAAGGCGGAATTGCAGGAAACAGATTTCCGGAGGAAGATTCGAATCGCCTTAAAAGCACATGAAAAGTGGCAAAATGTCTACAATGATGCCCTTGGCCAAAAAGGGCGTATGCGTTTTTTCCTGAATATATTCAGGAAAAAACGCATACGCCCTTTTTGGCCAACCAAGCAACCTGGAAAGGCAAATCAGCGCTACAAAGAAGTCTCGCTACCCATCGGTCAAAAGGGCTACGCTGAAAAAAGTGTCGAAACCAGAAATGCAGGACAGGCCATGGAGAAATGGGAGCCTTGCTACGCTGATGGGCGGGATGTAAATTGCCAACAGCCACTCTGGAGAAGTGTACGGTGGGTCCTGAAACATCTAAAAAACACGGCTTAGGGAGCATAGGGCACTTCCACTCATGGGCGTATAAATTGGGAAAACTAAAAATCAGCAAGACACAGGCACCCCAAAGTTTAGGGCTGCTCTGTTGACAAGAACCTCCACTTCCTTACACCTTAAATATCCCAGGAAAGAGAAAAATGGATAAAGAAGTGGTGGTCCTTATGTACAATGGAATATCACTCAGCCATGAAATCAATGTCATAAGGCTAGTGGCAGCATGATGAGTGGATTTAGGTACGACGATTCTAAGTGAAATAAGTCACACAGAAAAAGACACTTATCATAAGCTATCACTTATAGAGGGAATGTAAAAACCGCTACACTTGAACTGAATTACAAAACAGAACAGAGTCACACGTTTAGAAAACACACTATGACTGCTTAACGGGAAAGGTGAGGTGGGGTGATGCATAAAACAAGGGTTTCAAATGAGCTCACATACCGTTCCATAAACCCAATATGTAATAGACAAGACCTACTCCTTGCTCAGTAAACTGGACTCAACACCCCCTATTCACCGCACAAGAATATATCTGAGTAGTAAGAATCTTAAAACCTATGTATTGATATCTCTCTGGAAGTGAGTCAAGTGGGTGTAAAGCCGCATAAACACAGCCGTGAAAAGCAGCTAAACCCCATTCTAAAAATAAATTACTTTTAAAAACCCATGAAACAAAGACGGTGAAAGAGAGAGAAATTCTTACAAAATTCGTTCAGGGGCTGTGATGCAACCTGGATTGACCATATCTAGACCCACAGCTGGATGAGACATAAGGGTGGACACTCTCGGGGCTGAGAGGTTTGGTGAGGTTGGGGGAGCAAACACAGACCCTTTAAAGTAATACTGCGTGGTACCCATCCCATGGGTTCCAAATCTCCAGGTTCAAGGGCATCTTCGTACATCGAAAACATGCATGAGAAACCCAGAAGGTGGTACACCGTGTGATCGGTAAAGGTTTCTAAAACGTACCTCATTTCTCATCTCCTTGTGCTCAGGTTCAGTATTTAAGCTACTTTACTAGCAATCTCCCTACTTGGAGAATCAGCACCTTTAACCTCCTGTTCCGTACAGGTTGCAATTTGTCCTGAGGATGAATGGTAAGAGGGGCAACCAATGAGAGACTGGATCTAGGTGTTGGGACAGGCACAGGTCACCCTATTTTCCCATCAGGAAGAAGAATTAACCACAGGCTAAGCCTGCCGCCCAGAACCAGAAGAGGGCCTGAGGCAATCCCGCGCTTTTGCGGCCAGCTCCCAAAAAAGCAAGTTGAAAAATGGAGCTCAGGGGCACTGTAATTCACAAAACTGCAGAGTTATAAATGATAACTCTCGTCCACAAATATATTGAGGGAAGGCAAGGAAGAGGATTTGAAAGCAAGGCGGAATTGCAGGAAACAGATTTCCGGAGGAAGATTCGAATCGCCTTAAAAGCACATGAAAAGTGGCAAAATGTCTACAATGATGCCCTTGGCCAAAAAGGGCGTATGCGTTTTTTCCTGAATATATTCAGGAAAAAACGCATACGCCCTTTTTGGCCAACCAAGCAACCTGGAAAGGCAAATCAGCGCTACAAAGAAGTCTCGCTACCCATCGGTCAAAAGGGCTACGCTGAAAAAAGTGTCAAAACCAGAAATGCAGGACAGGCCATGGAGAAATGGGAGCCTTGCTACGCTGATGGGCGGGATGTAAATTGCCAACAGCCACTCTGGAGAAGTGTACGGTGGGTGCTGAAACATCTAAAAAACGGCTTAGGGAGCATAGGGCACTTCCACTCATGGGCGTATAAATTGGGAAAACTAAAAATCAGCAAGACACAGGCACCCCAAAGTTTAGGGCTGCTCTGTTGACAAGAACCTCCACTTCCTTACACCTTAAATATCCCAGGAAAGAGAAAAATGGATAAAGAAGTGGTGGTCCTTATGTACAATGGAATATCACTCAGCCATGAAATCAATGTCATAAGGCTAGTGGCAGCATGATGAGTGGATTTAGGTACGACGATTCTAAGTGAAATAAGTCACACAGAAAAAGGCACTTATCATAAGCTATCACTTATAGAGGGAATGTAAAAACCGCTACACTTGAACTGAATTACAAAACAGAACAGAGTCACACGTTTATAAAACACACTATGACTGCTTAACCGGAAAGGTGAGGTGGCGTGATGCATAAAACAAGGGTTTCAAATGAGGTCACGTACCGTTCCATAAACCCAATATGTAATAGACAAGACCTACTCCTTGCTCAGTAAACTGGACTCAACACCCCCTATTCACCGCACAAGAATATATCTGAGTAGTAAGAATCTTAAAACCTATGTATTGATATCTCTCTGGAAGTGAGTCAAGTGGGTGTAAAGCCGCATAAACACAGCCGTGAAAAGCAGCTAAACCCTATTATAAAAATAAATTACTTTTAAAAACCCATGAAACAAAGACGGTGAAAGAGAGAGAAATTCTTACAAAATTCGTTCAGGGGCTGTGATGCAACCTGGATTGACCATATCTAGACCCACAGCTGGATGAGACATAAGGGTGGACACTCTCGGGGCTGAGAGGTTTGGTGAGGTTGGGGGAGCCAACACAGACCCTTTAAAGTAATACTGGGTGGTACCCATCCCATGGGTCCCAAATCTCCAGGTTCAAGGGCATCTTCGTACATCGAAAACATGCATGAGAAACCCAGAAGGTGGTACACCGTGTGATCGGTAAAGGTTTCTAAAACGTACCTCATTTCTCATCTCCTTGTGCTCAGGTTCACTATTTAAGCTACTTTACTAGCAATCTCCCTACTTGGAGAATCAGCACCTTTAACCTCCTGTTCCGTACAGGTTGCAATTTGTCCTGAGGATGAACGGTAAGAGGGGCAACCAATGAGAGACTGGATCTAGGTGTTGGGACAGGCACAGGTCACCCTATTTTCCCATCAGGAAGAAGAATTAACCACAGGCTAAGCCTGCCGCCCAGAACCAGAAGAGGGCCTGAGGCAATCCCGCGCTTTTGCGGCCAGCTCCCAAAAAAGCAAGTTGAAAAATGGAGCTCAGGGACACTGTAATTCACAAAACTGCAGAGTTATAAATGATAACTCTCGTCCACAAATATATTGAGGGAAGGCAAGGAAGAGGATTTGAAAGCAAGGCGGAATTGCAGGAAACAGATTTCCGGAGGAAGATTCGAATCGCCTTAAAAGCACATGAAAAGTGGCAAAATGTCTACAATGATGCCCTTGGCCAAAAAGGGCGTATGCGTTTTTTCCTGAATATATTCAGGAAAAAACGCATACGCCCTTTTTGGCCAACCAAGCAACCTGGAAAGGCAAATCAGCGCTACAAAGAAGTCTCGCTACCCATCGGTCAAAAGGGCTACGCTGAAAAAAGTGTCGAAACCAGAAATGCAGGACAGGCCATGGAGAAATGGGAGCCTTGCTACGCTGATGGGCGGGATGTAAATTGCCAACAGCCACTCTGGAGAAGTGTACGGTGGGTCCTGAAACATCTAAAAAACACGGCTTAGGGAGCATAGGGCACTTCCACTCATGGGCGTATAAATTGGGAAAACTAAAAATCAGCAAGACACAGGCACCCCAAAGTTTAGGGCTGCTCTGTTGACAAGAACCTCCACTTCCTTACACCTTAAATATCCCAGGAAAGAGAAAAATGGATAAAGAAGTGGTGGTCCTTATGTACAATGGAATATCACTCAGCCATGAAATCAATGTCATAAGGCTAGTGGCAGCATGATGAGTGGATTTAGGTACGACGATTCTAAGTGAAATAAGTCACACAGAAAAAGGCACTTATCATAAGCTATCACTTATAGAGGGAATGTAAAAACCGCTACACTTGAACTGAATTACAAAACAGAACAGAGTCACACGTTTATAAAACACACTATGACTGCTTAACCGGAAAGGTGAGGTGGCGTGATGCATAAAACAAGGGTTTCAAATGAGGTCACGTACCGTTCCATAAACCCAATATGTAATAGACAAGACCTACTCCTTGCTCAGTAAACTGGACTCAACACCCCCTATTCACCGCACAAGAATATATCTGAGTAGTAAGAATCTTAAAACCTATGTATTGATATCTCTCTGGAAGTGAGTCAAGTGGGTGTAAAGCCGCATAAACACAGCCGTGAAAAGCAGCTAAACCCTATTATAAAAATAAATTACTTTTAAAAACCCATGAAACAAAGACGGTGAAAGAGAGAGAAATTCTTACAAAATTCGTTCAGGGGCTGTGATGCAACCTGGATTGACCATATCTAGACCCACAGCTGGATGAGACATAAGGGTGGACACTCTCGGGGCTGAGAGGTTTGGTGAGGTTGGGGGAGCCAACACAGACCCTTTAAAGTAATACTGGGTGGTACCCATCCCATGGGTCCCAAATCTCCAGGTTCAAGGGCATCTTCGTACATCGAAAACATGCATGAGAAACCCAGAAGGTGGTACACCGTGTGATCGGTAAAGGTTTCTAAAACGTACCTCATTTCTCATCTCCTTGTGCTCAGGTTCACTATTTAAGCTACTTTACTAGCAATCTCCCTACTTGGAGAATCAGCACCTTTAACCTCCTGTTCCGTACAGGTTGCAATTTGTCCTGAGGATGAACGGTAAGAGGGGCAACCAATGAGAGACTGGATCTAGGTGTTGGGACAGGCACAGGTCACCCTATTTTCCCATCAGGAAGAAGAATTAACCACAGGCTAAGCCTGCCGCCCAGAACCAGAAGAGGGCCTGAGGCAATCCCGCGCTTTTGCGGCCAGCTCCCAAAAAAGCAAGTTGAAAAATGGAGCTCAGGGGCACTGTAATTCACAAAACTGCAGAGTTATAAATGATAACTCTCGTCCACAAATATATTGAGGGAAGGCAAGGAAGAGGATTTGAAAGCAAGGCGGAATTGCAGGAAACAGATTTCCGGAGGAAGATTCGAATCGCCTTAAAAGCACATGAAAAGTGGCAAAATGTCTACAATGATGCCCTTGGCCAAAAAGGGCGTATGCGTTTTTTCCTGAATATATTCAGGAAAAAACGCATACGCCCTTTTTGGCCAACCAAGCAACCTGGAAAGGCAAATCAGCGCTACAAAGAAGTCTCGCTACCCATCGGTCAAAAGGGCTACGCTGAAAAAAGTGTCGAAACCAGAAATGCAGGACAGGCCATGGAGAAATGGGAGCCTTGCTACGCTGATGGGCGGGATGTAAATTGCCAACAGCCACTCTGGAGAAGTGTACGGTGGGTCCTGAAACATCTAAAAAACACGGCTTAGGGAGCATAGGGCACTTCCACTCATGGGCGTATAAATTGGGAAAACTAAAAATCAGCAAGACACAGGCACCCCAAAGTTTAGGGCTGCTCTGTTGACAAGAACCTCCACTTCCTTACACCTTAAATATCCCAGGAAAGAGAAAAATGGATAAAGAAGTGGTGGTCCTTATGTACAATGGAATATCACTCAGCCATGAAATCAATGTCATAAGGCTAGTGGCAGCATGATGAGTGGATTTAGGTACGACGATTCTAAGTGAAATAAGTCACACAGAAAAAGACACTTATCATAAGCTATCACTTATAGAGGGAATGTAAAAACCGCTACACTTGAACTGAATTTCAAAACAGAACAGAGTCACACGTTTAGAAAACACACTATGACTGCTTAACGGGAAAGGTGAGGTGGGGTGATGCATAAAACAAGGGTTTCAAATGAGCTCACATACCGTTCCATAAACCCAATATGTAATAGACAAGACCTACTCCTTGCTCAGTAAACTGGACTCAACACCCCCTATTCACCGCACAAGAATATATCTGAGTAGTAAGAATCTTAAAACCTATGTATTGATATCTCTCTGGAAGTGAGTCAAGTGGGTGTAAAGCCGCATAAACACAGCCGTGAAAAGCAGCTAAACCCCATTATAAAAATAAATTACTTTTAAAAACCCATGAAACAAAGACGGTGAAAGAGAGAGAAATTCTTACAAAATTCGTTCAGGGGCTGTGATGCAACCTGGATTGACCATATCTAGACCCACAGCTGGATGAGACATAAGGGTGGACACTCTCGGGGCTGAGAGGTTTGGTGAGGTTGGGGGAGCAAACACAGACCCTTTAAAGTAATACTGCGTGGTACCCATCCCATGGGTTCCAAATCTCCAGGTTCAAGGGCATCTTCGTACATCGAAAACATGCATGAGAAACCCAGAAGGTGGTACACCGTGTGATCGGTAAAGGTTTCTAAAACGTACCTCATTTCTCATCTCCTTGTGCTCAGGTTCAGTATTTAAGCTACTTTACTAGCAATCTCCCTACTTGGAGAATCAGCACCTTTAACCTCCTGTTCCGTACAGGTTGCAATTTGTCCTGAGGATGAATGGTAAGAGGGGCAACCAATGAGAGACTGGATCTAGGTGTTGGGACAGGCACAGGTCACCCTATTTTCCCATCAGGAAGAAGAATTAACCACAGGCTAAGCCTGCCGCCCAGAACCAGAAGAGGGCCTGAGGCAATCCCGCGCTTTTGCGGCCAGCTCCCAAAAAAGCAAGTTGAAAAATGGAGCTCAGGGGCACTGTAATTCACAAAACTGCAGAGTTATAAATGATAACTCTCGTCCACAAATATATTGAGGGAAGGCAAGGAAGAGGATTTGAAAGCAAGGCGGAATTGCAGGAAACAGATTTCCGGAGGAAGATTCGAATCGCCTTAAAAGCACATGAAAAGTGGCAAAATGTCTACAATGATGCCCTTGGCCAAAAAGGGCGTATGCGTTTTTTCCTGAATATATTCAGGAAAAAACGCATACGCCCTTTTTGGCCAACCAAGCAACCTGGAAAGGCAAATCAGCGCTACAAAGAAGTCTCGCTACCCATCGGTCAAAAGGGCTACGCTGAAAAAAGTGTCGAAACCAGAAATGCAGGACAGGCCATGGAGAAATGGGAGCCTTGCTACGCTGATGGGCGGGATGTAAATTGCCAACAGCCACTCTGGAGAAGTGTACGGTGGGTCCTGAAACATCTAAAAAACACGGCTTAGGGAGCATAGGGCACTTCCACTCATGGGCGTATAAATTGGGAAAACTAAAAATCAGCAAGACACAGGCACCCCAAAGTTTAGGGCTGCTCTGTTGACAAGAACCTCCACTTCCTTACACCTTAAATATCCCAGGAAAGAGAAAAATGGATAAAGAAGTGGTGGTCCTTATGTACAATGGAATATCACTCAGCCATGAAATCAATGTCATAAGGCTAGTGGCAGCATGATGAGTGGATTTAGGTACGACGATTCTAAGTGAAATAAGTCACACAGAAAAAGACACTTATCATAAGCTATCACTTATAGAGGGAATGTAAAAACCGCTACACTTGAACTGAATTACAAAACAGAACAGAGTCACACGTTTAGAAAACACACTATGACTGCTTAACGGGAAAGGTGAGGTGGGGTGATGCATAAAACAAGGGTTTCAAATGAGCTCACGTACCGTTCCATAAACCCAATATGTAATAGACAAGACCTACTCCTTGCTCAGTAAACTGGACTCAACACCCCCTATTCACCGCACAAGAATATATCTGAGTAGTAAGAATCTTAAAACCTATGTATTGATATCTCTCTGGAAGTGAGTCAAGTGGGTGTAAAGCCGCATAAACACAGCCGTGAAAAGCAGCTAAACCCCATTATAAAAATAAATTACTTTTAAAAACCCATGAAACAAAGACGGTGAAAGAGAGAGAAATTCTTACAAAATTCGTTCAGGGGCTGTGATGCAACCTGGATTGACCATATCTAGACCCACAGCTGGATGAGACATAAGGGTGGACACTCTCGGGGCTGAGAGGTTTGGTGAGGTTGGGGGAGCCAACACAGACCCTTTAAAGTAATACTGGGTGGTACCCATCCCATGGGTCCCAAATCTCCAGGTTCAAGGGCATCTTCGTACATCGAAAACATGCATGAGAAACCCAGAAGGTGGTACACCGTGTGATCGGTAAAGGTTTCTAAAACGTACCTCATTTCTCATCTCCTTGTGCTCAGGTTCACTATTTAAGCTACTTTACTAGCAATCTCCCTACTTGGAGAATCAGCACCTTTAACCTCCTGTTCCGTACAGGTTGCAATTTGTCCTGAGGATGAATGGTAAGAGGGGTAACCAATGAGAGACTGGATCTAGGTGTTGGGACAGGCACAGGTCACCCTATTTTCCCATCAGGAAGAAGAATTAACCACAGGCTAAGCCTGCCGCCCAGAACCAGAAGAGGGCCTGAGGCAATCCCGCGCTTTTGCGGCCAGCTCCCAAAAAAGCAAGTTGAAAAATGGAGCTCAGGGGCACTGTAATTCACAAAACTGCAGAGTTATAAATGATAACTCTCGTCCACAAATATATTGAGGGAAGGCAAGGAAGAGGATTTGAAAGCAAGGTGGAATTGCAGGAAACAGATTTCCGGAGGAAGATTCGAATCGCCTTAAAAGCACATGGAAAGTGGCAAAATGTCTACAATGATGCCCTTGGCCAAAAAGGGCGTATGCGTTTTTTCCTGAATATATTCAGGAAAAAACGCATACGCCCTTTTTGGCCAACCAAGCAACCTGGAAAGGCAAATCAGCGCTACAAAGAAGTCTCGCTACCCATCGGTCAAAAGGGCTACGCTGAAAAAAGTGTCGAAACCAGAAATGCAGGACAGGCCATGGAGAAATGGGAGCCTTGCTACGCTGATGGGCGGGATGTAAATTGCCAACAGCCACTCTGGAGAAGTGTACGGTGGGTCCTGAAACATCTAAAAAACACGGCTTAGGGAGCATAGGGCACTTCCACTCATGGGCGTATAAATTGGGAAAACTAAAAATCAGCAAGACACAGGCACCCCAAAGTTTAGGGCTGCTCTGTTGACAAGAACCTCCACTTCCTTACACCTTAAATATCCCAGGAAAGAGAAAAATGGATAAAGAAGTGGTGGTCCTTATGTACAATGGAATATCACTCAGCCATGAAATCAATGTCATAAGGCTAGTGGCAGCATGATGAGTGGATTTAGGTACGACGATTCTAAGTGAAATAAGTCACACAGAAAAAGACACTTATCATAAGCTATCACTTATAGAGGGAATGTAAAAACCGCTACACTTGAACTGAATTACAAAACAGAACAGAGTCACACGTTTAGAAAACACACTATGACTGCTTAACGGGAAAGGTGAGGTGGGGTGATGCATAAAACAAGGGTTTCAAATGAGCTCACGTACCGTTCCATAAACACAATATGTAATAGACAAGACCTACTCCTTGCTCAGTAAACTGGACTCAACACCCCCTATTCACCGCACAAGAATATATCTGAGTAGTAAGAATCTTAAAACCTATGTATTGATATCTCTCTGGAAGTGAGTCAAGTGGGTGTAAAGCCGCATAAACACAGCCGTGAAAAGCAGCTAAACCCCATTATAAAAATAAATTACTTTTAAAAACCCATGAAACAAAGACGGTGAAAGAGAGAGAAATTCTTACAAAATTCGTTCAGGGGCTGTGATGCAACCTGGATTGACCATATCTAGACCCACAGCTGGATGAGACATAAGGGTGGACACTCTCGGGGCTGAGAGGTTTGGTGAGGTTGGGGGAGCCAACACAGACCCTTTAAAGTAATACTGCGTGGTACCCATCCCATGGGTTCCAAATCTCCAGGTTCAAGGGCATCTTCGTACATCGAAAACATGCATGAGAAACCCAGAAGGTGGTACACCGTGTGATCGGTAAAGGTTTCTAAAACGTACCTCATTTCTCATCTCCTTGTGCTCAGGTTCAGTATTTAAGCTACTTTACTAGCAATCTCCCTACTTGGAGAATCAGCACCTTTAACCTCCTGTTCCGTACAGGTTGCAATTTGTCCTGAGGATGAACGGTAAGAGGGGCAACCAATGAGAGACTGGATCTAGGTGTTGGGACAGGCACAGGTCACCCTATTTTCCCATCAGGAAGAAGAATTAACCACAGGCTAAGCCTGCCGCCCAGAACCAGAAGAGGGCCTGAGGCAATCCCGCGCTTTTGCGGCCAGCTCCCAAAAAAGCAAGTTGAAAAATGGAGCTCAGGGGCACTGTAATTCACAAAACTGCAGAGTTATAAATGATAACTCTCGTCCACAAATATATTGAGGGAAGGCAAGGAAGAGGATTTGAAAGCAAGGCGGAATTGCAGGAAACAGATTTCCGGAGGAAGATTCGAATCGCCTTAAAAGCACATGAAAAGTGGCAAAATGTCTACAATGATGCCCTTGGCCAAAAAGGGCGTATGCGTTTTTTCCTGAATATATTCAGGAAAAAACGCATACGCCCTTTTTGGCCAACCAAGCAACCTGGAAAGGCAAATCAGCGCTACAAAGAAGTCTCGCTACCCATCGGTCAAAAGGGCTACGCTGAAAAAAGTGTCGAAACCAGAAATGCAGGACAGGCCATGGAGAAATGGGAGCCTTGCTACGCTGATGGGCGGGATGTAAATTGCCAACAGCCACTCTGGAGAAGTGTACGGTGGGTCCTGAAACATCTAAAAAACACGGCTTAGGGAGCATAGGGCACTTCCACTCATGGGCGTATAAATTGGGAAAACTAAAAATCAGCAAGACACAGGCACCCCAAAGTTTAGGGCTGCTCTGTTGACAAGAACCTCCACTTCCTTACACCTTAAATATCCCAGGAAAGAGAAAAATGGATAAAGAAGTGGTGGTCCTTATGTACAATGGAATATCACTCAGCCATGAAATCAATGTCATAAGGCTAGTGGCAGCATGATGAGTGGATTTAGGTACGACGATTCTAAGTGAAATAAGTCACACAGAAAAAGACACTTATCATAAGCTATCACTTATAGAGGGAATGTAAAAACCGCTACACTTGAACTGAATTACAAAACAGAACAGAGTCACACGTTTAGAAAACACACTATGACTGCTTAACGGGAAAGGTGAGGTGGGGTGATGCATAAAACAAGGGTTTCAAATGAGCTCACATACCGTTCCATAAACCCAATATGTAATAGACAAGACCTACTCCTTGCTCAGTAAACTGGACTCAACACCCCCTATTCACCGCACAAGAATATATCTGAGTAGTAAGAATCTTAAAACCTATGTATTGATATCTCTCTGGAAGTGAGTCAAGTGGGTGTAAAGCCGCATAAACACAGCCGTGAAAAGCAGCTAAACCCCATTATAAAAATAAATTACTTTTAAAAACCCATGAAACAAAGACGGTGAAAGAGAGAGAAATTCTTACAAAATTCGTTCAGGGGCTGTGATGCAACCTGGATTGACCATATCTAGACCCACAGCTGGATGAGACATAAGGGTGGACACTCTCGGGGCTGAGAGGTTTGGTGAGGTTGGGGGAGCAAACACAGACCCTTTAAAGTAATACTGCGTGGTACCCATCCCATGGGTTCCAAATCTCCAGGTTCAAGGGCATCTTCGTACATCGAAAACATGCATGAGAAACCCAGAAGGTGGTACACCGTGTGATCGGTAAAGGTTTCTAAAACGTACCTCATTTCTCATCTCCTTGTGCTCAGGTTCAGTATTTAAGCTACTTTACTAGCAATCTCCCTACTTGGAGAATCAGCACCTTTAACCTCCTGTTCCGTACAGGTTGCAATTTGTCCTGAGGATGAATGGTAAGAGGGGCAACCAATGAGAGACTGGATCTAGGTGTTGGGACAGGCACAGGTCACCCTATTTTCCCATCAGGAAGAAGAATTAACCACAGGCTAAGCCTGCCGCCCAGAACCAGAAGAGGGCCTGAGGCAATCCCGCGCTTTTGCGGCCAGCTCCCAAAAAAGCAAGTTGAAAAATGGAGCTCAGGGGCACTGTAATTCACAAAACTGCAGAGTTATAAATGATAACTCTCGTCCACAAATATATTGAGGGAAGGCAAGGAAGAGGATTTGAAAGCAAGGCGGAATTGCAGGAAACAGATTTCCGGAGGAAGATTCGAATCGCCTTAAAAGCACATGAAAAGTGGCAAAATGTCTACAATGATGCCCTTGGCCAAAAAGGGCGTATGCGTTTTTTCCTGAATATATTCAGGAAAAAACGCATACGCCCTTTTTGGCCAACCAAGCAACCTGGAAAGGCAAATCAGCGCTACAAAGAAGTCTCGCTACCCATCGGTCAAAAGGGCTACGCTGAAAAAAGTGTCGAAACCAGAAATGCAGGACAGGCCATGGAGAAATGGGAGCCTTGCTACGCTGATGGGCGGGATGTAAATTGCCAACAGCCACTCTGGAGAAGTGTACGGTGGGTCCTGAAACATCTAAAAAACACGGCTTAGGGAGCATAGGGCACTTCCACTCATGGGCGTATAAATTGGGAAAACTAAAAATCAGCAAGACACAGGCACCCCAAAGTTTAGGGCTGCTCTGTTGACAAGAACCTCCACTTCCTTACACCTTAAATATCCCAGGAAAGAGAAAAATGGATAAAGAAGTGGTGGTCCTTATGTACAATGGAATATCACTCAGCCATGAAATCAATGTCATAAGGCTAGTGGCAGCATGATGAGTGGATTTAGGTACGACGATTCTAAGTGAAATAAGTCACACAGAAAAAGACACTTATCATAAGCTATCACTTATAGAGGGAATGTAAAAACCGCTACACTTGAACTGAATTACAAAACAGAACAGAGTCACACGTTTAGAAAACACACTATGACTGCTTAACGGGAAAGGTGAGGTGGGGTGATGCATAAAACAAGGGTTTCAAATGAGCTCACGTACCGTTCCATAAACCCAATATGTAATAGACAAGACCTACTCCTTGCTCAGTAAACTGGACTCAACACCCCCTATTCACCGCACAAGAATATATCTGAGTAGTAAGAATCTTAAAACCTATGTATTGATATCTCTCTGGAAGTGAGTCAAGTGGGTGTAAAGCCGCATAAACACAGCCGTGAAAAGCAGCTAAACCCCATTATAAAAATAAATTACTTTTAAAAACCCATGAAACAAAGACGGTGAAAGAGAGAGAAATTCTTACAAAATTCGTTCAGGGGCTGTGATGCAACCTGGATTGACCATATCTAGACCCACAGCTGGATGAGACATAAGGGTGGACACTCTCGGGGCTGAGAGGTTTGGTGAGGTTGTGGGAGCCAAGACAGACCCTTTAAAGTAATACTGCGTGGTACCCATCCCATGGGTCCCAAATCTCCAGGTTCAAGGGCATCTTCGTACATCGAAAACATGCATGAGAAACCCAGAAGGTGGTACACCTTGTGATCGGTAAAGGTTTCTAAAACGTACCTCATTTCTCATCTCCTTGTGCTCAGGTTCACTATTTAAGCTACTTTACTAGCAATCTCCCTACTTGGAGAATCAGCACCTTTAACCTCCTGTTCCGTACAGGTTGCAATTTGTCCTGAGGATGAACGGTAAGAGGGGCAACCAATGAGAGACTGGATCTAGGTGTTGGGACAGGCACAGGTCACCCTATTTTCCCATCAGGAAGAAGAATTAACCACAGGCTAAGCCTGCCGCCCAGAACCAGAAGAGGGCCTGAGGCAATCCCGCGCTTTTGCGGCCAGCTCCCAAAAAAGCAAGTTGAAAAATGGAGCTCAGGGGCACTGTAATTCACAAAACTGCAGAGTTATAAATGATAACTCTCGTCCACAAATATATTGAGGGAAGGCAAGGAAGAGGATTTGAAAGCAAGGTGGAATTGCAGGAAACAGATTTCCGGAGGAAGATTCGAATCGCCTTAAAAGCACATGAAAAGTGGCAAAATGTCTACAATGATGCCCTTGGCCAAAAAGGGCGTATGCGTTTTTTCCTGAATATATTCAGGAAAAAACGCATACGCCCTTTTTGGCCAACCAAGCAACCTGGAAAGGCAAATCAGCGCTACAAAGAAGTCTCGCTACCCATCGGTCAAAAGGGCTACGCTGAAAAAAGTGTCGAAACCAGAAATGCAGGACAGGCCATGGAGAAATGGGAGCCTTGCTACGCTGATGGGCGGGATGTAAATTGCCAACAGCCACTCTGGAGAAGTGTACGGTGGGTCCTGAAACATCTAAAAAACACGGCTTAGGGAGCATAGGGCACTTCCACTCATGGGCGTATAAATTGGGAAAACTAAAAATCAGCAAGACACAGGCACCCCAAAGTTTAGGGCTGCTCTGTTGACAAGAACCTCCACTTCCTTACACCTTAAATATCCCAGGAAAGAGAAAAATGGATAAAGAAGTGGTGGTCCTTATGTACAATGGAATATCACTCAGCCATGAAATCAATGTCATAAGGCTAGTGGCAGCATGATGAGTGGATTTAGGTACGACGATTCTAAGTGAAATAAGTCACACAGAAAAAGACACTTATCATAAGCTATCACTTATAGAGGGAATGTAAAAACCGCTACACTTGAACTGAATTACAAAACAGAACAGAGTCACACGTTTAGAAAACACACTATGACTGCTTAACGGGAAAGGTGAGGTGGGGTGATGCATAAAACAAGGGTTTCAAATGAGCTCACGTACCGTTCCATAAACACAATATGTAATAGACAAGACCTACTCCTTGCTCAGTAAACTGGACTCAACACCCCCTATTCACCGCACAAGAATATATCTGAGTAGTAAGAATCTTAAAACCTATGTATTGATATCTCTCTGGAAGTGAGTCAAGTGGGTGTAAAGCCGCATAAACACAGCCGTGAAAAGCAGCTAAACCCCATTATAAAAATAAATTACTTTTAAAAACCCATGAAACAAAGACGGTGAAAGAGAGAGAAATTCTTACAAAATTCGTTCAGGGGCTGTGATGCAACCTGGATTGACCATATCTAGACCCACAGCTGGATGAGACATAAGGGTGGACACTCTCGGGGCTGAGAGGTTTGGTGAGGTTGGGGGAGCAAACACAGACCCTTTAAAGTAATACTGCGTGGTACCCATCCCATGGGTTCCAAATCTCCAGGTTCAAGGGCATCTTCGTACATCGAAAACATGCATGAGAAACCCAGAAGGTGGTACACCGTGTGATCGGTAAAGGTTTCTAAAACGTACCTCATTTCTCATCTCCTTGTGCTCAGGTTCAGTATTTAAGCTACTTTACTAGCAATCTCCCTACTTGGAGAATCAGCACCTTTAACCTCCTGTTCCGTACAGGTTGCAATTTGTCCTGAGGATGAACGGTAAGAGGGGCAACCAATGAGAGACTGGATCTAGGTGTTGGGACAGGCACAGGTCACCCTATTTTCCCATCAGGAAGAAGAATTAACCACAGGCTAAGCCTGCCGCCCAGAACCAGAAGAGGGCCTGAGGCAATCCCGCGCTTTTGCGGCCAGCTCCCAAAAAAGCAAGTTGAAAAATGGAGCTCAGGGGCACTGTAATTCACAAAACTGCAGAGTTATAAATGATAACTCTCGTCCACAAATATATTGAGGGAAGGCAAGGAAGAGGATTTGAAAGCAAGGCGGAATTGCAGGAAACAGATTTCCGGAGGAAGATTCGAATCGCCTTAAAAGCACATGAAAAGTGGCAAAATGTCTACAATGATGCCCTTGGCCAAAAAGGGCGTATGCGTTTTTTCCTGAATATATTCAGGAAAAAACGCATACGCCCTTTTTGGCCAACCAAGCAACCTGGAAAGGCAAATCAGCGCTACAAAGAAGTCTCGCTACCCATCGGTCAAAAGGGCTACGCTGAAAAAAGTGTCGAAACCAGAAATGCAGGACAGGCCATGGAGAAATGGGAGCCTTGCTACGCTGATGGGCGGGATGTAAATTGCCAACAGCCACTCTGGAGAAGTGTACGGTGGGTGCTGAAACATCTAAAAAACGGCTTAGGGAGCATAGGGCACTTCCACTCATGGGCGTATAAATTGGGAAAACTAAAAATCAGCAAGACACAGGCACCCCAAAGTTTAGGGCTGCTCTGTTGACAAGAACCTCCACTTCCTTACACCTTAAATATCCCAGGAAAGAGAAAAATGGATAAAGAAGTGGTGGTCCTTATGTACAATGGAATATCACTCAGCCATGAAATCAATGTCATAAGGCTAGTGGCAGCATGATGAGTGGATTTAGGTACGACGATTCTAAGTGAAATAAGTCACACAGAAAAAGGCACTTATCATAAGCTATCACTTATAGAGGGAATGTAAAAACCGCTACACTTGAACTGAATTACAAAACAGAACAGAGTCACACGTTGAGAAAACACACTATGACTGCTTAACCGGAAAGGTGAGGTGGCGTGATGCATAAAACAAGGGTTTCAAATGAGGTCACGTACCGTTCCATAAACCCAATATGTAATAGACAAGACCTACTCCTTGCTCAGTAAACTGGACTCAACACCCCCTATTCACCGCACAAGAATATATCTGAGTAGTAAGAATCTTAAAACCTATGTATTGATATCTCTCTGGAAGTGAGTCAAGTGGGTGTAAAGCCGCATAAACACAGCCGTGAAAAGCAGCTAAACCCTATTATAAAAATAAATTACTTTTAAAAACCCATGAAACAAAGACGGTGAAAGAGAGAGAAATTCTTACAAAATTCGTTCAGGGGCTGTGATGCAACCTGGATTGACCATATCTAGACCCACAGCTGGATGAGACATAAGGGTGGACACTCTCGGGGCTGAGAGGTTTGGTGAGGTTGGGGGAGCCAACACAGACCCTTTAAAGTAATACTGGGTGGTACCCATCCCATGGGTCCCAAATCTCCAGGTTCAAGGGCATCTTCGTACATCGAAAACATGCATGAGAAACCCAGAAGGTGGTACACCTTGTGATCGGTAAAGGTTTCTAAAACGTACCTCATTTCTCATCTCCTTGTGCTCAGGTTCACTATTTAAGCTACTTTACTAGCAATCTCCCTACTTGGAGAATCAGCACCTTTAACCTCCTGTTCCGTACAGGTTGCAATTTGTCCTGAGGATGAACGGTAAGAGGGGCAACCAATGAGAGACTGGATCTAGGTGTTGGGACAGGCACAGGTCACCCTATTTTCCCATCAGGAAGAAGAATTAACCACAGGCTAAGCCTGCCGCCCAGAACCAGAAGAGGGCCTGAGGCAATCCCGCGCTTTTGCGGCCAGCTCCCAAAAAAGCAAGTTGAAAAATGGAGCTCAGGGGCACTGTAATTCACAAAACTGCAGAGTTATAAATGATAACTCTCGTCCACAAATATATTGAGGGAAGGCAAGGAAGAGGATTTGAAAGCAAGGCGGAATTGCAGGAAACAGATTTCCGGAGGAAGATTCGAATCGCCTTAAAAGCACATGAAAAGTGGCAAAATGTCTACAATGATGCCCTTGGCCAAAAAGGGCGTATGCGTTTTTTCCTGAATATATTCAGGAAAAAACGCATACGCCCTTTTTGGCCAACCAAGCAACCTGGAAAGGCAAATCAGCGCTACAAAGAAGTCTCGCTACCCATCGGTCAAAAGGGCTACGCTGAAAAAAGTGTCGAAACCAGAAATGCAGGACAGGCCATGGAGAAATGGGAGCCTTGCTACGCTGATGGGCGGGATGTAAATTGCCAACAGCCACTCTGGAGAAGTGTACGGTGGGTCCTGAAACATCTAAAAACCACGGCATAGGGAGCATAGGGCACTTCCACTCATGGGCGTATAAATTGGGAAAACTAAAAATCAGCAAGACACAGGCACCCCAAAGTTTAGGGCTGCTCTGTTGACAAGAACCTCCACTTCCTTACACCTTAAATATCCCAGGAAAGAGAAAAATGGATAAAGAAGTGGTGGTCCTTATGTACAATGGAATATCACTCAGCCATGAAATCAATGTCATAAGGCTAGTGGCAGCATGATGAGTGGATTTAGGTACGACGATTCTAAGTGAAATAAGTCACACAGAAAAAGGCACTTATCATAAGCTATCACTTATAGAGGGAATGTAAAAACCGCTACACTTGAACTGAATTACAAAACAGAACAGAGTCACACGTTTATAAAACACACTATGACTGCTTAACCGGAAAGGTGAGGTGGCGTGATGCATAAAACAAGGGTTTCAAATGGGGTCACGTACCGTTCCATAAACCCAATATGTAATAGACAAGACCTACTCCTTGCTCAGTAAACTGGACTCAACACCCCCTATTCACCGCACAAGAATATATCTGAGTAGTAAGAATCTTAAAACCTATGTATTGATATCTCTCTGGAAGTGAGTCAAGTGGGTGTAAAGCCGCATAAACACAGCCGTGAAAAGCAGCTAAACCCTATTATAAAAATAAATTACTTTTAAAAACCCATGAAACAAAGACGGTGAAAGAGAGAGAAATTCTTACAAAATTCGTTCAGGGGCTGTGATGCAACCTGGATTGACCATATCTAGACCCACAGCTGGATGAGACATAAGGGTGGACACGCTCGGGGCTGAGAGGTTTGGTGAGGTTGTGGGAGCCAAGACAGACCCTTTAAAGTAATACTGGGTGGTACCCATCCCATGGGTCCCAAATCTCCAGGTTCAAGGGCATCTTCGTACATCGAAAACATGCATGAGAAACCCAGAAGGTGGTACACCTTGTGATCGGTAAAGGTTTCTAAAACGTACCTCATTTCTCATCTCCTTGTGCTCAGGTTCACTATTTAAGCTACTTTACTAGCAATCTCCCTACTTGGAGAATCAGCACCTTTAACCTCCTGTTCCGTACAGGTTGCAATTTGTCCTGAGGATGAACGGTAAGAGGGGCAACCAATGAGAGACTGGATCTAGGTGTTGGGACAGGCACAGGTCACCCTATTTTCCCATCAGGAAGAAGAATTAACCACAGGCTAAGCCTGCCGCCCAGAACCAGAAGAGGGCCTGAGGCAATCCCGCGCTTTTGCGGCCAGCTCCCAAAAAAGCAAGTTGAAAAATGGAGCTCAGGGGCACTGTAATTCACAAAACTGCAGAGTTATAAATGATAACTCTCGTCCACAAACATATTGAGGGAAGGCAAGGAAGAGGATTTGAAAGCAAGGCGGAATTGCAGGAAACAGATTTCCGGAGGAAGATTCGAATCGCCTTAAAAGCACATGAAAAGTGGCAAAATGTCTACAATGATGCCCTTGGCCAAAAAGGGCGTATGCGTTTTTTCCTGAATATATTCAGGAAAAAACGCATACGCCCTTTTTGGCCAACCAAGCAACCTGGAAAGGCAAATCAGCGCTACAAAGAAGTCTCGCTACCCATCGGTCAAAAGGGCTACGCTGAAAAAAGTGTCGAAACCAGAAATGCAGGACAGGCCATGGAGAAATGGGAGCCTTGCTACGCTGATGGGCGGGATGTAAATTGCCAACAGCCACTCTGGAGAAGTGTACGGTGGGTCCTGAAACATCTAAAAAACACGGCTTAGGGAGCATAGGGCACTTCCACTCATGGGCGTATAAATTGGGAAAACTAAAAATCAGCAAGACACAGGCACCCGAAAGTTTAGGGCTGCTCTGTTGACAAGAACCTCCACTTCCTTACACCTTAAATATCCCAGGAAAGAGAAAAATGGATAAAGAAGTGGTGGTCCTTATGTACAATGGAATATCACTCAGCCATGAAATCAATGTCATAAGGCTAGTGGCAGCATGATGAGTGGATTTAGGTACGACGATTCTAAGTGAAATAAGTCACACAGAAAAAGACACTTATCATAAGCTATCACTTATAGAGGGAATGTAAAAACCGCTACACTTGAACTGAATTACAAAATAGAACAGAGTCACACGTTTAGAAAACACACTATGACTGCTTAACGGGAAAGGTGAGGTGGGGTGATGCATAAAACAAGGGTTTCAAATGAGCTCACGTACCGTTCCATAAACCCAATATGTAATAGACAAGACCTACTCCTTGCTCAGTAAACTGGACTCAACACCCCCTATTCACCGCACAAGAATATATCTGAGTAGTAAGAATCTTAAAACCTATGTATTGATATCTCTCTGGAAGTGAGTCAAGTGGGTGTAAAGCCGCATAAACACAGCCGTGAAAAGCAGCTAAACCCCATTATAAAAATAAATTACTTTTAAAAACCCATGAAACAAAGACGGTGAAAGAGAGAGAAATTCTTACAAAATTCGTTCAGGGGCTGTGATGCAACCTGGATTGACCATATCTAGACCCACAGCTGGATGAGACATAAGGGTGGACACTCTCGGGGCTGAGAGGTTTGGTGAGGTTGGGGGAGCAAACACAGACCCTTTAAAGTAATACTGCGTGGTACCCATACCATGGGTTCCAAATCTCCAGGTTCAAGGGCATCTTCGTACATCGAAAACATGCATGAGAAACCCAGAAGGTGGTACACCGTGTGATCGGTAAACGTTTCTAAAACGTACCTCATTTCCCATCTCCTTGTGCTCAGGTTCACTATTTAAGCTACTTTACTAGCAATCTCCCTACTTGGAGAATCAGCACCTTTAACCTCCTGTTCCGTACAGGTTGCAATTTGTCCTGAGGATGAACGGTAAGAGGGGCAACCAATGAGAGACTGGATCTAGGTGTTGGGACAGGCACAGGTCACCCTATTTTCCCATCAGGAAGAAGAATTAACCACAGGCTAAGCCTGCCGCCCAGAACCAGAAGAGGGCCTGAGGCAATCCCGCGCTTTTGCGGCCAGCTCCCAAAAAAGCAAGTTGAAAAATGGAGCTCAGGGGCACTGTAATTCACAAAACTGCAGAGTTATAAATGATAACTCTCGTCCACAAATATATTGAGGGAAGGCAAGGAAGAGGATTTGAAAGCAAGGCGGAATTGCAGGAAACAGATTTCCGGAGGAAGATTCGAATCGCCTTAAAAGCACATGAAAAGTGGCAAAATGTCTACAATGATGCCCTTGGCCAAAAAGGGCGTATGCGTTTTTTCCTGAATATATTCAGGAAAAAACGCATACGCCCTTTTTGGCCAACCAAGCAACCTGGAAAGGCAAATCAGCGCTACAAAGAAGTCTCGCTACCCATCGGTCAAAAGGGCTACGCTGAAAAAAGTGTCGAAACCAGAAATGCAGGACAGGCCATGGAGAAATGGGAGCCTTGCTACGCTGATGGGCGGGATGTAAATTGCCAACAGCCACTCTGGAGAAGTGTACGGTGGGTCCTGAAACATCTAAAAAACACGGCATAGGGAGCATAGGGCACTTCCACTCATGGGCGTATAAATTGGGAAAACTAAAAATCAGCAAGACACAGGCACCCCAAAGTTTAGGGCTGCTCTGTTGACAAGAACCTCCACTTCCTTACACCTTAAATATCCCAGGAAAGAGAAAAATGGATAAAGAAGTGGTGGTCCTTATGTACAATGGAATATCACTCAGCCATGAAATCAATGTCATAAGGCTAGTGGCAGCATGATGAGTGGATTTAGGTACGACGATTCTAAGTGAAATAAGTCACACAGAAAAAGGCACTTATCATAAGCTATCACTTATAGAGGGAATGTAAAAACCGCTACACTTGAACTGAATTACAAAACAGAACAGAGTCACACGTTTAGAAAACACACTATGACTGCTTAACCGGAAAGGTGAGGTGGCGTGATGCATAAAACAAGGGTTTCAAATGAGCTCACGTACCGTTCCATAAACCCAATATGTAATAGACAAGACCTACTCCTTGCTCAGTAAACTGGACTCAACACCCCCTATTCACCGCACAAGAATATATCTGAGTAGTAAGAATCTTAAAACCTATGTATTGATATCTCTCTGGAAGTGAGTCAAGTGGGTGTAAAGCCGCATAAACACAGCCGTGAAAAGCAGCTAAACCCTATTATAAAAATAAATTACTTTTAAAAACCCATGAAACAAAGACGGTGAAAGAGAGAGAAATTCTTACAAAATTCGTTCAGGGGCTGTGATGCAACCTGGATTGACCATATCTAGACCCACAGCTGGATGAGACATAAGGGTGGACACGCTCGGGGCTGAGAGGTTTGGTGAGGTTGTGGGAGCCAAGACAGACCCTTTAAAGTAATACTGGGTGGTACCCATCCCATGGGTCCCAAATCTCCAGGTTCAAGGGCATCTTCGTACATCGAAAACATGCATGAGAAACCCAGAAGGTGGTACACCTTGTGATCGGTAAAGGTTTCTAAAACGTACCTCATTTCTCATCTCCTTGTGCTCAGGTTCACTATTTAAGCTACTTTACTAGCAATCTCCCTACTTGGAGAATCAGCACCTTTAACCTCCTGTTCCGTACAGGTTGCAATTTGTCCTGAGGATGAACGGTAAGAGGGGCAACCAATGAGAGACTGGATCTAGGTGTTGGGACAGGCACAGGTCACCCTATTTTCCCATCAGGAAGAAGAATTAACCACAGGCTAAGCCTGCCGCCCAGAACCAGAAGAGGGCCTGAGGCAATCCCGCGCTTTTGCGGCCAGCTCCCAAAAAAGCAAGTTGAAAAATGGAGCTCAGGGGCACTGTAATTCACAAAACTGCAGAGTTATAAATGATAACTCTCGTCCACAAATATATTGAGGGAAGGCAAGGAAGAGGATTTGAAAGCAAGGTGGAATTGCAGGAAACAGATTTCCGGAGGAAGATTCGAATCGCCTTAAAAGCACATGAAAAGTGGCAAAATGTCTACAATGATGCCCTTGGCCAAAAAGGGCGTATGCGTTTTTTCCTGAATATATTCAGGAAAAAACGCATACGCCCTTTTTGGCCAACCAAGCAACCTGGAAAGGCAAATCAGCGCTACAAAGAAGTCTCGCTACCCATCGGTCAAAAGGGCTACGCTGAAAAAAGTGTCGAAACCAGAAATGCAGGACAGGCCATGGAGAAATGGGAGCCTTGCTACGCTGATGGGCGGGATGTAAATTGCCAACAGCCACTCTGGAGAAGTGTACGGTGGGTCCTGAAACATCTAAAAAACACGGCTTAGGGAGCATAGGGCACTTCCACTCATGGGCGTATAAATTGGGAAAACTAAAAATCAGCAAGACACAGGCACCCCAAAGTTTAGGGCTGCTCTGTTGACAAGAACCTCCACTTCCTTACACCTTAAATATCCCAGGAAAGAGAAAAATGGATAAAGAAGTGGTGGTCCTTATGTACAATGGAATATCACTCAGCCATGAAATCAATGTCATAAGGCTAGTGGCAGCATGATGAGTGGATTTAGGTACGACGATTCTAAGTGAAATAAGTCACACAGAAAAAGACACTTATCATAAGCTATCACTTATAGAGGGAATGTAAAAACCGCTACACTTGAACTGAATTACAAAATAGAACAGAGTCACACGTTTAGAAAACACACTATGACTGCTTAACGGGAAAGGTGAGGTGGGGTGATGCATAAAACAAGGGTTTCAAATGAGCTCACGTACCGTTCCATAAACCCAATATGTAATAGACAAGACCTACTCCTTGCTCAGTAAACTGGACTCAACACCCCCTATTCACCGCACAAGAATATATCTGAGTAGTAAGAATCTTAAAACCTATGTATTGATATCTCTCTGGAAGTGAGTCAAGTGGGTGTAAAGCCGCATAAACACAGCCGTGAAAAGCAGCTAAACCCCATTATAAAAATAAATTACTTTTAAAAACCCATGAAACAAAGACGGTGAAAGAGAGAGAAATTCTTACAAAATTCGTTCAGGGGCTGTGATGCAACCTGGATTGACCATATCTAGACCCACAGCTGGATGAGACATAAGGGTGGACACTCTCGGGGCTGAGAGGTTTGGTGAGGTTGTGGGAGCCAAGACAGACCCTTTAAAGTAATACTGCGTGGTACCCATCCCATGGGTCCCAAATCTCCAGGTTCAAGGGCATCTTCGTACATCGAAAACATGCATGAGAAACCCAGAAGGTGGTACACCTTGTGATCGGTAAAGGTTTCTAAAACGTACCTCATTTCTCATCTCCTTGTGCTCAGGTTCACTATTTAAGCTACTTTACTAGCAATCTCCCTACTTGGAGAATCAGCACCTTTAACCTCCTGTTCCGTACAGGTTGCAATTTGTCCTGAGGATGAACGGTAAGAGGGGCAACCAATGAGAGACTGGATCTAGGTGTTGGGACAGGCACAGGTCACCCTATTTTCCCATCAGGAAGAAGAATTAACCACAGGCTAAGCCTGCCGCCCAGAACCAGAAGAGGGCCTGAGGCAATCCCGCGCTTTTGCGGCCAGCTCCCAAAAAAGCAAGTTGAAAAATGGAGCTCAGGGGCACTGTAATTCACAAAACTGCAGAGTTATAAATGATAACTCTCGTCCACAAATATATTGAGGGAAGGCAAGGAAGAGGATTTGAAAGCAAGGCGGAATTGCAGGAAACAGATTTCCGGAGGAAGATTCGAATCGCCTTAAAAGCACATGAAAAGTGGCAAAATGTCTACAATGATGCCCTTGGCCAAAAAGGGCGTATGCGTTTTTTCCTGAATATATTCAGGAAAAAACGCATACGCCCTTTTTGGCCAACCAAGCAACCTGGAAAGGCAAATCAGCGCTACAAAGAAGTCTCGCTACCCATCGGTCAAAAGGGCTACGCTGAAAAAAGTGTCGAAACCAGAAATGCAGGACAGGCCATGGAGAAATGGGAGCCTTGCTACGCTGATGGGCGGGATGTAAATTGCCAACAGCCACTCTGGAGAAGTGTACGGTGGGTCCTGAAACATCTAAAAAACACGGCATAGGGAGCATAGGGCACTTCCACTCATGGGCGTATAAATTGGGAAAACTAAAAATCAGCAAGACACAGGCACCCCAAAGTTTAGGGCTGCTCTGTTGACAAGAACCTCCACTTCCTTACACCTTAAATATCCCAGGAAAGAGAAAAATGGATAAAGAAGTGGTGGTCCTTATGTACAATGGAATATCACTCAGCCATGAAATCAATGTCATAAGGCTAGTGGCAGCATGATGAGTGGATTTAGGTACGACGATTCTAAGTGAAATAAGTCACACAGAAAAAGGCACTTATCATAAGCTATCACTTATAGAGGGAATGTAAAAACCGCTACACTTGAACTGAATTACAAAACAGAACAGAGTCACACGTTTAGAAAACACACTATGACTGCTTAACCGGAAAGGTGAGGTGGCGTGATGCATAAAACAAGGGTTTCAAATGAGCTCACGTACCGTTCCATAAACCCAATATGTAATAGACAAGACCTACTCCTTGCTCAGTAAACTGGACTCAACACCCCCTATTCACCGCACAAGAATATATCTGAGTAGTAAGAATCTTAAAACCTATGTATTGATATCTCTCTGGAAGTGAGTCAAGTGGGTGTAAAGCCGCATAAACACAGCCGTGAAAAGCAGCTAAACCCTATTATAAAAATAAATTACTTTTAAAAACCCATGAAACAAAGACGGTGAAAGAGAGAGAAATTCTTACAAAATTCGTTCAGGGGCTGTGATGCAACCTGGATTGACCATATCTAGACCCACAGCTGGATGAGACATAAGGGTGGACACGCTCGGGGCTGAGAGGTTTGGTGAGGTTGTGGGAGCCAAGACAGACCCTTTAAAGTAATACTGGGTGGTACCCATCCCATGGGTCCCAAATCTCCAGGTTCAAGGGCATCTTCGTACATCGAAAACATGCATGAGAAACCCAGAAGGTGGTACACCTTGTGATCGGTAAAGGTTTCTAAAACGTACCTCATTTCTCATCTCCTTGTGCTCAGGTTCACTATTTAAGCTACTTTACTAGCAATCTCCCTACTTGGAGAATCAGCACCTTTAACCTCCTGTTCCGTACAGGTTGCAATTTGTCCTGAGGATGAACGGTAAGAGGGGCAACCAATGAGAGACTGGATCTAGGTGTTGGGACAGGCACAGGTCACCCTATTTTCCCATCAGGAAGAAGAATTAACCACAGGCTAAGCCTGCCGCCCAGAACCAGAAGAGGGCCTGAGGCAATCCCGCGCTTTTGCGGCCAGCTCCCAAAAAAGCAAGTTGAAAAATGGAGCTCAGGGGCACTGTAATTCACAAAACTGCAGAGTTATAAATGATAACTCTCGTCCACAAATATATTGAGGGAAGGCAAGGAAGAGGATTTGAAAGCAAGGTGGAATTGCAGGAAACAGATTTCCGGAGGAAGATTCGAATCGCCTTAAAAGCACATGAAAAGTGGCAAAATGTCTACAATGATGCCCTTGGCCAAAAAGGGCGTATGCGTTTTTTCCTGAATATATTCAGGAAAAAACGCATACGCCCTTTTTGGCCAACCAAGCAACCTGGAAAGGCAAATCAGCGCTACAAAGAAGTCTCGCTACCCATCGGTCAAAAGGGCTACGCTGAAAAAAGTGTCGAAACCAGAAATGCAGGACAGGCCATGGAGAAATGGGAGCCTTGCTACGCTGATGGGCGGGATGTAAATTGCCAACAGCCACTCTGGAGAAGTGTACGGTGGGTCCTGAAACATCTAAAAAACACGGCTTAGGGAGCATAGGGCACTTCCACTCATGGGCGTATAAATTGGGAAAACTAAAAATCAGCAAGACACAGGCACCCCAAAGTTTAGGGCTGCTCTGTTGACAAGAACCTCCACTTCCTTACACCTTAAATATCCCAGGAAAGAGAAAAATGGATAAAGAAGTGGTGGTCCTTATGTACAATGGAATATCACTCAGCCATGAAATCAATGTCATAAGGCTAGTGGCAGCATGATGAGTGGATTTAGGTACGACGATTCTAAGTGAAATAAGTCACACAGAAAAAGACACTTATCATAAGCTATCACTTATAGAGGGAATGTAAAAACCGCTACACTTGAACTGAATTACAAAATAGAACAGAGTCACACGTTTAGAAAACACACTATGACTGCTTAACGGGAAAGGTGAGGTGGGGTGATGCATAAAACAAGGGTTTCAAATGAGCTCACGTACCGTTCCATAAACCCAATATGTAATAGACAAGACCTACTCCTTGCTCAGTAAACTGGACTCAACACCCCCTATTCACCGCACAAGAATATATCTGAGTAGTAAGAATCTTAAAACCTATGTATTGATATCTCTCTGGAAGTGAGTCAAGTGGGTGTAAAGCCGCATAAACACAGCCGTGAAAAGCAGCTAAACCCCATTATAAAAATAAATTACTTTTAAAAACCCATGAAACAAAGACGGTGAAAGAGAGAGAAATTCTTACAAAATTCGTTCAGGGGCTGTGATGCAACCTGGATTGACCATATCTAGACCCACAGCTGGATGAGACATAAGGGTGGACACTCTCGGGGCTGAGAGGTTTGGTGAGGTTGTGGGAGCCAAGACAGACCCTTTAAAGTAATACTGCGTGGTACCCATCCCATGGGTCCCAAATCTCCAGGTTCAAGGGCATCTTCGTACATCGAAAACATGCATGAGAAACCCAGAAGGTGGTACACCTTGTGATCGGTAAAGGTTTCTAAAACGTACCTCATTTCTCATCTCCTTGTGCTCAGGTTCACTATTTAAGCTACTTTACTAGCAATCTCCCTACTTGGAGAATCAGCACCTTTAACCTCCTGTTCCGTACAGGTTGCAATTTGTCCTGAGGATGAACGGTAAGAGGGGCAACCAATGAGAGACTGGATCTAGGTGTTGGGACAGGCACAGGTCACCCTATTTTCCCATCAGGAAGAAGAATTAACCACAGGCTAAGCCTGCCGCCCAGAACCAGAAGAGGGCCTGAGGCAATCCCGCGCTTTTGCGGCCAGCTCCCAAAAAAGCAAGTTGAAAAATGGAGCTCAGGGGCACTGTAATTCACAAAACTGCAGAGTTATAAATGATAACTCTCGTCCACAAATATATTGAGGGAAGGCAAGGAAGAGGATTTGAAAGCAAGGTGGAATTGCAGGAAACAGATTTCCGGAGGAAGATTCGAATCGCCTTAAAAGCACATGAAAAGTGGCAAAATGTCTACAATGATGCCCTTGGCCAAAAAGGGCGTATGCGTTTTTTCCTGAATATATTCAGGAAAAAACGCATACGCCCTTTTTGGCCAACCAAGCAACCTGGAAAGGCAAATCAGCGCTACAAAGAAGTCTCGCTACCCATCGGTCAAAAGGGCTACGCTGAAAAAAGTGTCGAAACCAGAAATGCAGGACAGGCCATGGAGAAATGGGAGCCTTGCTACGCTGATGGGCGGGATGTAAATTGCCAACAGCCACTCTGGAGAAGTGTACGGTGGGTCCTGAAACATCTAAAAAACACGGCTTAGGGAGCATAGGGCACTTCCACTCATGGGCGTATAAATTGGGAAAACTAAAAATCAGCAAGACACAGGCACCCCAAAGTTTAGGGCTGCTCTGTTGACAAGAACCTCCACTTCCTTACACCTTAAATATCCCAGGAAAGAGAAAAATGGATAAAGAAGTGGTGGTCCTTATGTACAATGGAATATCACTCAGCCATGAAATCAATGTCATAAGGCTAGTGGCAGCATGATGAGTGGATTTAGGTACGACGATTCTAAGTGAAATAAGTCACACAGAAAAAGACACTTATCATAAGCTATCACTTATAGAGGGAATGTAAAAACCGCTACACTTGAACTGAATTACAAAACAGAACAGAGTCACACGTTTATAAAACACACTATGACTGCTTAACCGGAAAGGTGAGGTGGCGTGATGCATAAAACAAGGGTTTCAAATGAGGTCACGTACCGTTCCATAAACCCAATATGTAATAGGCAAGACCTACTCCTTGCTCAGTAAACTGGACTCAACACCCCCTATTCACCGCACAAGAATATATCTGAGTAGTAAGAATCTTAAAACCTATGTATTGATATCTCTCTGGAAGTGAGTCAAGTGGGTGTAAAGCCGCATAAACACAGCCGTGAAAAGCAGCTAAACCCTATTATAAAAATAAATTACTTTTAAAAACCCATGAAACAAAGACGGTGAAAGAGAGAGAAATTCTTACAAAATTCGTTCAGGGGCTGTGATGCAACCTGGATTGACCATATCTAGACCCACAGCTGGATGAGACATAAGGGTGGACACTCTCGGGGCTGAGAGGTTTGGTGAGGTTGTGGGAGCCAACACAGACCCTTTAAAGTAATACTGGGTGGTACCCATCCCATGGGTCCCAAATCTCCAGGTTCAAGGGCATCTTCGTACATCGAAAACATGCATGAGAAACCCAGAAGGTGGTACACCTTGTGATCGGTAAAGGTTTCTAAAACGTACCTCATTTCTCATCTCCTTGTGCTCAGGTTCACTATTTAAGCTACTTTACTAGCAATCTCCCTACTTGGAGAATCAGCACCTTTAACCTCCTGTTCCGTACAGGTTGCAATTTGTCCTGAGGATGAACGGTAAGAGGGGCAACCAATGAGAGACTGGATCTAGGTGTTGGGACAGGCACAGGTCACCCTATTTTCCCATCAGGAAGAAGAATTAACCACAGGCTAAGCCTGCCGCCCAGAACCAGAAGAGGGCCTGAGGCAATCCCGCGCTTTTGCGGCCAGCTCCCAAAAAAGCAAGTTGAAAAATGGAGCTCAGGGGCACTGTAATTCACAAAACTGCAGAGTTATAAATGATAACTCTCGTCCACAAATATATTGAGGGAAGGCAAGGAAGAGGATTTGAAAGCAAGGCGGAATTGCAGGAAACAGATTTCCGGAGGAAGATTCGAATCGCCTTAAAAGCACATGAAAAGTGGCAAAATGTCTACAATGATGCCCTTGGCCAAAAAGGGCGTATGCGTTTTTTCCTGAATATATTCAGGAAAAAACGCATACGCCCTTTTTGGCCAACCAAGCAACCTGGAAAGGCAAATCAGCGCTACAAAGAAGTCTCGCTACCCATCGGTCAAAAGGGCTACGCTGAAAAAAGTGTCGAAACCAGAAATGCAGGACAGGCCATGGAGAAATGGGAGCCTTGCTACGCTGATGGGCGGGATGTAAATTGCCAACAGCCACTCTGGAGAAGTGTACGGTGGGTCCTGAAACATCTAAAAACCACGGCATAGGGAGCATAGGGCACTTCCACTCATGGGCGTATAAATTGGGAAAACTAAAAATCAGCAAGACACAGGCACCCCAAAGTTTAGGGCTGCTCTGTTGACAAGAACCTCCACTTCCTTACACCTTAAATATCCCAGGAAAGAGAAAAATGGATAAAGAAGTGGTGGTCCTTATGTACAATGGAATATCACTCAGCCATGAAATCAATGTCATAAGGCTAGTGGCAGCATGATGAGTGGATTTAGGTACGACGATTCTAAGTGAAATAAGTCACACAGAAAAAGACACTTATCATAAGCTATCACTTATAGAGGGAATGTAAAAACCGCTACACTTGAACTGAATTACAAAACAGAACAGAGTCACACGTTTATAAAACACACTATGACTGCTTAACCGGAAAGGTGAGGTGGCGTGATGCATAAAACAAGGGTTTCAAATGAGGTCACGTACCGTTCCATAAACCCAATATGTAATAGGCAAGACCTACTCCTTGCTCAGTAAACTGGACTCAACACCCCCTATTCACCGCACAAGAATATATCTGAGTAGTAAGAATCTTAAAACCTATGTATTGATATCTCTCTGGAAGTGAGTCAAGTGGGTGTAAAGCCGCATAAACACAGCCGTGAAAAGCAGCTAAACCCTATTATAAAAATAAATTACTTTTAAAAACCCATGAAACAAAGACGGTGAAAGAGAGAGAAATTCTTACAAAATTCGTTCAGGGGCTGTGATGCAACCTGGATTGACCATATCTAGACCCACAGCTGGATGAGACATAAGGGTGGACACTCTCGGGGCTGAGAGGTTTGGTGAGGTTGTGGGAGCCAACACAGACCCTTTAAAGTAATACTGGGTGGTACCCATCCCATGGGTCCCAAATCTCCAGGTTCAAGGGCATCTTCGTACATCGAAAACATGCATGAGAAACCCAGAAGGTGGTACACCTTGTGATCGGTAAAGGTTTCTAAAACGTACCTCATTTCTCATCTCCTTGTGCTCAGGTTCACTATTTAAGCTACTTTACTAGCAATCTCCCTACTTGGAGAATCAGCACCTTTAACCTCCTGTTCCGTACAGGTTGCAATTTGTCCTGAGGATGAACGGTAAGAGGGGCAACCAATGAGAGACTGGATCTAGGTGTTGGGACAGGCACAGGTCACCCTATTTTCCCATCAGGAAGAAGAATTAACCACAGGCTAAGCCTGCCGCCCAGAACCAGAAGAGGGCCTGAGGCAATCCCGCGCTTTTGCGGCCAGCTCCCAAAAAAGCAAGTTGAAAAATGGAGCTCAGGGGCACTGTAATTCACAAAACTGCAGAGTTATAAATGATAACTCTCGTCCACAAATATATTGAGGGAAGGCAAGGAAGAGGATTTGAAAGCAAGGCGGAATTGCAGGAAACAGATTTCCGGAGGAAGATTCGAATCGCCTTAAAAGCACATGAAAAGTGGCAAAATGTCTACAATGATGCCCTTGGCCAAAAAGGGCGTATGCGTTTTTTCCTGAATATATTCAGGAAAAAACGCATACGCCCTTTTTGGCCAACCAAGCAACCTGGAAAGGCAAATCAGCGCTACAAAGAAGTCTCGCTACCCATCGGTCAAAAGGGCTACGCTGAAAAAAGTGTCAAAACCAGAAATGCAGGACAGGCCATGGAGAAATGGGAGCCTTGCTATGCTGATGGGCGGGATGTAAATTGCCAACAGCCACTCTGGAGAAGTGTACGGTGGGTCCTGAAACATCTAAAAACCACGGCATAGGGAGCATAGGGCACTTCCACTCATGGGCGTATAAATTGGGAAAACTAAAAATCAGCAAGACACAGGCACCCCAAAGTTTAGGGCTGCTCTGTTGACAAGAACCTCCACTTCCTTACACCTTAAATATCCCAGGAAAGAGAAAAATGGATAAAGAAGTGGTGGTCCTTATGTACAATGGAATATCACTCAGCCATGAAATCAATGTCATAAGGCTAGTGGCAGCATGATGAGTGGATTTAGGTACGACGATTCTAAGTGAAATAAGTCACACAGAAAAAGGCACTTATCATAAGCTATCACTTATAGAGGGAATGTAAAAACCGCTACACTTGAACTGAATTACAAAACAGAACAGAGTCACACGTTTATAAAACACACTATGACTGCTTAACCGGAAAGGTGAGGTGGCGTGATGCATAAAACAAGGGTTTCAAATGGGGTCACGTACCGTTCCATAAACCCAATATGTAATAGACAAGACCTACTCCTTGCTCAGTAAACTGGACTCAACACCCCCTATTCACCGCACAAGAATATATCTGAGTAGTAAGAATCTTAAAACCTATGTATTGATATCTCTCTGGAAGTGAGTCAAGTGGGTGTAAAGCCGCATAAACACAGCCGTGAAAAGCAGCTAAACCCTATTATAAAAATAAATTACTTTTAAAAACCCATGAAACAAAGACGGTGAAAGAGAGAGAAATTCTTACAAAATTCGTTCAGGGGCTGTGATGCAACCTGGATTGACCATATCTAGACCCACAGCTGGATGAGACATAAGGGTGGACACGCTCGGGGCTGAGAGGTTTGGTGAGGTTGTGGGAGCCAAGACAGACCCTTTAAAGTAATACTGGGTGGTACCCATCCCATGGGTCCCAAATCTCCAGGTTCAAGGGCATCTTCGTACATCGAAAACATGCATGAGAAACCCAGAAGGTGGTACACCTTGTGATCGGTAAAGGTTTCTAAAACGTACCTCATTTCTCATCTCCTTGTGCTCAGGTTCACTATTTAAGCTACTTTACTAGCAATCTCCCTACTTGGAGAATCAGCACCTTTAACCTCCTGTTCCGTACAGGTTGCAATTTGTCCTGAGGATGAACGGTAAGAGGGGCAACCAATGAGAGACTGGATCTAGGTGTTGGGACAGGCACAGGTCACCCTATTTTCCCATCAGGAAGAAGAATTAACCACAGGCTAAGCCTGCCGCCCAGAACCAGAAGAGGGCCTGAGGCAATCCCGCGCTTTTGCGGCCAGCTCCCAAAAAAGCAAGTTGAAAAATGGAGCTCAGGGGCACTGTAATTCACAAAACTGCAGAGTTATAAATGATAACTCTCGTCCACAAACATATTGAGGGAAGGCAAGGAAGAGGATTTGAAAGCAAGGTGGAATTGCAGGAAACAGATTTCCGGAGGAAGATTCGAATCGCCTTAAAAGCACATGAAAAGTGGCAAAATGTCTACAATGATGCCCTTGGCCAAAAAGGGCGTATGCGTTTTTTCCTGAATATATTCAGGAAAAAACGCATACGCCCTTTTTGGCCAACCAAGCAACCTGGAAAGGCAAATCAGCGCTACAAAGAAGTCTCGCTACCCATCGGTCAAAAGGGCTACGCTGAAAAAAGTGTCGAAACCAGAAATGCAGGACAGGCCATGGAGAAATGGGAGCCTTGCTACGCTGATGGGCGGGATGTAAATTGCCAACAGCCACTCTGGAGAAGTGTACGGTGGGTCCTGAAACATCTAAAAAACACGGCTTAGGGAGCATAGGGCACTTCCACTCATGGGCGTATAAATTGGGAAAACTAAAAATCAGCAAGACACAGGCACCCGAAAGTTTAGGGCTGCTCTGTTGACAAGAACCTCGACTTCCTTACACCTTAAATATCCCAGGAAAGAGAAAAATGGATAAAGAAGTGGTGGTCCTTATGTACAATGGAATATCACTCAGCCATGAAATCAATGTCATAAGGCTAGTGGCAGCATGATGAGTGGATTTAGGTACGACGATTCTAAGTGAAATAAGTCACACAGAAAAAGACACTTATCATAAGCTATCACTTATAGAGGGAATGTAAAAACCGCTACACTTGAACTGAATTACAAAATAGAACAGAGTCACACGTTTAGAAAACACACTATGACTGCTTAACGGGAAAGGTGAGGTGGGGTGATGCATAAAACAAGGGTTTCAAATGAGCTCACGTACCGTTCCATAAACCCAATATGTAATAGACAAGACCTACTCCTTGCTCAGTAAACTGGACTCAACACCCCCTATTCACCGCACAAGAATATATCTGAGTAGTAAGAATCTTAAAACCTATGTATTGATATCTCTCTGGAAGTGAGTCAAGTGGGTGTAAAGCCGCATAAACACAGCCGTGAAAAGCAGCTAAACCCCATTATAAAAATAAATTACTTTTAAAAACCCATGAAACAAAGACGGTGAAAGAGAGAGAAATTCTTACAAAATTCGTTCAGGGGCTGTGATGCAACCTGGATTGACCATATCTAGACCCACAGCTGGATGAGACATAAGGGTGGACACGCTCGGGGCTGAGAGGTTTGGTGAGGTTGTGGGAGCCAAGACAGACCCTTTAAAGTAATACTGCGTGGTACCCATCCCATGGGTCCCAAATCTCCAGGTTCAAGGGCATCTTCGTACATCGAAAACATGCATGAGAAACCCAGAAGGTGGTACACCTTGTGATCGGTAAAGGTTTCTAAAACGTACCTCATTTCTCATCTCCTTGTGCTCAGGTTCACTATTTAAGCTACTTTACTAGCAATCTCCCTACTTGGAGAATCAGCACCTTTAACCTCCTGTTCCGTACAGGTTGCAATTTGTCCTGAGGATGAATGGTAAGAGGGGCAACCAATGAGAGACTGGATCTAGGTGTTGGGACAGGCACAGGTCACCCTATTTTCCCATCAGGAAGAAGAATTAACCACAGGCTAAGCCTGCCGCCCAGAACCAGAAGAGGGCCTGAGGCAATCCCGCGCTTTTGCGGCCAGCTCCCAAAAAAGCAAGTTGAAAAATGGAGCTCAGGGGCACTGTAATTCACAAAACTGCAGAGTTATAAATGATAACTCTCGTCCACAAATATATTGAGGGAAGGCAAGGAAGAGGATTTGAAAGCAAGGCGGAATTGCAGGAAACAGATTTCCGGAGGAAGATTCGAATCGCCTTAAAAGCACATGAAAAGTGGCAAAATGTCTACAATGATGCCCTTGGCCAAAAAGGGCGTATGCGTTTTTTCCTGAATATATTCAGGAAAAAACGCATACGCCCTTTTTGGCCAACCAAGCAACCTGGAAAGGCAAATCAGCGCTACAAAGAAGTCTCGCTACCCATCGGTCAAAAGGGCTACGCTGAAAAAAGTGTCGAAACCAGAAATGCAGGACAGGCCATGGAGAAATGGGAGCCTTGCTACGCTGATGGGCGGGATGTAAATTGCCAACAGCCACTCTGGAGAAGTGTACGGTGGGTCCTGAAACATCTAAAAAACACGGCTTAGGGAGCATAGGGCACTTCCACTCATGGGCGTATAAATTGGGAAAACTAAAAATCAGCAAGACACAGGCACCCCAAAGTTTAGGGCTGCTCTGTTGACAAGAACCTCCACTTCCTTACACCTTAAATATCCCAGGAAAGAGAAAAATGGATAAAGAAGTGGTGGTCCTTATGTACAATGGAATATCACTCAGCCATGAAATCAATGTCATAAGGCTAGTGGCAGCATGATGAGTGGATTTAGGTACGACGATTCTAAGTGAAATAAGTCACACAGAAAAAGACACTTATCATAAGCTATCACTTATAGAGGGAATGTAAAAACCGCTACACTTGAACTGAATTACAAAATAGAACAGAGTCACACGTTTAGAAAACACACTATGACTGCTTAACGGGAAAGGTGAGGTGGGGTGATGCATAAAACAAGGGTTTCAAATGAGCTCACGTACCGTTCCATAAACCCAATATGTAATAGACAAGACCTACTCCTTGCTCAGTAAACTGGACTCAACACCCCCTATTCACCGCACAAGAATATATCTGAGTAGTAAGAATCTTAAAACCTATGTATTGATATCTCTCTGGAAGTGAGTCAAGTGGGTGTAAAGCCGCATAAACACAGCCGTGAAAAGCAGCTAAACCCCATTATAAAAATAAATTACTTTTAAAAACCCATGAAACAAAGACGGTGAAAGAGAGAGAAATTCTTACAAAATTCGTTCAGGGGCTGTGATGCAACCTGGATTGACCATATCTAGACCCACAGCTGGATGAGACATAAGGGTGGACACTCTCGGGGCTGAGAGGTTTGGTGAGGTTGGGGGAGCAAACACAGACCCTTTAAAGTAATACTGCGTGGTACCCATCCCATGGGTTCCAAATCTCCAGGTTCAAGGGCATCTTCGTACATCGAAAACATGCATGAGAAACCCAGAAGGTGGTACACCGTGTGATCGGTAAAGGTTTCTAAAACGTACCTCATTTCTCATCTCCTTGTGCTCAGGTTCAGTATTTAAGCTACTTTACTAGCAATCTCCCTACTTGGAGAATCAGCACCTTTAACCTCCTGTTCCGTACAGGTTGCAATTTGTCCTGAGGATGAACGGTAAGAGGGGCAACCAATGAGAGACTGGATCTAGGTGTTGGGACAGGCACAGGTCACCCTATTTTCCCATCAGGAAGAAGAATTAACCACAGGCTAAGCCTGCCGCCCAGAACCAGAAGAGGGCCTGAGGCAATCCCGCGCTTTTGCGGCCAGCTCCCAAAAAAGCAAGTTGAAAAATGGAGCTCAGGGGCAATGTAATTCACAAAACTGCAGAGTTATAAATGATAACTCTCGTCCACAAATATATTGAGGGAAGGCAAGGAAGAGGATTTGAAAGCAAGGCGGAATTGCAGGAAACAGATTTCCGGAGGAAGATTCGAATCGCCTTAAAAGCACATGAAAAGTGGCAAAATGTCTACAATGATGCCCTTGGCCAAAAAGGGCGTATGCGTTTTTTCCTGAATATATTCAGGAAAAAACGCATACGCCCTTTTTGGCCAACCAAGCAACCTGGAAAGGCAAATCAGCGCTACAAAGAAGTCTCGCTACCCATCGGTCAAAAGGGCTACGCTGAAAAAAGTGTCAAAACCAGAAATGCAGGACAGGCCATGGAGAAATGGGAGCCTTGCTACGCTGATGGGCGGGATGTAAATTGCCAACAGCCACTCTGGAGAAGTGTACGGTGGGTCCTGAAACATCTAAAAAACACGGCTTAGGGAGCATAGGGCACTTCCACTCATGGGCGTATAAATTGGGAAAACTAAAAATCAGCAAGACACAGGCACCCCAAAGTTTAGGGCTGCTCTGTTGACAAGAACCTCCACTTCCTTACACCTTAAATATCCCAGGAAAGAGAAAAATGGATAAAGAAGTGGTGGTCCTTATGTACAATGGAATATCACTCAGCCATGAAATCAATGTCATAAGGCTAGTGGCAGCATGATGAGTGGATTTAGGTATGACGATTCTAAGTGAAATAAGTCACACAGAAAAAGACACTTATCATAAGCTATCACTTATAGAGGGAATGTAAAAACCGCTACACTTGAACTGAATTACAAAACAGAACAGAGTCACACGTTTATAAAACACACTATGACTGCTTAACGGGAAAGGTGAGGTGGGGTGATGCATAAAACAAGGGTTTCAAATGAGCTCACGTACCGTTCCATAAACCCAATATGTAATAGACAAGACCTACTCCTTGCTCAGTAAACTGGATTCAACACCCCCTATTCACCGCACAAGAATATATCTGAGTAGTAAGAATCTTAAAACCTATGTATTGATATCTCTCTGGAAGTGAGTCAAGTGGGTGTAAAGCCGCATAAACACAGCCGTGAAAAGCAGCTAAACCCCATTCTAAAAATAAATTACTTTTAAAAACCCATGAAACAAAGACGGTGAAAGAGAGAGAAATTCTTACAAAATTCGTTCAGGGGCTGTGATGCAACCTGGATTGACCATATCTAGACCCACAGCTGGATGAGACATAAGGGTGGACACGCTCGGGGCTGAGAGGTTTGGTGAGGTTGGGGGAGCCAACACAGACCCTTTAAAGTAATACTGCGTGGTACCCATCCCATGGGTTCCAAATCTCCAGGTTCAAGGGCATCTTCGTACATCGAAAACATGCATGAGAAACCCAGAAGGTGGTACACCGTGTGATCGGTAAAGGTTTCTAAAACGTACCTCATTTCTCATCTCCTTGTGCTCAGGTTCAGTATTTAAGCTACTTTACTAGCAATCTCCCTACTTGGAGAATCAGCACCTTTAACCTCCTGTTCCGTACAGGTTGCTATTTGTCCTGAGGATGAACGGTAAGAGGGGCAACCAATGAGAGACTGGATCTAGGTGTTGGGACAGGCACAGGTCACCCTATTTTCCCATCAGGAAGAAGAATTAACCACAGGCTAAGCCTGCCGCCCAGAACCAGAAGAGGGCCTGAGGCAATCCCGCGCTTTTGCGGCCAGCTCCCAAAAAAGCAAGTTGAAAAATGGAGCTCAGGGGCACTGTAATTCACAAAACTGCAGAGTTATAAATGATAACTCTCGTCCACAAATATATTGAGGGAAGGCAAGGAAGAGGATTTGAAAGCAAGGCGGAATTGCAGGAAACAGATTTCCGGAGGAAGATTCGAATCGCCTTAAAAGCACATGAAAAGTGGCAAAATGTCTACAATGATGCCCTTGGCCAAAAAGGGCGTATGCGTTTTTTCCTGAATATATTCAGGAAAAAACGCATACGCCCTTTTTGGCCAACCAAGCAACCTGGAAAGGCAAATCAGCGCTACAAAGAAGTCTCGCTACCCATCGGTCAAAAGGGCTACGCTGAAAAAAGTGTCAAAACCAGAAATGCAGGACAGGCCATGGAGAAATGGGAGCCTTGCTACGCTGATGGGCGGGATGTAAATTGCCAACAGCCACTCTGGAGAAGTGTACGGTGGGTCCTGAAACATCTAAAAAACACGGCTTAGGGAGCATAGGGCACTTCCACTCATGGGCGTATAAATTGGGAAAACTAAAAATCAGCAAGACACAGGCACCCCAAAGTTTAGGGCTGCTCTGTTGACAAGAACCTCCACTTCCTTACACCTTAAATATCCCAGGAAAGAGAAAAATGGATAAAGAAGTGGTGGTCCTTATGTACAATGGAATATCACTCAGCCATGAAATCAATGTCATAAGGCTAGTGGCAGCATGATGAGTGGATTTAGGTACGACGATTCTAAGTGAAATAAGTCACACAGAAAAAGACACTTATCATAAGCTATCACTTATAGAGGGAATGTAAAAACCGCTACACTTGAACTGAATTACAAAACAGAACAGAGTCACACGTTTAGAAAACACACTATGACTGCTTAACGGGAAAGGTGAGGTGGGGTGATGCATAAAACAAGGGTTTCAAATGAGCTCACGTACCGTTCCATAAACCCAAGATGTAATAGACAAGACCTACTCCTTGCTCAGTAAACTGGACTCAACACCCCCTATTCACCGCACAAGAATATATCTGAGTAGTAAGAATCTTAAAACCTATGTATTGATATCTCTCTGGAAGTGAGTCAAGTGGGTGTAAAGCCGCATAAACACAGCCGTGAAAAGCAGCTAAACCCCATTCTAAAAATAAATTACTTTTAAAAACCCATGAAACAAAGACGGTGAAAGAGAGAGAAATTCTTACAAAATTCGTTCAGGGGCTGTGATGCAACCTGGATTGACCATATCTAGACCCACAGCTGGATGAGACATAAGGGTGGACACTCTCGGGGCTGAGAGGTTTGGTGAGGTTGGGGGAGCAAACACAGACCCTTTAAAGTAATACTGCGTGGTACCCATCCCATGGGTTCCAAATCTCCAGGTTCAAGGGCATCTTCGTACATCGAAAACATGCATGAGAAACCCAGAAGGTGGTACACCGTGTGATCGGTAAAGGTTTCTAAAACGTACCTCATTTCTCATCTCCTTGTGCTCAGGTTCACTATTTAAGCTACTTTACTAGCAATCTCCCTACTTGGAGAATCAGCACCTTTAACCTCCTGTTCCGTACAGGTTGCAATTTGTCCTGAGGATGAACGGTAAGAGGGGCAACCAATGAGAGACTGGATCTAGGTGTTGGGACAGGCACAGGTCACCCTATTTTCCCATCAGGAAGAAGAATTAACCACAGGCTAAGCCTGCCGCCCAGAACCAGAAGAGGGCCTGAGGCAATCCCGCGCTTTTGCGGCCAGCTCCCAAAAAAGCAAGTTGAAAAATGGAGCTCAGGGGCAATGTAATTCACAAAACTGCAGAGTTATAAATGATAACTCTCGTCCACAAATATATTGAGGGAAGGCAAGGAAGAGGATTTGAAAGCAAGGCGGAATTGCAGGAAACAGATTTCCGGAGGAAGATTCGAATCGCCTTAAAAGCACATGAAAAGTGGCAAAATGTCTACAATGATGCCCTTGGCCAAAAAGGGCGTATGCGTTTTTTCCTGAATATATTCAGGAAAAAACGCATACGCCCTTTTTGGCCAACCAAGCAACCTGGAAAGGCAAATCAGCGCTACAAAGAAGTCTCGCTACCCATCGGTCAAAAGGGCTACGCTGAAAAAAGTGTCAAAACCAGAAATGCAGGACAGGCCATGGAGAAATGGGAGCCTTGCTACGCTGATGGGCGGGATGTAAATTGCCAACAGCCACTCTGGAGAAGTGTACGGTGGGTCCTGAAACATCTAAAAAACACGGCTTAGGGAGCATAGGGCACTTCCACTCATGGGCGTATAAATTGGGAAAACTAAAAATCAGCAAGACACAGGCACCCCAAAGTTTAGGGCTGCTCTGTTGACAAGAACCTCCACTTCCTTACACCTTAAATATCCCAGGAAAGAGAAAAATGGATAAAGAAGTGGTGGTCCTTATGTACAATGGAATATCACTCAGCCATGAAATCAATGTCATAAGGCTAGTGGCAGCATGATGAGTGGATTTAGGTACGACGATTCTAAGTGAAATAAGTCACACAGAAAAATACACTTATCATAAGCTATCACTTATAGAGGGAATGTAAAAACCGCTACACTTGAACTGAATTACAAAACAGAACAGAGTCACACGTTTATAAAACACACTATGACTGCTTAACGGGAAAGGTGAGGTGGGGTGATGCATAAAACAAGGGTTTCAAATGAGCTCACGTACCGTTCCATAAACCCAATATGTAATAGACAAGACTTACTCCTTGCTCAGTAAACTGGACTCAACACCCCCTATTCACCGCACAAGAATATATCTGAGTAGTAAGAATCTTAAAACCTATGTATTGATATCTCTCTGGAAGTGAGTCAAGTGGGTGTAAAGCCGCATAAACACAGCCGTGAAAAGCAGCTAAACCCTATTATAAAAATAAATTACTTTTAAAAACCCATGAAACAAAGACGGTGAAAGAGAGAGAAATTCTTACAAAATTCGTTCAGGGGCTGTGATGCAACCTGGATTGACCATATCTAGACCCACAGCTGGATGAGACATAAGGGTGGACACGCTCGGGGCTGAGAGGTTTGGTGAGGTTGGGGGAGCCAACACAGACCCTTTAAAGTAATACTGCGTTGTACCCATCCCATGGGTCCCAAATCTCCAGGTTCAAGGGCATCTTCGTACATCGAAAACATGCATGAGAAACCCAGAAGGTGGTACACCGTGTGATCGGTAAACGTTTCTAAAACGTACCTCATTTCCCATCTCCTTGTGCTCAGGTTCACTATTTAAGCTACTTTACTAGCAATCTCCCTACTTGGAGAATCAGCACCTTTAACCTCCTGTTCCGTACAGGTTGCAATTTGTCCTGAGGATGAACGGTAAGAGGGGCAACCAATGAGAGACTGGATCTAGGTGTTGGGACAGGCACAGGTCACCCTATTTTCCCATCAGGAAGAAGAATTAACCACAGGCTAAGCCTGCCGCCCAGAACCAGAAGAGGGCCTGAGGCAATCCCGCGCTTTTGCGGCCAGCTCCCAAAAAAGCAAGTTGAAAAATGGAGCTCAGGGGCACTGTAATTCACAAAACTGCAGAGTTATAAATGATAACTCTCGTCCACAAATATATTGAGGGAAGGCAAGGAAGAGGATTTGAAAGCAAGGCGGAATTGCAGGAAACAGATTTCCGGAGGAAGATTCGAATCGCCTTAAAAGCACATGAAAAGTGGCAAAATGTCTACAATGATGCCCTTGGCCAAAAAGGGCGTATGCGTTTTTTCCTGAATATATTCAGGAAAAAACGCATACGCCCTTTTTGGCCAACCAAGCAACCTGGAAAGGCAAATCAGCGCTACAAAGAAGTCTCGCTACCCATCGGTCAAAAGGGCTACGCTGAAAAAAGTGTCGAAACCAGAAATGCAGGACAGGCCATGGAGAAATGGGAGCCTTGCTACGCTGATGGGTGGGATGTAAATTGCCAACAGCCACTCTGGAGAAGTGTACGGTGGGTCCTGAAACATCTAAAAAACACGGCTTAGGGAGCATAGGGCACTTCCACTCATGGGCGTATAAATTGGGAAAACTAAAAATCAGCAAGACACAGGCACCCCAAAGTTTAGGGCTGCTCTGTTGACAAGAACCTCCACTTCCTTACACCTTAAATATCCCAGGAAAGAGAAAAATGGATAAAGAAGTGGTGGTCCTTATGTACAATGGAATATCACTCAGCCATGAAATCAATGTCATAAGGCTAGTGGCAGCATGATGAGTGGATTTAGGTATGACGATTCTAACTGAAATAAGTCACACAGAAAAAGACACTTATCATAAGCTATCACTTATAGAGGGAATGTAAAAACCGCTACACTTGAACTGAATTACAAAACAGAACAGAGTCACACGTTTAGAAAACACACTATGACTGCTTAACGGGAAAGGTGAGGTGGGGTGATGCATAAAACAAGGGTTTCAAATGAGCTCACGTACCGTTCCATAAACCCAAGATGTAATACACAAGACCTACTCCTTGCTCAGTAAACTGGACTCAACACCCCCTATTCACCGCACAAGAATATATCTGAGTAGTAAGAATCTTAAAACCTATGTATTGATATCTCTCTGGAAGTGAGTCAAGTGGGTGTAAAGCCGCATAAACACAGCCGTGAAAAGCAGCTAAACCCTATTATAAAAATAAATTACTTTTAAAAACCCATGAAACAAAGACGGTGAAAGAGAGAGAAATTCTTACAAAATTCGTTCAGGGGCTGTGATGCAACCTGGATTGACCATATCTAGACCCACAGCTGGATGAGACATAAGGGTGGACACTCTCGGGGCTGAGAGGTTTGGTGAGGTTGTGGGAGCCAACACAGACCCTTTAAAGTAATACTGCGTTGTACCCATCCCATGGGTCCCAAATCTCCAGGTTCAAGGGCATCTTCGTACATCGAAAACATGCATGAGAAACCCAGAAGGTGGTACACCGTGTGATCGGTAAACGTTTCTAAAACGTACCTCATTTCTCATCTCCTTGTGCTCAGGTTCACTATTTAAGCTACTTTACTAGCAATCTCCCTACTTGGAGAATCAGCACCTTTAACCTCCTGTTCCGTACAGGTTGCAATTTGTCCTGAGGATGAACGGTAAGAGGGGTAACCAATGAGAGACTGGATCTAGGTGTTGGGACAGGCACAGGTCACCCTATTTTCCCATCAGGAAGAAGAATTAACCACAGGCTAAGCCTGCCGCCCAGAACCAGAAGAGGGCCTGAGGCAATCCCGCGCTTTTGCGGCCAGCTCCCAAAAAAGCAAGTTGAAAAATGGAGCTCAGGGGCACTGTAATTCACAAAACTGCAGAGTTATAAATGATAACTCTCGTCCACAAATATATTGAGGGAAGGCAAGGAAGAGGATTTGAAAGCAAGGTGGAATTGCAGGAAACAGATTTCCGGAGGAAGATTCGAATCGCCTTAAAAGCACATGAAAAGTGGCAAAATGTCTACAATGATGCCCTTGGCCAAAAAGGGCGTATGCGTTTTTTCCTGAATATATTCAGGAAAAAACGCATACGCCCTTTTTGGCCAACCAAGCAACCTGGAAAGGCAAATCAGCGCTACAAAGAAGTCTCGCTACCCATCGGTCAAAAGGGCTACGCTGAAAAAAGTGTCAAAACCAGAAATGCAGGACAGGCCATGGAGAAATGGGAGCCTTGCTACGCTGATGGGCGGGATGTAAATTGCCAACAGCCACTCTGGAGAAGTGTACGGTGGGTCCTGATACATCTAAAAAACACGGCTTAGGGAGCATAGGGCACTTCCACTCATGGGCGTATAAATTGGGAAAACTAAAAATCAGCAAGACACAGGCACCCCAAAGTTTAGGGCTGCTCTGTTGACAAGAACCTCCACTTCCTTACACCTTAAATATCCCAGGAAAGAGAAAAATGGATAAAGAAGTGGTGGTCCTTATGTACAATGGAATATCACTCAGCCATGAAATCAATGTCATAAGGCTAGTGGCAGCATGATGAGTGGATTTAGGTACGACAATTCTAAGTGAAATAAGTCACACAGAAAAATACACTTATCATAAGCTATCACTTATAGAGGGAATGTAAAAACCGCTACACTTGAACTGAATTACAAAACAGAACAGAGTCACACGTTTAGAAAACACACTATGACTGCTTAACGGGAAAGGTGAGGTGGGGTGATGCATAAAACAAGGGTTTCAAATGAGCTCACGTACCGTTCCATAAACCCAATATGTAATAGACAAGACCTACTCCTTGCTCAGTAAACTGGACTCAACACCCCCTATTCACCGCACAAGAATATATCTGAGTAGTAAGAATCTTAAAACCTATGTATTGATATCTCTCTGGAAGTGAGTCAAGTGGGTGTAAAGCCGCATAAACACAGCCGTGAAAAGCAGCTAAACCCCATTATAAAAATAAATAACTTTTAAAAACCCATGAAACAAAGACGGTGAAAGAGAGAGAAATTCTTACAAAATTCGTTCAGGGGCTGTGATGCAACCTGGATTGACCATATCTAGACCCACAGCTGGATGAGACATAAGGGTGGACACTCTCGGGGCTGAGAGGTTTAGTGAGGTTGGGGGAGCAAACACAGACCCTTTAAAGTAATACTGCGTGGTACCCATCCCATGGGTTCCAAATCTCCAGGTTCAAGGGCATCTTCGTACATCGAAAACATGCATGAGAAACTCAGAAGGTGGTACACCGTGTGATCGGTAAAGGTTTCTAAAACGTACCTCATTTCTCATCTACTTGTGCTCAGGTTCAGTATTTAAGCTACTTTACTAGCAATCTCCCTACTTGGAGAATCAGCACCTTTAACCTCCTGTTCCGTACAGGTTGCAATTTGTCCTGAGGATGAACGGTAAGAGGGGCAACCAATGAGAGACTGGATCTAGGTGTTGGGACAGGCACAGGTCACCCTATTTTCCCATCAGGAAGAAGAATTAACCACAGGCTAAGCCTGCCGCCCAGAACCAGAAGAGGGCCTGAGGCAATCCCGCGCTTTTGCGGCCAGCTCCCAAAAAAGCAAGTTGAAAAATGGAGCTCAGGGGCACTGTAATTCACAAAACTGCAGAGTTATAAATGATAACTCTCGTCCACAAATATACTGAGGGAAGGCAAGGAAGAGGATTTGAAAGCAAGGTGGAATTGCAGGAAACAGATTTCCGGAGGAAGATTCGAATCGCCTTAAAAGCACATGGAAAGTGGCAAAATGTCTACAATGATGCCCTTGGCCAAAAAGGGCGTATGCGTTTTTTCCTGAATATATTCAGGAAAAAACGCATACGCCCTTTTTGGCCAACCAAGCAACCTGGAAAGGCAAATCAGCGCTACAAAGAAGTCTCGCTACCCATAGGTCAAAAGGGCTACGCTGAAAAAAGTGTCGAAACCAGAAATGCAGGACAGGCCATGGAGAAATGGGAGCCTTGCTACGCTGATGGGCGGCATGTAAATTGCCAACAGCCACTCTGGAGAAGTGTACGGTGGGTCCTGAAACATCTAAAAAACACGGCTTAGGGAGCAGAGGGCACTTCCACTCATGGGAGTATAAATTGGGAAAACTAAAAATCAGCAAGACACAGGCACCCCAAAGTTTAGGGCTGCTCTGTTGACAAGAACCTCCACTTCCTTACACCTTAAATATCCCAGGAAAGAGAAAAATGGATAAAGAAGTGGTGGTCCTTATGTACAATGGAATATCACTCAGCCATGAAATCAATGTCATAAGGCTAGTGGCAGCATGATGAGTGGATTTAGGTACGACGATTCTAAGTGAAATAAGTCACACAGAAAAAGACACTTATCATAAGCTATCACTTATAGAGGGAATGTAAAAACCGCTACACTTGAACTGAATTACAAAACAGAACAGAGTCACACGTTTAGAAAACACACTATGACTGCTTAACGGGAAAGGTGAGGTGGGGTGATGCATAAAACAAGGGTTTCAAATGAGGTCACGTACCGTTCCATAAACCCAATATGTAATACACAAGACCTACTCCTTGCTCAGTAAACTGGACTCAACACCCCCTATTCACCGCACAAGAATATATCTGAGTAGTAAGAATCTTAAAACCTATGTATTGATATCTCTCTGGAAGTGAGTCAAGTGGGTGTAAAGCCGCATAAACACAGCCGTGAAAAGCAGCTAAACCCTATTATAAAAATAAATTACTTTTAAAAACCCATGAAACAAAGACGGTGAAAGAGAGAGAAATTCTTACAAAATTCGTTCAGGGGCTGTGATGCAACCTGGATTGACCATATCTAGACCCACAGCTGGATGAGACATAAGGGTGGACACTCTCGGGGCTGAGAGGTTTGGTGAGGTTGTGGGAGCCAACACAGACCCTTTAAAGTAATACTGGGTGGTACCCATCCCATGGGTCCCAAATCTCCAGGTTCAAGGGCATCTTCGTACATCGAAAACATGCATGAGAAACCCAGAAGGTGGTACACCTTGTGATCGGTAAAGGTTTCTAAAACGTACCTCATTTCTCATCTACTTGTGCTCAGGTTCACTATTTAAGCTACTTTACTAGCAATCTCCCTACTTGGAGAATCAGCACCTTTAACCTCCTGTTCCGTACAGGTTGCAATTTGTCCTGAGGATGAACGGTAAGAGGGGCAACCAATGAGAGACTGGATCTAGGTGTTGGGACAGGCACAGGTCACCCTATTTTCCCATCAGGAAGAAGAATTAACCACAGGCTAAGCCTGCCGCCCAGAACCAGAAGAGGGCCTGAGGCAATCCCGCGCTTTTGCGGCCAGCTCCCAAAAAAGCAAGTTGAAAAATGGAGCTCAGGGGCACTGTAATTCACAAAACTGCAGAGTTATAAATGATAACTCTCGTCCACAAATATATTGAGGGAAGGCAAGGAAGAGGATTTGAAAGCAAGGTGGAATTGCAGGAAACAGATTTCCGGAGGAAGATTCGAATCGCCTTAAAAGCACATGAAAAGTGGCAAAATGTCTACAATGATGCCCTTGGCCAAAAAGGGCGTATGCGTTTTTTCCTGAATATATTCAGGAAAAAACGCATACGCCCTTTTTGGCCAACCAAGCAACCTGGAAAGGCAAATCAGCGCTACAAAGAAGTCTCGCTACCCATCGGTCAAAAGGGCTACGCTGAAAAAAGTGTCGAAACCAGAAATGCAGGACAGGCCATGGAGAAATGGGAGCCTTGCTACGCTGATGGGCGGGATGTAAATTGCCAACAGCCACTCTGGAGAAGTGTACGGTGGGTCCTGAAACATCTAAAAAACACGGCTTAGGGAGCATAGGGCACTTCCACTCATGGGCGTATAAATTGGGAAAACTAAAAATCAGCAAGACACAGGCACCCCAAAGTTTAGGGCTGCTCTGTTGACAAGAACCTCCACTTCCTTACACCTTAAATATCCCAGGAAAGAGAAAAATGGATAAAGAAGTGGTGGTCCTTATGTACAATGGAATATCACTCAGCCATGAAATCAATGTCATAAGGCTAGTGGCAGCATGATGAGTGGATTTAGGTATGACGATTCTAAGTGAAATAAGTCACACAGAAAAAGACACTTATCATAAGCTATCACTTATAGAGGGAATGTAAAAACCGCTACACTTGAACTGAATTACAAAACAGAACAGAGTCACACGTTTAGAAAACACACTATGACTGCTTAACGGGAAAGGTGAGGTGGGGTGATGCATAAAACAAGGGTTTCAAATGAGCTCACGTACCGTTCCATAAACCCAATATGTAATAGACAAGACCTACTCCTTGCTCAGTAAACTGGATTCAACACCCCCTATTCACCGCACAAGAATATATCTGAGTAGTAAGAATCTTAAAACCTATGTATTGATATCTCTCTGGAAGTGAGTCAAGTGGGTGTAAAGCCGCATAAACACAGCCGTGAAAAGCAGCTAAACCCCATTCTAAAAATAAATTACTTTTAAAAACCCATGAAACAAAGACGGTGAAAGAGAGAGAAATTCTTACAAAATTCGTTCAGGGGCTGTGATGCAACCTGGATTGACCATATCTAGACCCACAGCTGGATGAGACATAAGGGTGGACACTCTCGGGGCTGAGAGGTTTGGTGAGGTTGGGGGAGCAAACACAGACCCTTTAAAGTAATACTGCGTGGTACCCATCCCATGGGTTCCAAATCTCCAGGTTCAAGGGCATCTTCGTACATCGAAAACATGCATGAGAAACCCAGAAGGTGGTACACCGTGTGATCGGTAAAGGTTTCTAAAACGTACCTCATTTCTCATCTCCTTGTGCTCAGGTTCAGTATTTAAGCTACTTTACTAGCAATCTCCCTACTTGGAGAATCAGCACCTTTAACCTCCTGTTCCGTACAGGTTGCTATTTGTCCTGAGGATGAACGGTAAGAGGGGCAACCAATGAGAGACTGGATCTAGGTGTTGGGACAGGCACAGGTCACCCTATTTTCCCATCAGGAAGAAGAATTAACCACAGGCTAAGCCTGCCGCCCAGAACCAGAAGAGGGCCTGAGGCAATCCCGCGCTTTTGCGGCCAGCTCCCAAAAAAGCAAGTTGAAAAATGGAGCTCAGGGGCACTGTAATTCACAAAACTGCAGAGTTATAAATGATAACTCTCGTCCACAAATATATTGAGGGAAGGCAAGGAAGAGGATTTGAAAGCAAGGCGGAATTGCAGGAAACAGATTTCCGGAGGAAGATTCGAATCGCCTTAAAAGCACATGAAAAGTGGCAAAATGTCTACAATGATGCCCTTGGCCAAAAAGGGCGTATGCGTTTTTTCCTGAATATATTCAGGAAAAAACGCATACGCCCTTTTTGGCCAACCAAGCAACCTGGAAAGGCAAATCAGCGCTACAAAGAAGTCTCGCTACCCATCGGTCAAAAGGGCTACGCTGAAAAAAGTGTCAAAACCAGAAATGCAGGACAGGCCATGGAGAAATGGGAGCCTTGCTACGCTGATGGGCGGGATGTAAATTGCCAACAGCCACTCTGGAGAAGTGTACGGTGGGTCCTGAAACATCTAAAAAACACGGCTTAGGGAGCATAGGGCACTTCCACTCATGGGCGTATAAATTGGGAAAACTAAAAATCAGCAAGACACAGGCACCCCAAAGTTTAGGGCTGCTCTGTTGACAAGAACCTCCACTTCCTTACACCTTAAATATCCCAGGAAAGAGAAAAATGGATAAAGAAGTGGTGGTCCTTATGTACAATGGAATATCACTCAGCCATGAAATCAATGTCATAAGGCTAGTGGCAGCATGATGAGTGGATTTAGGTACGACGATTCTAAGTGAAATAAGTCACACAGAAAAAGACACTTATCATAAGCTATCACTTATAGAGGGAATGTAAAAACCGCTACACTTGAACTGAATTACAAAACAGAACAGAGTCACACGTTTAGAAAACACACTATGACTGCTTAACGGGAAAGGTGAGGTGGGGTGATGCATAAAACAAGGGTTTCAAATGAGCTCACGTACCGTTCCATAAACCCAAGATGTAATAGACAAGACCTACTCCTTGCTCAGTAAACTGGACTCAACACCCCCTATTCACCGCACAAGAATATATCTGAGTAGTAAGAATCTTAAAACCTATGTATTGATATCTCTCTGGAAGTGAGTCAAGTGGGTGTAAAGCCGCATAAACACAGCCGTGAAAAGCAGCTAAACCCCATTCTAAAAATAAATTACTTTTAAAAACCCATGAAACAAAGACGGTGAAAGAGAGAGAAATTCTTACAAAATTCGTTCAGGGGCTGTGATGCAACCTGGATTGACCATATCTAGACCCACAGCTGGATGAGACATAAGGGTGGACACTCTCGGGGCTGAGAGGTTTGGTGAGGTTGGGGGAGCAAACACAGACCCTTTAAAGTAATACTGCGTGGTACCCATCCCATGGGTTCCAAATCTCCAGGTTCAAGGGCATCTTCGTACATCGAAAACATGCATGAGAAACCCAGAAGGTGGTACACCGTGTGATCGGTAAAGGTTTCTAAAACGTACCTCATTTCTCATCTCCTTGTGCTCAGGTTCAGTATTTAAGCTACTTTACTAGCAATCTCCCTACTTGGAGAATCAGCACCTTTAACCTCCTGTTCCGTACAGGTTGCAATTTGTCCTGAGGATGAACGGTAAGAGGGGCAACCAATGAGAGACTGGATCTAGGTGTTGGGACAGGCACAGGTCACCCTATTTTCCCATCAGGAAGAAGAATTAACCACAGGCTAAGCCTGCCGCCCAGAACCAGAAGAGGGCCTGAGGCAATCCCGCGCTTTTGCGGCCAGCTCCCAAAAAAGCAAGTTGAAAAATGGAGCTCAGGGGCACTGTAATTCACAAAACTGCAGAGTTATAAATGATAACTCTCGTCCACAAATATACTGAGGGAAGGCAAGGAAGAGGATTTGAAAGCAAGGTGGAATTGCAGGAAACAGATTTCCGGAGGAAGATTCGAATCGCCTTAAAAGCACATGAAAAGTGGCAAAATGTCTACAATGATGCCCTTGGCCAAAAAGGGCGTATGCGTTTTTTCCTGAATATATTCAGGAAAAAACGCATACGCCCTTTTTGGCCAACCAAGCAACCTGGAAAGGCAAATCAGCGCTACAAAGAAGTCTCGCTACCCATCGGTCAAAAGGGCTACGCTGAAAAAAGTGTCGAAACCAGAAATGCAGGACAGGCCATGGAGAAATGGGAGCCTTGCTACGCTGATGGGCGGGATGTAAATTGCCAACAGCCACTCTGGAGAAGTGTACGGTGGGTCCTGAAACATCTAAAAAACACGGCTTAGGGAGCATAGGGCACTTCCACTCATGGGCGTATAAATTGGGAAAACTAAAAATCAGCAAGACACAGGCACCCCAAAGTTTAGGGCTGCTCTGTTGACAAGAACCTCCACTTCCTTACACCTTAAATATCCCAGGAAAGAGAAAAATGGATAAAGAAGTGGTGGTCCTTATGTACAATGGAATATCACTCAGCCATGAAATCAATGTCATAAGGCTAGTGGCAGCATGATGAGTGGATTTAGGTACGACGATTCTAAGTGAAATAAGTCACACAGAAAAATACACTTATCATAAGCTATCACTTATAGAGGGAATGTAAAAACCGCTACACTTGAACTGAATTACAAAACAGAACAGAGTCACACGTTTAGAAAACACACTATGACTGCTTAACGGGAAAGGGGAGGTGGGGTGATGCATAAAACAAGGGTTTCAAATGAGCTCACGTACCGTTCCATAAACCCAATATGTAATAGACAAGACCTACTCCTTGCTCAGTAAACTGGACTCAACACCCCCTATTCACCGCACAAGAATATATCTGAGTAGTAAGAATCTTAAAACCTATGTATTGATATCTCTCTGGAAGTGAGTCAAGTGGGTGTAAAGCCGCATAAACACAGCCGTGAAAAGCAGCTAAACCCCATTATAAAAATAAATTACTTTTAAAAACCCATGAAACAAAGACGGTGAAAGAGAGAGAAATTCTTACAAAATTCGTTCAGGGGCTGTGATGCAACCTGGATTGACCATATCTAGACCCACAGCTGGATGAGACATAAGGGTGGACACTCTCGGGGCTGAGAGGTTTGGTGAGGTTGGGGGAGCAAACACAGACCCTTTAAAGTAATACTGCGTGGTACCCATCCCATGGGTTCCAAATCTCCAGGTTCAAGGGCATCTTCGTACATCGAAAACATGCATGAGAAACCCAGAAGGTGGTACACCGTGTGATCGGTAAAGGTTTCTAAAACGTACCTCATTTCTCATCTCCTTGTGCTCAGGTTCAGTATTTAAGCTACTTTACTAGCAATCTCCCTACTTGGAGAATCAGCACCTTTAACCTCCTGTTCCGTACAGGTTGCAATTTGTCCTGAGGATGAACGGTAAGAGGGGCAACCAATGAGAGACTGGATCTAGGTGTTGGGACAGGCACAGGTCACCCTATTTTCCCATCAGGAAGAAGAATTAACCACAGGCTAAGCCTGCCGCCCAGAACCAGAAGAGGGCCTGAGGCAATCCCGCGCTTTTGCGGCCAGCTCCCAAAAAAGCAAGTTGAAAAATGGAGCTCAGGGGCACTGTAATTCACAAAACTGCAGAGTTATAAATGATAACTCTCGTCCACAAATATACTGAGGGAAGGCAAGGAAGAGGATTTGAAAGCAAGGTGGAATTGCAGGAAACAGATTTCCGGAGGAAGATTCGAATCGCCTTAAAAGCACATGAAAAGTGGCAAAATGTCTACAATGATGCCCTTGGCCAAAAAGGGCGTATGCGTTTTTTCCTGAATATATTCAGGAAAAAACGCATACGCCCTTTTTGGCCAACCAAGCAACCTGGAAAGGCAAATCAGCGCCACAAAGAAGTCTCGCTACCCATCGGTCAAAAGGGCTACGCTGAAAAAAGTGTCGAAACCAGAAATGCAGGACAGGCCATGGAGAAATGGGAGCCTTGCTACGCTGATGGGCGGGATGTAAATTGCCAACAGCCACTCTGGAGAAGTGTACGGTGGGTCCTGAAACATCTAAAAAACACGGCTTAGGGAGCATAGGGCACTTCCACTCATGGGCGTATAAATTGGGAAAACTAAAAATCAGCAAGACACAGGCACCCCAAAGTTTAGGGCTGCTCTGTTGACAAGAACCTCCACTTCCTTACACCTTAAATATCCCAGGAAAGAGAAAAATGGATAAAGAAGTGGTGGTCCTTATGTACAATGGAATATCACTCAGCCATGAAATCAATGTCATAAGGCTAGTGGCAGCATGATGAGTGGATTTAGGTACGACGATTCTAAGTGAAATAAGTCACACAGAAAAAGACACTTATCATAAGCTATCACTTATAGAGGGAATGTAAAAACCGCTACACTTGAACTGAATTACAAAACAGAACAGAGTCACACGTTTATAAAACACACTATGACTGCTTAACGGGAAAGGGGAGGTGGGGTGATGCATAAAACAAGGGTTTCAAATGAGCTCACGTACCGTTCCATAAACCCAATATGTAATAGACAAGACCTACTCCTTGCTCAGTAAACTGGACTCAACACCCCCTATTCACCGCACAAGAATATATCTGAGTAGTAAGAATCTTAAAACCTATGTATTGATATCTCTCTGGAAGTGAGTCAAGTGGGTGTAAAGCCGCATAAACACAGCCGTGAAAAGCAGCTAAACCCCATTATAAAAATAAATTACTTTTAAAAACCCATGAAACAAAGACGGTGAAAGAGAGAGAAATTCTTACAAAATTCGTTCAGGGGCTGTGATGCAACCTGGATTGACCATATCTAGACCCACAGCTGGATGAGACATGAGGGTGGACACTCTCGGGGCTGAGAGGTTTGGTGAGGTTGGGGGAGCAAACACAGACCCTTTAAAGTAATACTGCGTGGTACCCATCCCATGGGTTCCAAATCTCCAGGTTCAAGGGCATCTTCGTACATCGAAAACATGCATGAGAAACCCAGAAGGTGGTACACCGTGTGATCGGGAAAGGTTTCTAAAACGTACCTCATTTCTCATCTCCTTGTGCTCAGGTTCAGTATTTAAGCTACTTTACTAGCAATCTCCCTACTTGGAGAATCAGCACCTTTAACCTCCTGTTCCGTACAGGTTGCAATTTGTCCTGAGGATGAACGGTAAGAGGGGCAACCAATGAGAGACTGGATCTAGGTGTTGGGACAGGCACAGGTCACCCTATTTTCCCATCAGGAAGAAGAATTAACCACAGGCTAAGCCTGCCGCCCAGAACCAGAAGAGGGCCTGAGGCAATCCCGCGCTTTTGCGGCCAGCTCCCAAAAAAGCAAGTTGAAAAATGGAGCTCAGGGGCACTGTAATTCACAAAACTGCAGAGTTATAAATGATAACTCTCGTCCACAAATATATTGAGGGAAGGCAAGGAAGAGGATTTGAAAGCAAGGTGGAATTGCAGGAAACAGATTTCCGGAGGAAGATTCGAATCGCCTTAAAAGCACATGAAAAGCGGCAAAACGTCTACAATGATGCCCTTGGCCAAAAAGGGCGTATGCGTTTTTTCCTGAATATATTCAGGAAAAAACGCATACGCCCTTTTTGGCCAACCAAGCAACCTGGAAAGGCAAATCAGCGCTACAAAGAAGTCTCGCTACCCATCGGTCAAAAGGGCTACGCTGAAAAAAGTGTCAAAACCAGAAATGCAGGACAGGCCATGGAGAAATGGGAGCCTTGCTACGCTGATGGGCGGGATGTAAATTGCCAACAGCCACTCTGGAGAAGTGTACGGTGGGTCCTGAAACATCTAAAAAACACGGCTTAGGGAGCATAGGGCACTTCCACTCATGGGCGTATAAATTGGGAAAACTAAAAATCAGCAAGACACAGGCACCCCAAAGTTTAGGGCTGCTCTGTTGACAAGAACCTCCACTTCCTTACACCTTAAATATCCCAGGAAAGAGAAAAATGGATAAAGAAGTGGTGGTCCTTATGTACAATGGAATATCACTCAGCCATGAAATCAATGTCATAAGGCTAGTGGCAGCATGATGAGTGGATTTAGGTACGACGATTCTAAGTGAAATAAGTCACACAGAAAAATACACTTATCATAAGCTATCACTTATAGAGGGAATGTAAAAACCGCTACACTTGAACTGAATTACAAAACAGAACAGAGTCACACGTTTATAAAACACACTATGACTGCTTAACGGGAAAGGTGAGGTGGGGTGATGCATAAAACAAGGGTTTCAAATGAGCTCACGTACCGTTCCATAAACCCAATATGTAATAGACAAGACCTACTCCTTGCTCAGTAAACTGGACTCAACACCCCCTATTCACCGCACAAGAATATATCTGAGTAGTAAGAATCTTAAAACCTATGTATTGATATCTCTCTGGAAGTGAGTCAAGTGGGTGTAAAGCCACATAAACACAGCCGTGAAAAGCAGCTAAACCCCATTATAAAAATAAATTACTTTTAAAAACCCATGAAACAAAGACGGTGAAAGAGAGAGAAATTCTTACAAAATTCGTTCAGGGGCTGTGATGCAACCTGGATTGACCATATCTAGACCCACAGCTGGATGAGACATAAGGGTGGACACTCTCGGGGCTGAGAGGTTTGGTGAGGTTGGGGGAGCCAACACAGACCCTTTAAAGCAGTACTGCGTGAAACCCATCCCATGGGTCCCAAATCTCCAGGTTCAAGGGCATCTTCGTACATTGAAAACATGCATGAGAAACCCAGAAGGTGGTACACCGTGTGATCGGTAAAGGTTTCTAAAACGTACCTCATTTCTCATCTCCTTGTGCTCAGGTTCAGTATTTAAGCTACTTTACTAGCAATCTCCCTACTTGGAGAATCAGCACCTTTAACCTCCTGTTCCGTACAGGTTGCAATTTGTCCTGAGGATGAACGGTAAGAGGGGCAACCAATGAGAGACTGGATCTAGGTGTTGGGACAGGCACAGGTCACCCTATTTTCCCATCAGGAAGAAGAATTAACCACAGGCTAAGCCTGCCGCCCAGATCCAGAAGAGGGCCTGAGGCAATCCCGCGCTTTTGCGGCCAGCTCCCAAAAAAGCAAGTTGAAAAATGGAGCTCAGGGGCACTGTAATTCACAAAACTGCAGAGTTATAAATGATAACTCTCGTCCACAAATATATTGAGGGAAGGCAAGGAAGAGGATTTGAAAGCAAGGTGGAATTGCAGGAAACAGATTTCCGGAGGAAGATTCGAATCGCCTTAAAAGCACATGAAAAGTGGCAAAATGTCTACAATGATGCCCTTGGCCAAAAAGGGCGTATGCGTTTTTTCCTGAATATATTCAGGAAAAAACGCATACGCCCTTTTTGGCCAAGCAAGCAACCTGGAAAGGCAAATCAGCGCTACAAAGAAGTCTCGCTACCCATCGGTCAAAAGGGCTACGCTGAAAAAAGTGTCAAAACCAGAAATGCAGGACAGGCCATGGAGAAATGGGAGCCTTGCTACGCTGATGGGCGGGATGTAAATTGCCAACAGCCACTCTGGAGAAGTGTACGGTGGGTCCTGAAACATCTAAAAAACACGGCTTAGGGAGCATAGGGCACTTCCACTCATGGGCGTATAAATTGGGAAAACTAAAAATCAGCAAGACACAGGCACCCCAAAGTTTAGGGCTGCTCTGTTGACAAGAACCTCCACTTCCTTACACCTTAAATATCCCAGGAAAGAGAAAAATGGATAAAGAAGTGGTGGTCCTTATGTACAATGGAATATCACTCAGCCATGAAATCAATGTCATAAGGCTAGTGGCAGCATGATGAGTGGATTTAGGTACGACGATTCTAAGTGAAATAAGTCACACAGAAAAAGACACTTATCATAAGCTATCACTTATAGAGGGAATGTAAAAACCGCTACACTTGAACTGAATTACAAAACAGAACAGAGTCACACGTTTAGAAAACACACTATGACTGCTTAACGGGAAAGGTGAGGTGGGGTGATGCAGAAAACAAGGGTTTCAAATGAGCTCACGTACCGTTCCATAAACCCAATATGTAATAGACAAGACCTACTCCTTGCTCAGTAAACTGGACTCAACACCCCCTATTCACCGCACAAGAATATATCTGAGTAGTAAGAATCTTAAAACCTATGTATTGATATCTCTCTGGAAGTGAGTCAAGTGGGTGTAAAGCCGCATAAACACAGCCGTGAAAAGCAGCTAAACCCCATTATAAAAATAAATTACTTTTAAAAACCCATGAAACAAAGACGGTGAAAGAGAGAGAAATTCTTACAAAATTCGTTCAGGGGCTGTGATGCAACCTGGATTGACCATATCTAGACCCACAGCTGGATGAGACATAAGGGTGGACACTCTCGGGGCTGAGAGGTTTGGTGAGGTTGGGGGAGCCAACACAGACCCTTTAAAGCAGTACTGCGTGAAACCCATCCCATGGGTCCCAAATCTCCAGGTTCAAGGGCATCTTCGTACATCGAAAACATGCATGAGAAACCCAGAAGGTGGTACACCGTGTGATCGGTAAAGGTTTCTAAAACGTACCTCATTTCTCATCTCCTTGTGCTCAGGTTCACTATTTAAGCTACTTTACTAGCAATCTCCCTACTTGGAGAATCAGCACCTTTAACCTCCTGTTCCGTACAGGTTGCAATTTGTCCTGAGGATGAACGGTAAGAGGGGCAACCAATGAGAGACTGGATCTAGGTGTTGGGACAGGCACAGGTCACCCTATTTTCCCATCAGGAAGAAGAATTAACCACAGGCTAAGCCTGCCGCCCAGAACCAGAAGAGGGCCTGAGGCAATCCCGCGCTTTTGCGGCCAGCTCCCAAAAAAGCAAGTTGAAAAATGGAGCTCAGGGGCACTGTAATTCACAAAACTGCAGAGTTATAAATGATAACTCTCGTCCACAAATATATTGAGGGAAGGCAAGGAAGAGGATTTGAAAGCAAGGTGGAATTGCAGGAAACAGATTTCCGGAGGAAGATTCGAATCGCCTTAAAAGCACATGAAAAGTGGCAAAATGTCTACAATGATGCCCTTGGCCAAAAAGGGCGTATGCGTTTTTTCCTGAATATATTCAGGAAAAAACGCATACGCCCTTTTTGGCCAACCAAGCAACCTGGAAAGGCAAATCAGCGCTACAAAGAAGTCTCGCTACCCATCGGTCAAAAGGGCTACGCTGAAAAAAGTGTCAAAACCAGAAATGCAGGACAGGCCATGGAGAAATGGGAGCCTTGCTACGCTGATGGGCGGGATGTAAATTGCCAACAGCCACTCTGGAGAAGTGTACGGTGGGTCCTGAAACATCTAAAAAACACGGCTTAGGGAGCATAGGGCACTTCCACTCATGGGCGTATAAATTGGGAAAACTAAAAATCAGCAAGACACAGGCACCCCAAAGTTTAGGGCTGCTCTGTTGACAAGAACCTCCACTTCCTTACACCTTAAATATCCCAGGAAAGAGAAAAATGGATAAAGAAGTGGTGGTGTGGCTCGGGAAGATGGCGGAAGAGTAAGACGCGGAGATCACCTTCCTTCCCACAGATACAGTAGAAATACATCTACACGTGGAACTGCTCCTACAGAACACCCACTGAACGCTGGCAGAAAACGTCCGACCTCCAAAAAGGCAAGAAACTCCCCCCGTACTTGGGTAGGGCAAAAGAAAAAAGAAATAACAGAGACAAAAGAATAGGGACGACACCTGCACTAGTGGGAGGGAGCCGTGAAGGAGGAAAGATTTCCACGCACTAGGAAGCCCCTTCGCGGGCGGAGACTGCGGGTGGCAGAGGGGGGAAGCTTCGGAGCCACGGAGGAGAGCGCAGCCACAGGGGTGCGGAGGGCAAAGCGGAGAGTTTCCCGCACGGAGGCTCGGCGCCGACCAGCACTCTCCAGCCCGAGAGGCTTGTCTGCTCACCCGCCGGGGCGGGCGGGGCTGGGAGCTGAGGCTCGGGCTTCGGTCGGATCGCGGGGAGAGGACTGGGGTTGGCGGCGTGAACACAGCCTGAAGGCGTTAGTGCACCACAGCTAGCCAAGAGGGAGTCCGGGAAAAAGTCTGCAGCTGCCGAAGAGGCAAGAGACTTTTTCTTCCCTCTTTGTTTCCTGGTGCGCGAGGAGAGGGGATTCAGAGCGCTGCCTAAACGAACTTCAGAGACGGGCGCGAGCCGCAGCTACCAGCGCGGATCCCACAGCAACAGGGGCGCAGAGGGAAAAACGGAGAGATTCCCGCACAGAGGCTCGGCGCCCGAGAGGCTTGTCTGCTCCCCCGCCGGGGCGGGCGGGGCTGGGAGCTGAGGCTCGGCTTCGGTCGGATCACAGGGAGAGGACTGAGGCTGGCAGCGTGAACACAGCCTGAAGGGATTAGCGCACAACAGCTGGCTGGGAGGGAGACCGGGAAAAAGTCTGCAGCTGCCGAAGAGGCAAGAGACTTTTTCTTGCCTCTTTGTTTCGCGGCGCGCAAGGAGAGGGGATTCAGAGCGCCGCCTAAACGAACTCCAGAGAAGGGCGCGAGCCGCGGCGATCACCGCAGACCCCACAGCAACAGGGGCGCAGAGGAAAAAACGGAGAGACTCCCGCACAGAGGCTCGGCGCGGAGCAGCACTCACCAGCCCGAGAGGCTTGTCTGCTCGGCGGGCGGGGCTGGGAGCTGAGGCTCGGGTTTCGGTTTCGGTTGGATCGCAGGGAGAGGACTGGGGCTGGCGGCGTGAACACAGCCTGAAGGGGTTAGCGCACCACAGCTGGCTGGTAGGGAGTCCGGGAAAAAGTCTGCAGCTGCCGAAGAGGCAAGAGACTTTTTCTTGCCTCTTTGTTTCGCGGCGCGCAAGGAGAGGGGATTCAGAGTGCCGCCTAAACGAACTCCAGAGAAAGGCGTGAGCCGCGGCGATCAGCACGGACCCCAGAGACGGGCGTGAGACGCTGGGGCTGCTGCTGCCGCCTCCAAAAAGCCTGTGTGTGAGCACAAGTCACTCTCCACATCGCCCCTCCCGGGAGCCTGTGCAGCCCGCCACTGCCAGGGTCCCGTGATCCGGGGACAAGTTCCCCGGGAGAACGCACTGACCGCCTCAGGCTGGTGCAACGTCACGCCGGCCTCGGCCGCCGCAGGCTCACCCCGCCTCCTCTGTACCCCTCCCTCCCCGCGGCCTGAGGGAGCCAGAGCCCCCGAAGCAGCTGCTCCTTTAACCCCGTCCTGTCTGTGCGGGGAATAGACGCCCTCAGGCGACCTACACGCAGAGGCGGGTCCAAATCCAAAGCTGAACCCCAGGAACTGTGCGAACAGGGAAGATGAGGGGAAATCTCTCCCAGCAACCTTAGAAGCAGCGGATTAAAACTCCACAAACAACTTGATGTGCCTGCATCTGGTGAATACCTGAATAGACAACGAATCATCCCAAATTCAGGAGGTGGACTTTGGGAGCAGGATATATTAATTTTTCCCCTTTTCCTTTATTTGTGAGTGTATATGTATATGCTTCTGGGTGCGATTTTGTCTGTATAGCTTTGCTTTACAATAGCTTTATTTTACTTCACTATATTATAGCCTCTTTCTTTCTTTCTTTCTTTCTTTCTATTTTTTCTCCCTTTTACTCTGAGCCGTGTGGACGAAAGGCTCTTGGTGCTCCAGCCAGGCATCAGGGCCGTGCCTCTGAGGTGGGAGAGCCAACTTCAGGACACTGGTCCACAAGAGACCTCCCAGCTTCACGTAATACCAAACGGCAAAAATCTCTCAGAGATCTCCATCTCAACATCAAGACCCAGCTTCACTCAACGACCAACAAGCTACAGTGCTGGACACCCTATGCCAAACAACTAGCAAGACAGGAACACAGCCCCATCCATTAGCAGAGAGGCTGCCTAAAATCATAATAAGGCCACAGACACCCCAAAATACACCACCAGACGTGGACGTGCCCACCAGAAAGACAAGAGCCAACCTCATCCACCAGAGCTCAGGCACTAGTTCCCTCCACCAGGAAGCCTACACAACCCACTGAACCAACCTTAGCCACTGGGGACAGATACCAAAAACAACAGGAACTACGAACCTGCAGCCTGTGAAAAGGAGACCCCAAACACAGTAAGATAAGCAAAATGAGACGACAGAAAAACACACAGCAGATGAAGGAGCAGGGTCAGAACATACCAGACTTAACAAATGAAGAGGAAATAGGTAGTCTACCTGAAAAAGAATTCAGAATAATGATAGTAAGGATGATCCAAAATCTTGGAAATAGAATAGACAAAATGCAAGAAACATTTAACAAGGACGTAGAAGAACTAAAGAGGAACCAAGCAATGATGAAAACCACAATAAATGAAATTAAAAATACTCTAGATGGGATCAATAGCAGAATAACTGAGGCAGAAGAAAGGATAAGTGACCTGGAAGATAAAATGGTGGAAATAACTACTGCAGAGCAGGATAAAGAAAAAAGAATGAAAAGAACTGAGGACAGTCTCAGAGACCTCTGGGACAACATTAAACGCGCCAACATTCGAATTATAGGGGTCCCAGAAGAAGAAGAGAAAAAGAAAGGGACTGAGAAGATATTTGAAGAGATTATAGTTGAAAACTTCCCTAATATGGGAAAGGAAATAGTTAATCAAGTCCTGGAAGCACAGAGAGTCCCATACAGGATAAACCCAAGGAGAAACACACCAAGACACATATTAATCAAACTGTCAAAAATTAAATATAAGGAAAACATATTAAAGGCAGCAAGGGAAAAAAAACAAATAACACACAAGGGAATCCCCATAAGGTTAACATCTGATCTTTCAGCAGAAACTCTGCAAGCCAGAAGGGAGTGGCAGGATATACTTAAAGTGATGAAGGAGAAAAACCTGCAACCAAGATTACACTACCCAGCAAGGATCTCATTCAGATTCGATGGAGAAATTAAAACCTTTACAGACAAGCAAAAGCTGAGAGAGTTCAGCACCACCAAACCAGCTTTACAACAAATGCTAAAGGAACTTCTCTAGGCAAGAAACACAAGAGAAGGAAAACACCTACAATAACAAACCCAAAACATTTAAGAAAATGGGAATAGGAACATACATATCGATAATTACCTTGAATGTAAATGGATTAAATGCTCCCACCAAAAGACACAGGCTAGCTGAATGGATACAAAAACAAGACCCATATATATGCTGTCTACAAGAGACCCACTTCAGACCTAGAGACACATATAGACTGAAAGTGAGGGGATGGAAAAAGATATTCCATGCAAATGGAAATCAAAAGAAAGCTGGAGTAGCAATTCTCATATCAGACAAAATAGACTTTAAAATAAAGACTATTACAAGAGACAAAGAAGGACACTACATAATGATCAAGGGATCGATACAAGAGGAAGGTATAACAATTGTAAATATTTATGCACCCAACATAGGAGCACCTCAATACATAAGGCAAATACTAACAGCCATAAAAGGGGAAATCGACAGCAACACAATCATAGTAGGGGACTTTAACACCCCACTCTCACCAATGGACAGATCATCCAAAATGAAAATAAATAAGGAAACACAAGCTTTAAATGATACATTAAACAAGATAGACTTAATTGATATTTATAGGACATTCCATCCAAAAACAACAGAATACACATTTTTCTCAAGTGCTCATGGAACATTCTCCAGGATAGATCATATCTTGGGTCACAAATCAAGCCTTGGTAAATTTAAGAAAATTGAAATCGTATCAAGTATCTTTTCCGACCACAACGCTATGAGACTAGATATCAATTACAGGAAAAGACCTGTAAAAAATACAAACACATGGAGGCTACACAATACATTACTTAATAACGAAGTGATCACTGAAGAAATCAAAGGGGAAATCAAAAAATACCTAGAAACAAATGACAATGGAGATACGACGACCCAAAACCTATGGGACGCAGCAAAAGCAGTGCTAAGAGGGAAGTTTATAGCAATACAAGCCTACCTCAAGAAACAGGAAACATCTCGAATAAACAACCTAACCTTGCACCTAAAGCAATTAGAGAAAGAAGAACAAAAAAACCCCAAAGCCAGCAGAAGGAAAGAAATTATAAAGATCAGGTCAGAAATAAATGAAAAAGAAATGAAGGAAACAATAGCAAAAATCAATGAAACTAAAAGCTGGTTCTTTGAGAAGATAAACAAAATTGATAAACCATTAGCCAGACTCATCAAGAGAAAAAGGGAGAAGACTCAGATCAATAGAATTAGAAATGAAAAAGGAGAAGTAACCACTGACACTGCAGAAATACAAAAGATCATGAGAGATTACTACAAGCAACTCTATGCCAATAAAATGGACAACCTGGAAGAAATGGACAGATTCTTAGAAAGGCACAAACTGCCGAGACTGAACCAGGAAGAAATAGAAAATATGAACAGACCAATCACAAGCACTGAAATTGAAACTGTGATTAAAAACCTTCCAACAAACAAAAGCCCAGGACCAGATGGCTTCACAGGTGAATTCTATCAAACATTTAGAGAAGAGCTAACACCTATCCTTCTCAAACTCTTCCAAAATATTGCAGAGGGAGGAACACTCCCAAACTCATTCTACGAGGCCACCATCACCCTGATACCAAAACCAGACAAAGATGTCACAAAGAAAGAAAACTACAGGCCAATATCACTGATGAACATAGATGCAAAAATCCTCAACAAAATACTAGCAAACAGAATCCAACAGCACATTAAAAGGATCATACACCATGATCAAGTGGGGTTTATCCCAGGAATGCAAGGATTCTTCAATATACGCAAATCAATCAATGTGATACATCATATTAACAAACTGAAGGAGAAAAACCATATGATCATCTCAATAGATGCAGAGAAAGCTTTCGACAAAATTCAACACCCATTTATGATAAAAGCCCTGCAGAAAGTAGGCATAGAGGGAACTTTCCTCAACATAATAAAGGCCATATATGACAAACCCACAGCCAACATTGTCCTCAATGGTGAAAAACTGAAACCATTTCCACTAAGATCAGGAACAAGACAAGGTTGCCCACTCTCACCACTATTATTCAACATAGTTTTGGAAGTGTTAGCCACAGCAATCAGAGAAGACAAAGAAATAAAAGGAATCCAAATCGGAAAAGAAGAAGTAAAGCTGTCACTATTTGCAGATGACATGATACTATACATAGAGAATCCTAAAGATGCTACCAGAAAACTCCTAGAGCTAATCAATGAATTTGGTAAAGTAGCAGGAT